>NW_020837947.1:11918307-12395000 GCF_003676395.1 Aethalodelphis obliquidens
TGCTTTGCCTCTGATCTCAAACCAGTCCTGCGTATTTAGTAAGCACTAAATACATATGCGTTGGACGCACAAAGGAGTATTGGTATTTGGAGACAAATGTATAACATTCTAGTAAAAAGCCAAACTTTGGGGTTGGAGTCAGATAGTGTGAAGGAGTCAGGGCCTCACTGGGGTCCGGCCTAGGCACACAGGTGAGGGCCTCCATCTCTAGTGCTGGTGGTCACGTTCTGGGGAGGCATCTCCCCACCAGCTCTAGCGGCAGGACCCCAGCATGTCCTCTCCTTGCCCGGGGTCTCCTGGGAGTCCCCGGCCAGGCCTTGTCTTGGGAAGTTTTGCTTCTCTGCGACCTCGGTGGATCCGGGTCGCTCTGCCATGGCCTCCAGGCCCGCAAAGTGTGTACATGTGCTTACGTCTACACAGGCAAAGTAAAACTCTTGATGACATGGACATTTCTGGCAAAACTGACTTTCTTTCCTCCTTAGCTTTTTTCTTTTTCCTGTCAGTAGTGAAAGGACAGGAATGATGCAGTGAGAAGGAGGGAGGTGCCCACTGAGTGTGTTTGTTGTGGCCCTTTGTTTGCTGGACGTTGTGCGGGGGACTTTTAAATACTAATGCAACTCTTTCAGGGGGATCCTTTAAGATGATATAAAATGAGAACTTGGCTTGGTCTTCATCTAGTTTTTTTTTTAAATCTTTGGAATAGCAATTGCTTCTACTCGAGAATAGTTTTCTCACCCATGATCATCCAGGCAAAATTAGAAAAGGTGTATTAGGTTCCTTCCCAGCCATGCAAGCTGTTAGTCTCAGCCAGCTGAAAGCCACATTTATTTCTAGGCTGCAGATCCTTTGGTGGATATTAAAATTTGTGTTAATATTATGAATGTTACGGCAGTGAAAATCCTTGCCTTCTTAGTGAGAACTACTCTAGTGTTTCCTTACTTTTAATCAAATATGTTTAATAGGTTTTTTATTTTATCATTTTCCTTTGGTCATGTTATAATTTAGTCTTTATTGTAAAATAATTTTTTATTCAATTTCTTTTGAGTTCACTTGTCTTATTTCATATATTTTACTATAAAAATTTATTCTTATAAAAAATATTATGAGTGTTACATCTTTTTAGAAAAATATAACTGAGTATTGTACTTGGGCCTGTATATGAAGAGTTTAGATAATAACATATATTTTTTTCTAGTTTACAATTTTTTTTACTAAACTGTATTTGATTTGTTTGTATATTTTTGGATTAAAAAATAATTTATTTTTGCAATAACACAAGAATGTGAAAATGAGCTTCATTTTATTTCCTTTTTTTTTTTTTTTTTTGGCTGCACTGCACGGCTTGTGGGATCTTAGTTCCCCCACCAGGGATCGAACCTGAGCCCTCAGCAGTGAGAGCCCAGAGTCCTAACCATTGGACTGCCAGGGAATTCCATCTCATTTCCTGATAGCCCATGGGTAGAGTCTTTTTCTATGATATTTAAAAACATGTTTTGAAAGAGATGTATAACTCAGAAGAAATAAGAGAAGTAAACATAACATTTCTCACAGATGCTAAAGGGTGAAGTAAGTATCTATAAAACAGTAAATATGCCCCAGTCTAAATACTGTGCCAGGTTCCTTTCCTGGTAATCTTGAAGCAGTCCCCTGAATGAAAGCCCAGCCGTAAAAAGGATGGGATTTGATGCCATCCACGGAAGTGTGGAATATTCCCCAATTTTAACAAATGGATGCAGAAATAGCAAATTTAGGAAAATTACTAAAATGAATGGAGAGAGACTTTCTTCTAAACAATCAAACTCAACCATTTTAACTACTTATGTTCTTCAATCATTTCAAACACAAATTGCTTTGAATATAAGTAATCATCTATGTGTAATTCCTACGCGGGGACCATTCTGAAACAGATGTTTAGGTTGTTTTCTTCTTCCTCTCTGAAGAATTTATCAACCACAAAGACATTGCTTAAGACCACCCATCTCATTTAAATGACATCTCAGTATTAGAATTCAAGTATAAAACCAAACAACCCACATCAAGGATTCTTTCTAATTGTGTAAACACCAAATAGCTTCAGTTTGTCAAAGTCACCGAATACTGTCTTTAAAACCAGCTCAAAATGTTTTAAGTCCCTAGAGAATGGTGACTTTTGAAAGCTTTCCTTTGCCACAGACTGAAGGCAGGGATGGAGTATGCACCGTTAAATATTCATGCTGATTCACAAAGAGAGCTTGTCCAGATGCTCAGGCAGAGAGAAGGTAGCAGAGGCTTTGGAAAAGGGAATTCGTCCAGGAGACAAAAGCATCAACCTCTGCCCTTATTATGGTGCCTTGGGACTTTAAAAAGACTACTCTTCTAACAGATGGGCCCTGGATGTACACCTGATCACAGAAATGCACCTCCGGCTAAGCGCTAACACTGTACACAGCTCAGTCTAAAGGGGTGATCCTGTTGTTAAGTTTGTTCACTATTCTATTCTTTCTCCTGCCACCCGCCCACTGAAAAGAACCCAGAACCTCCTATTAGGTTTTCTTTCCCCTAATTGAAGAGTTCCAAAGTCATTTGCTCATAGATGTACTAGGATGTCTATGTTGATCCCCAAATCCATGCTGTTCCTTTTTTTGGGGGGATGCCAGTGGGGTGGGAGCTGGGAGCTGGATGAGTGGTGTATCTGCCAATTGCAGGTTTAGTTACAAAAGAATAGAGGGAAAGGGCTCTTTTCTTATTTCCATATCAAATGCAGTAGAAGTGTCAAGCAAGGTCTACGTTTTCTACACAGGCTCACGTGTTGGGTTTCTTTGGAGTTTTTTAATTTCTTAGGACAATACTGTGGAATACATAAAAATATACTCCAACACACAACACACGGGGCGGAATCAAACAAGAAAGATGTGATTGAAAGGCCCAGAGCTGGAACCAGATTGCCCATAGCCTTCTCCAATTTTCTACTTATTTAATAGAAAATATCAAAATATATTATAATGAATCTAATAGAAAATATGGTATGATCAGAAACTGAAGAAAGCCAAGGCAGAATCCTCAAGAACCATTTTTAATCCGTGTTGTAGAATGCATAATCGAAATGCATTCAACAAATAAAGCGTAGTTGTTAAAATCTAGAAAACGACAGTGATTCAATGAGAGACTGTGAAAGGCCTTAACTATGTATATATCTCTATGTCTAGACATATGGCCATACAAATCGCTTGGCTGATAGGCAAAGGTGAACCACAGAAGATGCGCTAAGCTACAAGGCAAAATAAATGACTATCAACCAAAATTTGTTTCAATTTTTATTATGAATGTCCCAAGTGGCAGCATACTGTGACAGTGTTAGGTTCTCATTGATTAAATGTCAAGAGACCACAGACTACAGCATTCCAAGCACTTTAATTAGTGACAGAGCCAAAACAAATAAAAGAATGATAAAAATATTCTTTTAAGTGTAAAGAGTGCTCATATTTGAGTTTGGTTTCTTTTCCCTGCAGGTATCGTGAACACTGATAATTTCTGAAACACAAATCCTGGTCTGGATACTTGCAACAAACTTTTCTAATCTCTGCCTGAATAAGAAGGAATAAGAAACGTACTTATAAAGTATGTTGACGATACAATGTGATATACCCACTTATTGTCCCTTCCTTCCTCTCCCACTAGGCTTCTCATCTGCCACCAGGTACCCGCTGTTTGTACGACCAGGACACGAAGGCTGAAGTGAGATACTTGGAAGACTACATCGGACCTGGATTTTCTCAAAGCTGCATTTCTTTTTTTTTTAATGAAAGGTGAAGGCTTTCAACGTTTGAGATTGTCCAGGGAGATGACTAATAATGATGGATTGAAGCCACCAGTCAAGAACTACAGTTTATGCATGTCACGTTCAAGGAAAAAAGCCTCGATTTGCTAAAGCTATGGTTCTAGTAATCTGTAGTTCCAACACAACATGACATCTCCCCCCGAACGGTTTCCTTGCAATCTGTCCTTTTCATCACTGGTACAGGATGATGCTACAGCTGGAGTTTGTTGCCATTTATATTCCAAAAAAAATTCTGGTCCTGTGGAAGTGTGTATCTCTTACAGATGCAATACTGTTCGTCTGAGTGGACCCTCAAAAAGAACAATTATGGACTAGAAACTCATAGAGTTCGTGTTTAAAATTTATAAAATTAAACCTGCTCCAACAGGTAATACAGGGAGGCATGCTTGCAACCTCTGGATTCAATCAGAAACAATGTCTGAGAGCACAGAGCCTTCAATAGGTAACGGCGGGTTCCTTTTAACGCTTCCTTAAACAAGATCCGATGTGATGCACATTGGAACTTTGAAGCACGTCTCATCTATGTCTACAAGGCCTGGGACACAGGAAGCTGCCAGAACTTCATTCATCATCTTGCCTGTTGACAAAAGGAACAATAACTGGTCATCACTGGTCAATGGAATAACTTTTCCTAGTTTTTTTTTCCAAGATAATTCCTAAAGAAGAGACGGTGTGAATACAACAGCAAATGTTTCAATGTTTGATGAATTTCTGTGCTCTAAAATGCCATGTCTGGGCTTCCCTGGTGGCGCAGTGGTTGAGAGTCTGCCTGCCGATGCAGGGGATGCGGGTTCGTGCCCCGGTCTGGGAAGATCCCACATGCCGCGGAGCGGCTGGGCCCGTGAGCCATGGCCGCTGGGCCTGCGTGTCCGGAGCCTGTGCTCTGCAACGGGAGAGGCCACAGCAGTGAGAGGCCCGCGTACCGCAAAAAAAAAAAAAAAAAAAATGCCATGTCTTCCTCCAGTGGAACAGGAAGAACTGGAGTGTTCATCGCTCTCCTCATGGGGGAATGGGTCAGGAGAGACCCCTGTCTTGGAGGTCAGCATGCCTAGGCTCCAGGCGAGATTCCGCCAGTAACTCACACGTCACCTAACCTTGCCGGGCCTTGGTTCCTCCACGTATACACTGAGGACTTCAGTGGATGAGGTCTAAAAAGAAAGCCACCGACTAACTTTTAATGGGTCCATGTAGCCTTCGTAGCTCCTTAGAGAACGCAACCAGGTAGAACCATTTCTGACTGTGGCAATGGTTAGGCTTACAAAATCCCTGCGCCTGGGGTGCCTTCCATCCTAGTTTAGATTGGTGATGAGAACCAGCTGAAGAACCAGAGAAGTCGCAACATATCTATTAGCATCTGAAGTCAATAAAAATCTTCTTAAATGATGATGTGATTAAGCTCTATGGGTGTAAAATTCTGAAAATACACCTTTCCACATCTTTCGGTGTCTTAAGATCTAAGAATTGTCTCTTTATTTGGGGTAGCTACTGGTTTCCTTAAATTAAGAAATAATTATGTAAAAGTTGAAAGATCCATTAGTAAGTATAACAGCATGGATGCAATCTGTAAGAGCACAGTACCCAGCCCCAAGATCCAACTAGCTGGACTAGTTTAAGTAATTACTTCAAATAACTTTACAAAGACACACAAACTGGTAAGCAGAGACGGGACCTAGACACAGGAAGTGTGACCCTGAAACTGAGGCGTTTAACCACTATGCAAACTACCTCACCATGCCTTGTTAAAATGATCAAGAATTGGGACTGTAAAGTTCACGGCTGTCACAGGTACAACCAGGAATTTGGTTCAATATTTGGAAATTTCGGGCCATTAGTTCCCATTAGTCACAAAATGATAAGCTTCAACAATTGAAAAACTTTAGCGATTCTGATTTGATCTTTATGCTTCGGAGGCTGGTAAAACTTTGATGATGCTGAAACAACCGTTTATTCTTTATATCATATCACACTACTATATTGTGCAATTATTATATTATATATGTATACAAATATATTAAGGAATCATGGCTGTCATGTGTGGCAAAAAAAGCTTATTTTTTTTCATCTTTCTACTGTGGCTTTGGCATAAGGGGAGACACAACTTTGTGAAATGTGTGAAAGATTCACACAAAACGAAACTGGCACCAAGATACCATCTATTACTTGGATGATTCTAAGTGCTTTGCTGATGAGTTTATCCTTCAAATGCTGACACAAAAGCTACTCAAGAAAGAAAACGACAATGAAAATAAGCTACAATGCTAAAGGGACAGAGCCATTTTCTTAAATCTGGATAAGATCTGCTGTAACACAGGAGGGTTGCTGTCCAGAGTAAACCAGCATTCATGGGATAAAAGGCACAGAGACCACAACGGGGGACAACAGGGAAAAGACATAAGTTTACTCAAATCGTGTGGTGGGGGTCCATGAGAATGATCTAGTAACACATGCACGTTTATCAACACAGACTAAATTTCTGGGTTTCTTCGTTGCCAAGTAAGAGAAATAAAGATTGCTGTCTTGACAAATGAACTCGAAATAAACAAACAGTAAGTAAAATTTATTATGGAATTCTGGCAAGTATTTTTACGGCCGTGGCTTTCTGGGCTGTGATAGCGTATATCCTAAGTGCCTGACGGAATCACTACAGGAGCACGTACGGTAAACCGCTCCGTCACTGGAGAAGGGGGACGTTAAGACGAAAACATCAAGTTCTCGTGCAAGTAACAGTACAGAGGGCTGGAGATGACAGTCACACAGCTCATGTTTGGACAGCGCTTTAGTTTTCAAAGCCCCTTCACACGTATGAACTCTCTAGCGTGAACTTACAATGGGGACCCTGCTGCCATGAGAGGCGGCTAAGGTTTGAGGGTTAGGGGACCTACCTGGCGTTACATGGGTATGCGGGTCACCGAGTCACTGGGCAGGAGAAAGACCAGCCCCTTCTCCTCTATGTGCCACCCCTGGCTGGTAACACTGAATATCGATGAATTCACTACTTACTATAATACATCTCTTCTGCATTGTTTTGTTCTTACTCTTACCCCTCATAGATTGAGTGTCTTATAAAGAACACCCTGCAAACTAGACCTAACCTCCTCCACAAAGAAGCTGGGTTGGGGGAAACGCCTTGCCCCGTGTTACAAGGCACCCAGCAAAGAGCAGAGCCAGGACTCAAAGCCGCAGCAGCTGCGGTTCCCCAGCTCCAGCTCACCGCGGTACGCGCTGGGCCACGGGGCAGAAGCGTCTACGCGTGCTGTGGAGTCCCATCTTTACATGGCGATTCCAAAACGAGCTTCTGCGTCTACAGCCTGGTCACAAAGACAGACACCGCCGCTCCCCCCCGCCATCCCGAGACTTGCCACCGAGTGGCGCTGTGGGCAGGACGGCTTGTTCCAAACTCCTTAAACAGAGAGGTTTTGTGAAGAGCATTCCCGCTTCTTCAGGGATCACTCTGTTAGCAGTGATCAGCGCGCTGCGCGGCTGCCCACAATATGGGCTATAATTTCATAGTAAATGAGGAGTAGGAGGCCAAACACGGCAGTTGTCAACGAGAACATGGTACGAAAAAAGTTTTTTTAAGTAAACTGAGAGGTAGCAGTGCCCGGAGGTAGAAGTAACACCTGAATGAAGTATTTGCTGCAACTCTCCTTAATTCTGAAATGCAGTTATTCTTTTATAAAATGGGCACAATGAAGGCGAATTGACTTGGGGGGGCGCCGCATCCAACTGTAACTCACTGGGGGGGGTCCCACTGGTTCCAGGTCACTGACGTACACGTCTCACTTAACCTACGCAAACAGCCCTGCCAAGTAGACAGATTCACTAACTTCACGTTGCACATGAGAAAATGAGGTTCAAACAGGTTAAATAACCTGGGAAAGACGACACAGCTAGAAGGTGGCTGAGACTGGCTTTCCGGTTAAGTGTGCCTCACACCCAAATTATCTGCCTTTCCTCGCACATCCCTGGGCTACATACACAAGAATGGTCACCCCGTACCGGGACCCGTGGGCCCCACGGCTGCCGAGGGGCCGGCAGGGGACAGCACCGCAGGGGAGGTCCAGCTGCTTCCAAAGCAGCCACACCCTTCTTACCCGTGGAAACCTGGCTCCAGAACCAGCGGCCAGGCTTCCATGAACGCAGGGCCGCAGAAGGAGGAGGGAATAAGGACAGGCAGGAATGACCACAGGTGAACCAACAGCAGGGAGAAACAGGTATTAGGTTAATGTCAGTCACAGCGTAGAGACTTCTGTGGTCTCTTTCCCGTTCTTCCTCCTTAAGTAAATGTGATCTGATTTCCAAATAACCTATTAGCAGACTGAAAATTACCTACAGCCTAAAGTCACTCCTAAATTACAGTTGAGAAAGAGACAAAGTCTACAGAGAGGCTCTGACCCCTTGATAATTGATCTTCATTTCTTGCCCCAGTAAAAGTCTCATCAGAGTAGCCAGTGATCGGCCATGCTGACCGACTGGAATTCACCATCCTGTCTCCTGTCCTCCACAAAAGGAGGAGGCGTGTGATCGCGAAGCCAGGGGAAAGGAAACCTACCCTGGGTATGGTCTGTCCTGGCACTGATGCTATTGGATTAACCACCAGGTCCTTTCAAAAGACTTTCAGATCCAAGCCTCAGCCAGCCTGCCTTGCCACGCTGAAGGGAAGGTGCCAGAGTTATTCCTGGATGCCAGACCCCCATCTGCCTCGTCCAGCTGACCCACTCGGTCAGCCCATATGGGAGTAGTATGGCTGGCACAGATCTAAAAGTAGCAGCGTGTGCAGACGCGTTCTAACATAATTTGCTAAATGTTTTATTGTTCTACAAAAACCTACTTAAAATGTGTGCAGCCATGTCCCATTAGATTAGAACAGTATGAAGTCAGGTCTTCCCAAGAATCAGGTGTAAGAGTAATTAAAATAAAAGAAAGGGAACGATTTCCTATTACGGAAGTTCCTTTCTACGATGGGGGATACCCAGGGCTCCTCTATTAAACGGAGATCACATTTTGTTTCCTGCGTCACGCCTACACGTGTACGGTGCATACCCTTTTTTGGATTCCCCAAAGAAGCTACGTAATTCCAACATGATAGAAAGCAGGGTCATATACATTAGTGCCAAAACAGACCTTGGGGATTGCAGGGCACAAAATTCTCCTCTTAAACATTAGAAATCTGAAGCTCAGAGGTTTCAGGCTTGCCCACGGGTGCACAAAGACTGGGAACCCAGCTAATGCTCAGATTTCTTGTCCTACCACGCACCGTATGCCCTACAGTGTCCTTTATTCATTTAATTCAAATCTCTCAGATACTAAATCCTGGAAAATTATGCCGCTTGGCATGAATGATCCAAATATAATATAGACTTTTGAACGATCCAAATGTAACAGAGATTTCTGGTCCATGATGGACTGAGCTGTCGCCAGAGGTGCTGAGATCCAACCTCATGGGCGCTGGTGGGCGGGAGGCACAGGGTCTCAGGGTCCGGCAGAGCCCTCCAGCGAGCTCATTTAGGGCAAGGCATTCTGGGTAAAAGTGTGCCCTTTGGAACCGGACCCATCGGTGGCCTTGCGGCTCTGGAGTTGCTCTTTACTGGATATGCGATCCCTGGCCAAGTTCCTTAGCTACTGTGAGTTTCCTCAACTGTAAAATGGAGATTACTACCCACCACCAAGGCTACCCGTGGGGAGTGTGGGAGGGGCTGCGTGGGAAGTGGCCATTACAGAGGAGGCAGGAGGTCTGGAGGCTCCCCTTTGCCAGCCGTGTTCTCAGGGGCCCTGGCGACGCAAGGGGAGAGCAGAGATGCTGGCTGATACTTAGGCTTTAGGAGCGAGGCTGACGTTTGCTGTTCCCTCTGCGTGGAACGCTCCCTTCTCTACCTGACGGTGCTCAGTCAGCCACTGAAAACGCTCTACTTGATGGCGGCCTCCTTGCAAGGCCTCCTGCATTAGTTGAGGCCCCGTCCCCAGGCCCCCCTTGGTCCACACCCCCGGGAGGGCCTTCTTTTCATCCTCATCTTCTCCCTCCTTTCCTGGAATATGAGCCTCCATGACGGATTGAAAAAGCGAATGAAATATGCCCACAACCCCTCGCCTCGCTCATGGAGGCATCAGTGACTCTATGGACTACACGCTCCACGCCACTCTGGCCGTTACAGAGTCAGGACCCTTCCTTTCTCCACTCTGCTCCCAAAAGCCCAACGAGCCTCCCCCTTCTTGTTCCACCTGCCAACACTTCTCTCTCTCTCTCTCTCTGGGCCACTCCTATTCGGACGAGAGAATCGCCACGAGCAACAAGGAATCGGTGCTTTATATTTTTTAAAGTCAAAGCTTATGCCCCTGTTGAGGTACAAGAAAAACAAAACCAGTTTCTGTTAACAACTCACAGTGGCCTGACAAGTCTGGACGTTGACACCCTGACACCCTGAACTTTGGGGCAGGCGGGTAGGAGAGGTGACAAGTAGCAGAAAGAGAAAGAGGAAAAGAACGGGTTGTCAAAGGGGCCGTTCTGGGACCTTAAAGCGGGCTGCAGCTGTGAGGGCCGGAAGACCAGCCTGCGCTCCAGGAGAGCGAGGCCAAGGCCTGTCTTTGCTGCTTGGCACGGGGCTTCTCAACGGACATTCAACGCTGAATGAAGGTCTGCATGAACGGAAGAGGAATAACCCCACACAGCCATCCTGGAAGTATAAAGTCTACCCAGCTAAACCCTCAATCCTCCCAGACAACTTGTATAAAAGCCTATGACATTCATTCTGCGGGCAGTGGAATCACCTCGACTCTTGGAGGTCCTTAGGCTGGGGGCTAAGGCTAAGAGCTCATGAATTTTACATGAGAGCTTGCTCGAGACAGCTCTCCTTCTAGCTTAAAGGTTAAAAGGTTTGACTTTGGGTTTCCAAGAACAGATACTGGAAGATTAATGAGTGGCAGGTCACATGACGCACTGCCCTCAGTTTTAAAATTGTTATGTTCAAACTGTCCAGAGTAGGATGCATTCTTCCCCTCCCCCCATCTGGAGCACAAACTATTAACATGTATGTATTCAGTAAAATGGAGCCCATCAGATAAAAATTTTTAGTAATTTAAAAAGTTAATTTGAAAAGACTTTCAGTATTTTTTACTGGCACACCACCTTTATGCATCAAGTATGCTCTAGAAACAAAGGACCTTAATTACATCTTATTTTTAGAGTACTGGAAGAACTTGCTGTTTAAAGAAATCCTCCTGTTCCTCTCTTTTGTACGGTAAAGGAACTTTTGAAAAGTGAACAATCATCCCCTTTTTCAATTTTCAATTTTCATATACCCAGTTTGCTTAAAGCAAATTCAATCTGGTGTCCTCAGCTGTCTTCCCAATTGGACAGACTGGATGGCCACCCAGTTGAGCAGATGCTTTTCTTTTCTTTTTTTTTTTTTTCAATTTGCAAACTGGATTAGTGGCAGAGAATTGACGGGACTTAGTCAAGGAGATGACGAGGCACTCACTTTTCTTAGATGCCAGAATATACGACCCCCAGGAAAGATGACCATGGGAATTCTCAGGACAGGGACACCCACGCCCAGCTCCGAGGGACAGCAAGCCCTGGGCGGAGCAAGGCCCTGGGGCTGCAGGGGCCAGGCAGCCAGGAAGAACACACCCGGGCCCACGCCTGGCCTTCGGCACACGCTGCCCCTCTGAGCGGGCTCAGCAGTGCCTCCACACTTACTTGGTATGCATACACTTTGTCTCCTTACCCAGAATAAGCATTTCAAATCGGGAATTGGCTGTTTCAAAGAATCACCAGGAAGGTAGGTGAACGAAATGAAAGAAAGAAAGAAAAAAAAAAAAGACAGACTATTACTCCTCAAGGGCATTTGACGGGGCATAGCTGGAAAATGCTTTCATGCCTGTTTGGAGAAGTTGTCTGAGTTATGTCCCTCTGTCTTCATTTTAGTCTCTCTCTCATGAGCTCTTAAAATGACTAAGACAGGAAGTGCGACTCCACATCCATCAGGGAGGCAGGCTCAGCAAACGCAACAACTGGGGTCATATTTACACTAAAAACCACAGAGCAGAGAGGACACGCTAAGACTCCTGCCAGCTATTCCATACCTCATCGACATCAGCTTGTGCTTGAGGTCCCCTCAGCGCCTCAAGCAGTAACTCTGGTATGAGGGAGGAACACTACACTTGAATTGCATTTTTTTTTTTTAACAGAATAGCAGCTTTCAGGAAGGCACAATGTCTTCTTTTAACAAGCTCACAGAGATTTCCAAACATGATCCTAGTTAATGAACCACTAATAGACATTCTTCTACAAACACAACACAGTCTCAGGAACATCTGTCTTGGCTTGGGCAGATCTGAAGGCACTGAATAGAAAGGGAGGTGAGTTTTTGTAATGGGTGGCTTTCCACAGTCATGCTCCTCGGAAGTCTAGGATGTGGGATAAGAAAGTCCCTTCCTGTGCAGTGTTTGAGAGCTGACGTGCACTGCATCTGCACCCCACACGCGCTCAGGAGGGGGTGTGACATGGACCCTCCCAGGACCCGTCTCGTAATCCCCGGCCCATGGCACCCCCATTCATCCAGCTGTCCAGCGTCCTAGGCCTTTACACAGAAGACCTGAGACATTTGTGAGGGCACCTCTCAGCTATCCGCAAGCCCCCAAAGTACAAACCCCATTATAGTCTGTAATTTCCCCCTAAAGCAGGTATGCAGCGATGAGTAGAAAAAGGCCGAGTGGAGACACAGATGACCGCAGTGCCCAGGGTCCACTCACCACTTGAGACACACTGCCCCGCATGCGTCCTGCAGTCAAGGCTGTTCACATCTGTGCCTCAGTAAAACTACAGATTATTACACGCTCTGAGTCAGCTTGGAACAGCTAAAAGCAGACACGTTAGAGCCACAGATGCCAAGGAACCCCGGTATTAGCTCGTAACCCGCCTCCTGTTTCTCAAGCTGTGTGAGTCCATCGTGTGAGACACGGGAATGCCGAGTAGAAGCCGGCTTTTCCCCATCCCTGAGGGGACCCTGCAGGCCCCTGCCCCACAGACAGAGTCTGAAAAGCCACAGACCTAACGTTTACAACTCTGGTTTGGAAAGCTTTGTTCTGAAACGATTTTAGGCACTACCCATGAATCAGGTCAAATTAGGGGCGCTCCAAATACCACCTGCCCCGATCCACACGAGAACGCCTGAGGACTCCCTAGGAGGGATCTCTCTTCCTGTCAACTCAGGGGCCATCGTCTTGACTGACATCTTCTAAGGCCCTGCGAGATTTCTTTAGGCCTTTTAGGAGCCAGATCCTTGTCGAAGTCAAGCATCACATTTCGGAAAATTGAAATGTTTCCCTGGGAATGAATCCCTCCCTACAATTACAATGGGTATTGAAGGAAAGCTCGATCCACTTTACAAATAATAATTCAAGACGAAATAACCTTTTCCATTTAGTTAGTCGTTATACAAACATCAGAAATACAAGCTGATCCTAAATAATCTCTTTTTCTTTAAGTCTCTCCCTCCTTTCCCCCAATCACATATACACTGAAAAACAGGCCACAGAAAACTTCCAAGTTGTAGGTACTTTTATCATTTGTATACAATTGGTAAGGAAACAAAGTAAATGAACTCCCTGAGGCCCCCAAAGAAGAACGGCCCTTACCCAGCACCGTTTACAACGACGGGTACAAAGCAGGGTAAATCTGATCGAAAGTTAGGACAGAGCTAGGTGTTCTTGGCATAAGTGGCTTGGCTGGGAGACAGGAGAACTAAAAACAAACTTCTAACAGGCCCCAGGACAGCCTGAGCAGAGCCCCGACTATCAACTGTTTACAGGAAAGTATTACACAACAAGAAAATGATGTCCATTTTGAGACAGCCAATTTTACGAGTTTGCAATTCAGTTGTCTCTTTACATCTTCCAAAGAAACTGCTACTTACTTTTCAAGCCACCTGCCACTAAACACATCCATAAGCCTGTGTCCTCCCTGGCAATTTCTGGGAAAATACTCCAGCCTCTTTGGACAACCTCGCACTGAACTAGTTATCCTTTTCCTTCAATGACTGCTTGAACTCAGCGAACCTTTGTAAACCCTGGCAAGGGAGCCCAAACGGGCTGGTCAACCCGTCTCATTGCAGCGGGGAGAAGGGGAAATGAGGGTTTGTGTCACCTGTGCTAGGTGCCAGGTGTGAGGCGGGCCTGGACCTTGGTCCTTCTCCCCTCCTTCAAGCAGCTGTCGCGACCCTGACGGGCAGCTGAGGCTGTCACCTCCTCAGCTCGTGCTGCTACCGCAAGGTGGAGCCCCCACCTGAAACCAAAGTCCATCCTCTTCCCCGTGATGTTGCCTCCACAGAGGACTGCATTTCAACCCAACAGGGGGCTCCAGCTGTGTGGTGACTGATGCTTTAGGTGCAGGTCAAATGCCAGGAAACTTCTGCCTGTAAGCTGAACCCAGCCCGACAAAGTGCCTCTCTGCATCGATGACCCACAGCTGAGTTTGCGATGCCAGCGAAGCGCATGTGAGCAAATCATCTTGACAAGATCTATTCGCCAAAAATTTTGTTAAAATTTCTGGCTTTCTTTCTCTCTGGAATTATGACAAACTATAATTTTTTTTTTTTTTTTAACTTTCTATAGCTCACTCTTTGGAACATCTCCCAGGATGCTTAATAGAGTGTCACTCTAGAGAAGTGGTCCAAGGTTTACATAGTAGTAGCTGGACTTACACTAACACATCGGAACAGGGCACAGAGTCATGACACTGGGGAGAAGGCAGCCCATGACTAGTGGTTTTAATAACAGAAAACTAGAAGGTCCCAGGCAACAGGAAGATGGGCATTCACATGCCAATCTTTTGTTTGCGTTATACTCAAAATAACCATGCTTCAGGGATCTCAAAAGTGCTAACCATAGATAGTTAGATACTTGACTGCAACCAAAAGACCCAAATAAATATGTCTATTCACTTATTTTTTATTTAAGAAAAAGAAATGAAACTCAAGTTATAATTTGGTAGTTTTTGGTAGTGTATTAGGGTTTGTCTTTAAAAAAATTTCTACCAATACTCAATTACATTTCAAAGTCATAATTTAAAAATTATCTCGGTGGGTACTATGGTATATTATTTATTTTTGGTTTATTCCAACTGTGCCTCAGGCCTCTGATAGGATGTTTCTTAAACTGCCTAAGCAATTTTTACAGTTAAGTAACAAGTAAACATTTGGTGGTGACTAGAAACTGAAAAAGATATTCTCATTTCTCATTTATGTGATCCTCTGTGTTGTCAAAAAGTGTTTCATTCATCTGTTTCAATGGTCCTGCCAGTGGAGTTAGATGGATTCCCATTTTGTCTTGTTACACGTAAAAATGAAACTGTCAACTCACTATCAACGACACCCATCCTGGCAGTTAGGTGTGCTTTTACTGAGCCGTCCCTAGCTCCTCAGAAAGGTCCTCTTTGAGTCCAAGGTATTTTTTTCTCTTTCAGAGAAGTAAAATAAAGTCCACAATCCTCCTTTTTTAACACTAAATCTAGCCTACCCATCCTCAACCTCAAAGTAAATCTGCACTCAGCTAAGAGAGGCGTCTCAAGTCATTTCTTAGGTTTAGTTACAGTAATGAAGTCCAGATCTGCAAATGACCTGTTTTAAATAATCAGTCAGAAAGGATTCAAGGTTATCCCTCTAACAGTCCTTATCACTCATATTCAATATGTTTTGTTGAGTGGGAGAAAAAGAGCAGAGGTTGGTGGGGGTAGGTTGCATACATAAGCATCACTCTTCATACGTATTTCACTCAAAGGAAGGTTCTGAATGAACCATGGCTCCATCAGTGGTGCTATACACTGGGGGCAAGGCTGACTTAGAGCTGATTTCCTTTAGGAAAACTGTAAAGAACAGGTAAACATCCTAACTTATGGCAAATCAATATATATCAGGGACCTAGGGGGTAGGGTTGTCAAACTTAGCAGATGAAAATACCCAAGAAGTAATTTTTAGTATGAGTACGTCCCAAATACCGCGTGGGACATACTCATACTAAAATTTCTTGTGTACCTGAAGTTCAGTTTAACTGGGCATCCTGTACCTTACCTAGCACCCTACCAGGGAGTGGAGTGGGTGGGTGCCTCAGAGACACTGAGCTGGCATAAGAGCTCTGAGCCTGTTCATGTCCACAGCAAGGTGGGCAGTCTAGAACTGAAGATGTCTGTCGGGCTGTGAGAATACTCCCGTTACAAGTTCTCTCCTTTGTCTCCCTTGGATAATTACTACGAGCTTCCCAACATGCTGTTCTAGGAGTGGGAGACAAGGCGTTGAATAAAGCACCATCTCTGTCTTCAGGCTGCCTGCATGCCCGGAGACAGAGAATTAAACAGACAAGTGAACGGAAGGGTGCTGTTAAAGAAAACCGGGTGGGAAAAAAGAGTCACAGGGACTGGGGGGGTTGGGCACCGTTTCCTACTGCGTGCTCTTTAGGCTTTCTCTAAAGTAGGACAGAGGCAATGTGAGAGACAGAGGGTGAGCAGTGTGGAAAAATGAGAGGGTGTGTGGCGGGCAGAGAAGGGGAGGAAGACAGAGGAGTGGTCACCTGACATTCCCAGAGCAAAGCACTCTGCAGCGCCTTAGTGTAGAAAAGCAACAGCCTTCAGGCCAATCCTACAGCACCTGAAACCAGCATCCTAAGTGATGGAGAAAGCACCTGCATTTAAGAACACCCGACCATCTACTAGGGGGGAAGTCGACAGCTAACACTGTTTACAAACTGCAATAAGAAGCTACATCCGTGACCAGGAAAACAACTCCCTCATTTCCTAAGGGCATGTTGTCCATTTTGGGTCAGGAGGAATGTGTGACCAGGAAGAAAGTGTGGATGCTAAGGGGACCATCACTCCCCAGCAGAGCAACTGGTGGATCGTTGTCTCCACTTGGGAACATGTTGGAAACAACGTTCCCATGGCTTCTGAATCCCTTCCCCTGTTCAAAAGGACAAGGACAAACATCTGATCTTAGGTCACTGCAGCACCGACCAGAACCAGGAACCTAGCCATCATTTATCAGTTACAGTTAATGACACTGGGCTTTTGGCTTGTACCCAAAGTTCTAAGGAAGGACCTTCCTTTTACATTGATAATAAATAAACTAATTTTTTAAAAAATTCAATATATATTAAAATGTCTCTCCTTAACAACTTGCCTATATGATTTTTTTTTTCAAGAGTTAAGGAGACACCGCAGCTCACTTTAACCTGTAAGAATTGCTCCGCTCTTTGGCACAGAGAAGCGTAGATGTGCAGATTAGGACCTGCAGTTTCATTGCGTCTCCCTCTACCTTTCAGTCAAATTCCTCCCTGAAGGATAATAATGGGTCTCATGAAATGAACCAGGTTGAAATTGATGCCCTTTTCAAACAAGATTACCCCAACTTTTCAGTTTTGAGTCCTACAACTCACAAGAAGGAGACCATCCCAAAGAGCACATACTTCACAGAAACAATTTGGAACTGGCACGTGAGGCACTGGGTAACCACAGCTACAGGAAAGTAGAAAAGAACTAGAAGCACAGAATCTCAAGCCCATAGGGGCTTACATGTCATCAGACGGATGCCTACTTGGATCTCTGAGTTGTCTGACTTCCCTGAAAGTGGCCTGTGTCCAGCAGCCTCTCCAGTGGCTGGGCCTGTCTCCTGAGGTTTCCACTTCTACTTGGACATCTCCAGGGGTAGGAAGCCCAGATCTGTGCCCTCTGGTGTTACAAGGGATACTCAATCTTTCAACTGTGCTTCACTTAAGCCAGTGGCCAGAAAACCGCTCAAATGTTCTCCAAGATGATCACATTAGCCCTCACTCAAAATGTGTCCCTCAGTGTATGGAAACTGGAACTGAATTGAAAACTTCAGATGTGATGAGATTTGTCTGGGACAGGATGACACTGCCCAGGGTGATCACGCGTCTCAGCCTGAACAGCCTTCTTCTGCTGCAGAGGCCGGAGCCTCCCTCCACCACTGCTGGTCCAGCAGGTCTATGCGGATGCTCCCACTTTGAGCTGACTGGCAGATGTGCCCAGAAGTGGAGTCTAACTCCCAAAGACCCTCTGTTTACTTTCCCCACCCTCTTCAACTTCTACATGGGAGCAAACATGACTAACGTAAATGGGCACAGAGTGGACCTGAGCCCCAGTGCGCTAGTAACCTCATTAACTAACTAATGCGAATACTTGGGGAGTTTTCCTAAGTATAGTCTAACAACATATATCGATTGCATGTGCATTATACTAACCTTAAGTGCACAAACTGGAAACATGGACTTAAAGGAATCTGGAAATTTCTTAGGCACGCTAAGAAACCTACCCAAGGTTACACAGTTACTGACAGAGTCAAGGACTACAACCTAAATTCTGATTTGTAAAAACTGAATTTAATCTAAGTTATTTTTAGATAAACTCTTGAGTTAATTTAAATAGCTTAATTCTAGTGAGGCAAGGCTGTTTGGAAATCAGATGTTTACAGTATATGGTATAAAAAGGAACACTTTTTCTCAGTTGAACAGTTACGGAGATTTATATGCATATTTCAGAGTTTAAGAAAGTTATATAGATCAATGGTTTGGCAGCTGGCTGAAATAATTCCATATTTTAAAAATCTGTAGGGTGCATCTGTTAGCAGTTTTGCGTTTCTACCGCAGACTAACAATTTGGTGATAGCAAGCTGTCTTCCAATTAATGTTCCAGAAAACATTTTATTTCAAGATTTTTGGAACCAGAGCCAAGATTTTCTGGGACGTGGTTATATGAAGCATCATTGTAGTTTTTGCCTTTTATAAATCTTTCACATCTAAGCTTAATAGGCAGAATGTCTTGAAAAATGTTTTGTTTGCCTTTCTAAAAAAGCTTAACCGACATTCTTTAATAGGTGACCTGCCTTTAATCTTTCCCAACCTATTGGATTAAGTCATAAAAACACTTAAAACCACATCCCATTATATTTACATCACTCCCTTTCTCAGCATTATGCAATTTCCCTTGTGTTCTGCCCTTAGCAAACTTGGAATCAGACTTTACAAACATTCACCCTCCCAAAGAGGTTCGTTTGGTTCTCTTAGGCTGGCTTCCCTGCCCCCCAGCCAGCCATCCGTCTGGAAAATCACAGCCGCTCCCACCTTCAGAACTCACGAGACGAACTGTCCTTTCAGGTAAGTCCCTCTTAGCCACCAGACCTGGGTCCCATGGAGTCACATGCTACACACTGCGTACATATTTGGTTTCTATCCTTTCCTGCCTTCTGCTGCTACTATACTCAGAGCTTCTAAAGAGAAGGCAGTGCCTAAAGTAGACAAAGCCTAAAGCCAAACTAATGACCAACATGTACTCATTCTTTATAGTTAACAACGTTTCCTTTTTCTACACTATCTCGAACAATGACATAGAACATCTGAAAATCTATACTGATCCATTTTTTTTCATTTGAAAACTGAAAATATGGGAGAAGAAGCCTCGCACTCTGGCACTGACATGCTACCTTGTCCCATAGCTTTCGGTTTAGAAGCCGTTAGCTCTACGAGACGGTGAGTTTTGCGGATATGGCGCTAATGTCTCATTCAACCTCGTATCAACTATAAAGCCAGTACAGTGTCATGCACCAGGTCCCAATAATTATTTGGGGGAATGCCTAGAAGGCTGGGCAGGACGTTCTTTGCTTTCCTTGGATGGGAAAGAGAGAACAAAGAAGCAGATAAAGAGAGTATGTGTATACACGAGAGACTATTACTTAGAATCAGCACAAGTACAAACAGTGAAATACAGAGGAAATGGGGAGCGTGGTGTGTGTATTAACCTCTTGGAAAGGAAAAGCAGGAAGTGAAGTGTCTTTTCTACATGCTGATCCAGGCCCACATAGGCCACCATGGACAGCACAGTAGCTTTAGAGAGCAGTGGGCAGCGGGGATGTTTTAAGTAACTGGTCATCTGGTCTTTGGGACAATCGACAGTCAGATACCTACAGCTCTCAGAGTATCTAACTGCCAAATATACACAAGCAGTAAAAAACGATAATCATTTTTGTCAATTTTGCTGCTGAAGTTGTTTTCTAACACCATCCACAGCAGCACAGAACAGGCATGAGGTCACATTCACTTTTTTTGAACTCCAAGTTGGGATGTGCATTTTTACCATTAGAGGAGACCAGAACCTGTGTCCACTGAAATGCCTGCAACACGCGACGGGGACTGAGTATCTATGTGCTCAGTGAATGGTTTCGTAATAAGTCCTTAACGCTGAGGATGCTCTAGGGCTACTGCAGGTGGCCATGGTGGAAGTTTTCTTACACTCTGCGGCCACAGATGCTCTGTCCCTGTAACACTGATTATACAAAGCACGGGTTTAATGCTGACACGCTGGCTACATGGAAAAACCTGGGTGATGATGGTCTCATCACAGGTGACGTCACTGACAGAACGTCTGCAGAGCATGTGCTAGGCCTGTCTCCAGAGCAAGGCCTCCTGTTAGCCTCACATTTTTACAAGACAGGTGTTAAGGCTGCCTCGTGGATGAGTACCGTCTCAGGTGTGGTGATTGCGTAAGGAAGGTGTCAGAGCCAGGATTCGAGCCCCAGCTTCCAACGCTCTTTTCACTCTATCCCAGCTACCTGTGAAAGCACACGTCCCCACCTTTGATTGGTAGGAAACTATTGATTAAAATTACACACGATCTCCTTGCTCCAAAACCACGAGGGATCGTGGCTAAAGCACTATCATCGGAAAAGCAGGCAGAGGAATAAGACCCCGCCACTGAGTGGCTCCTTCCCTCTACAAGAACAGGAAGATAATACTGCTACACATAAATCTGTTGGCTGACATTAAACAAATCTACAGCTTGTGCCCCCTCATTCTTCAAGCCCTTTCTCTCAAGGCTTACTGTACTGTGTGCTCCCAATGACCTCCTGATGGACACAGCTGCCCACTGGCGGTCGGCCCTCACACCGCCTTTCCCGAGGCGGGCTGGGAGCCACTGGGCTGTGTCTTCCAGCAGCAGCTCTCCCTGGACACTCTCCCGGCGCCGCCTACATCACCTGCCCGGGTTCCCTCGCTCTCATCACCTCCAGCTGCACCTTGCTTCCCCGCTCCTCCGGGCCCTACGTTTGCATTCCACAAGGGAGGCACAACACCACGTAGGAGAGAGAGAATTCCCACCCCAAACACAAACGGGCACAGTCTGACCAGCGTTGCTTTTCCACAGTCGAGTGGAAGGGAGGAGTATGTTTACTTAGTGCCCCTTACACTTCATAACTACGGTCAAGGCTAAGTTTTAATGTGTATAAATAGTGAACCCGATTGAGCACTTATGACGATACACGAGGAACAGTTTCAGCTGAGTATAATGAAGAGTGGTCATTTTAAATAGAACTTCCTAGGAGAACGCAAGGAATGTTGTTCAGGGCTTTCCAAAATAGTGTCTTTTATACACTGCTTTCTGCCAAGGGAAGCGGCTCAGCTGCACGGCAGGGCGGTGCTGATCACCAAGAGCCTGCTGGGGGACCAGAGATATCTGGACTTTGGAAACAAGGCAGCGTGCAACCCACACCCGTTTCCCGTTTAGATTCTTGAAGAACCATCAAATCCAATAAATGCAAGATACCTTCTGTTCACTCCTCAGACAGAAATACATACAACGTACGCATACACACTGTAAGGCTGACAGAAAATGAAATACCCACCCAAGTCATTGTTCGTCAATAGCTATGTAAGACCTAAGGCGGCGGGGGCGGGGGGGGGGGGGGCGCGACGACTGCTTCCAGACAGGGTTACCGAAGGTCCAAAGGGATTCTTTACGGAAAATGAAAGTCCGCTGTGGTGTTTATTATCCTTCAGAGTAAACACCAAGCTCTTTTCCTTTAGTAGGGAATGTCAAACGTACATTTTCCCCATCACCCACTGATCTCTCCCTAATATTCCTTTCCCTGTGGGCCAGATCCCCCATGTCCCAGGGCATCACAGTGATTCTCTGCCTCCTGTCCTCCCTCAAGTCAGGGCCAGCTCATGGCTCAGCAACACACACTGCCTGCTATTTAAAGGGATTTTTAAGTCTACGTAAGTGTACAGGAGCCTTCGAAAGAAACATGTAAACGGAATAGTAACAGTCATGAGTACTCAAGTACGTACCAGGCACTTGACCTATGTTATCTCCTGCAGTCCCCAAAGAGCTCTCTGAAGAACGCACCGTTACTAGCACGCCTGTTCACTAGCACACGAGAGAACTGAGGCTTGGACGATTAAAGTGTCTTCCCCACCATCTCCGCGCTGTTCCCTACGGGAGATACTGGATTTGAATCAGGTCCACCTCAAAGGCCCATGCTTTCAACATGACACAACACTGCAAGTTTTACATGGAACAATCTTTGCACTTAGTTTACTGAGCAAGTAAAACAGACTTGCTACTGTTTTTATTCAACAAAATTAAACTTTCTTCATTACACTGGAAGAACTTCAAAGTGTTTTCAAATGAAAAAGACAACTAAGCAGCGTACATTCAAGAAAGCCATTTGGTGTTGAGAGGAAAAAGAATGGTCCTCAATACTCTACATATGCAAGAAAAAGTCAAAGCCTAAAATTAAAAAGCAAAAGTTGGTCCCTTGAAAATCAACCAGAAAAAATAAAACAATCGACAACAACAACAACAAAACAAACCCCAAACCCCCCCAGACTTCAGAGTTAAATGTGAATTTCTGGTCGTGTTTAGACATAAGAACTAACTGGGAGAGAAAACAGATGGCTTGTCTACAATAAACGCTTAATCTCAGCTATCTATAATGTTGAAAAATGAGATATTGCACACGAGATATTTTTCCAGAACTATAACTGCACGTGGAACGTAAATTCAACTCCGTCTGCAGTGGCGTATTTGGACACAGTGCATGGCCTTTGGCTGGTGTCTGCTCTTTATTAAGCGTTTTCCGTCTTATCTCACAGTGTAAAGCTGCTAGCTGTCACTGCCTGCTGCTGTCAGCTCCACGCTAGAGGCTAATCTCGTTGCTAGACTATGATGGAATTTCTTGATCTATCAGGACACCTGTCAGCCCCATCTCTGTAATTATTGTGGCGCAGAAAACCAGATGATCAAAAGATTCTTAGAGCCATTTATGAGATATGAACCTGAATTCATTCTCTGATGCCACACGTGGGCCTCACAGGAAACCTGTCTGCACTCAAGCAGGCCAGGGGTGGTCTGGACACAGAGGCCCCGCCCTTCAACCTGCCTACAAACACATACACACCCCACCAGCTTGCGGGTGGCCTGATGCCCCCTGACAGTAAGACTTGCTTGACCACACCCACCTTGACCACCTGCCCTGGCCACGCCTCCTGGCCTTCCCAAGCCACAGGTAGTCGCCTAGCCCTTCCAGTTCTACATAATCCTCCAAAACAGACCTCATCACAATGGCCTGGGCTGCTGCTCAGGAGCCCCTGGTCCTCACTTCCTGGTTTTTAAGCAGCTGTGTTTAGGAACAGTGGAAGGTCCTGCATAAGTAACTTTAAGTAAGTCAGAAGTTTTTTAGAAGTACTTGATTTGAATGGTTTTGGAAGAAAATCATCACTTTGTTTTGTTCTCAAGCGTTTATCACAATGGACATTCTGACAGTCTCTCTGAAGGAATTGCTATGATGCTAGTACAATGGGTATCAGGCACTGCAGGCGCATAACTGATGCAGAGAATCCCACGTTCTTACAGGGGTTTCTTCACACAGAAACACCACATTGAATCTGTGATCCAGTAAGGCCATGAGGTTGGAATATCACTTAGTCTGCAGACTATAAACATACAGCCTACGTCTTTGGTTTACAAAATGAAAGACCTGTTTATGTCACTGGGCTGGACAGGGCCTAATGGAGCAATTCGGGGCAGCATCTTGAGGATAAGGCCAGGTCAGTCGTTCCCCGTGCCTCCCTGTGGCACTGGGCACACAGTAGGGATGCAACGAATGTTTGTTGAGATAAATGTCTAACTCAAGATTAGAAGTCATTCTGAGGCATCGGCTGTCTAGCCTCTGTCCTCCTCAAATATATCAGAAAGTTGCTATTTCTTCCACTTCAGAGTCAGTAGATTAACCCGCCAAATTCTGACAAGTCCCACTCGCCTTTCTAAATCACTCAGATTTCACGTGTGGCTGTGTGACCTGTGACGACCGTTTTGTATTCATCTGAAATCACAGTTAAAAGTATGATGAACTTATAATTTATTGTCCATGGAAAAGTGAAAAGAAGCACTATTAATAATTACACGGGGACAACAGGCATAAACTGAGGTCCTCTGGAGCAAACCTGGACATACGGTCACGCTAATTTTAAGTAAGGTGACAAAGAATCTCAACCTGGCCAAAATGAATCCCAACTACATATCTTGGACCTAAAACAAATAAGACTGGAGCAATTTTGAGGAAAAGTTAAATGTGACAAGGGCACAGTGGTGTTCTATCTCAGGTTACACCATCAGAGGCAAAAATGCTACAAGGTAGGAAGACTGGCAAATTCTAAGGCAACTAACTACAAGATTGCTTAAATTTAAACAATTTGCATTGACTGGAAGTATAAAATACTTTTTAGAGAATTAAATTACAAAATGTTTTTCCCCCCTATAACTTTATACTTTTCTCAGTAACCAGGCAATATTCCTGGGCCAGAACCTTTTAGCCCCAAATTTCCCTATACTGTCCGTCGTTGAAGTTAAATTATTAGGAAGATAAAAAAATCAGGCGAACTGGACTCAACACTGTTAGTTACTATATAAACGTTTTGAGTAGAAACACATTTTCTGAAATGCTTTTCTATTTATACTCAGTGGGCCTCTTCTTTTAGTCAGTTACTTTGCTTTATAGGCATAACTCTTACTTAGGAGAATAAATTCTAGCAAAAACCATTAGACCTCAAATTTTTACTTATTTTTTTACTCACTTATTTCAATTATAAAAGTGGGATTTCTCCTATTGGAAAAATATAGTGAAACAACTGGAATATAGTGGACAACTCTGCAAGATGACTTTTATCTAATATTTGGATGAACAAAGTTATACTGTTACTGTCACGAAGTTTTACTGTTATGTCACTGGGCACAGGGTGCAACTTATGTGCCCCAGAATAGAGATGTTAACTCTCACATATCCAAAAATAACACCTGAAGGAAAGTTTGAATACAAAGCCAATGCTATTCTATGATTCTTGCTTTTAAGAGCAAATTTTTTAAAACTGAGATACAGTTGATACACAAGAGCAAACTTTTTTTTTTTTTTTTTTTTTTTTGCAGTACGCGGGCCTCTCACTGTTGTGGCCTCTCCCGTCGTGGGGCACAGTCTCCGGACGCGCAGGGTCAGCGGCCATGGCTCACGGGCCCAGCCGCTCCGCGGCATGTGGGATCTTCCCGGACTGGGGCACGAACCCCGGTCGGCAGGCGGACTCTCAACCACTGCGCCACCAGGGAAGCCCAAGAGCAAACTTTTAATGACAGGAAGTTTTGGCTTCTGGGCAGAATGTTTATCATTATACCATATAAAACTACCTGGAGAATTCTATCATACTTGTTTTGGGAAACCAGAAAAAAATGGGTAAACAATGCAAAAGATGCTGATGAAAATAAACGTGTATAAATACATACGACATCTTCATAAACGTCTATTTTATCAATGTCCCTTGTATCATTTTCTCACTTTTATAGGTGTATATGTATGAAGAGGTGAGTATATTTCTATGCTTTTTGAGAAAAAACCTCTTTACTTACAAATAATTTTATTAATATGTCTAAAAATGTTACCTGTCTTGGTTGTTCACTGAAATATTTCAGAACCTCAAATTTTCTGTTCCCATATTCCTGAACAATAAGGGGAACACGTAAAGTGAAATGAACAAAGGACAAAGGATCTTTTTATTTCCCTGTTAAAAATAATAAATATCGGGACTTCCCTGGCAGTCTGGTGGTTGAGACTTCGCCTTCCAATGTGCGTGTCGGGGGGTGTGGGTTCGATCCCTGGTCGGGGAGCTAAGATCCCACGTGGCTCATGGCCCAAAAACCAAAACATAGAATAGAAGCAATACTGTAACAAATTCAATAAAGACTGAAAAAAAAAAGAATAGTCCACATCAAAAAAAAAAAAAACTTAAAAATAAATAAATATGAATACCCCAACCAGGCCATTTGATTTTAATTCAACAAATATTTACTGAGAGCTAGGCATGGTCTGGCATTTTGCTAAGCAGTAGAGATAAAAAGCTGCATACCAGTAATATCTTATGTTTAAATAAAATTAGCTCATGGATATCAATAACCAAACTGGAAAAAAAGTTGGCTCCATAGTTTCCCAGACTGGTAATACAGTAAGCAGTGGAAATTACCGATCAAATAATCAGTGGATAGAATTACCTAGCAAAGTAATTACGAGCAAATACCTCTGACTATGACAAACACTATGACTAAAAATTATCAACATATTCATGTGGTGGAATTTCTACACTTGCCCTACTGGCAGTTTTTGCAAAATCTCTCTCTTGATCGTTTCTGTCGTGAATGATTACTACTTAACATAATTCTGCTTAAGAACCCACACATAAATGGGTTCTGCAAAACTGACATCAGATATATATTTTGACTTTAATTTCTTAACTAGATTTCAATATTGAGCAAATTCAAATCTACAGCTACTAATGGTTATAATTTGAAGTTTTTTTCTTTTTTTTTTGGTCGTGCCACTTGTCTTGCGGGATCTTAGTTCCCTGACCAGGAATCGAACCCGGGCCCCCCAGCAGTAGAAGCACGGAGTCCTAACTACTGGACAGACAGGGAATTCCCTATAGTTTGAGTTTATGCTGGAGTGCTGTACTGAATTGCATTTGAGTATTTTCCATGCCCCTTAGCCCAAAATGCTATCGAAAGACACTTAACAAAATTGGACCCTTTTTTATCGTTGTTTGTTCACTTAATTCCTTATTTAAAAGATACTGAATGTAGGGCTTCCCTGGTGGCGCAGTGGTTGAGAGTCCGCCTGCCGATGCAGGGGACGCGGGTTCGTGCCCCGGTCCGGGAAGATCCCACATGCCGCGGAGCGGCTGGGCCTGTGAGCCATGGCCGCTGGGCCTGCGCGTCCAGAGCCTGTGCTCCGCAACGGGAGAGGCCACAACATTGAGAGGCCCGCGTACCACACACACAAAAAAAAAAAAAAAAAAAAAAAAAGATACTGAATGTAAATGCCTTCAACTCAAAAATTTTTAAAGATGTGGTTTTCTTATACATTTCAATAAGCTAATAACACCCAAATGCAATTAGGAAAGCAATTTCCCAAATGTCACATGCAGCTGTTAAAAACAGCTTAAAAAAAATAAGATGACAAAGACAAGGCCTTACAGGACACAGCACACACATAAGCCCTCAGGAGCTTTTAACTGGGCCAAAGAGAAAAAATATCCAGCAGAAAGTGGGCCCACATGGTGAAAGCTGGTCAGGGCGCATGTGAGTTTTATTTTTAACTAAAATCTCCTTACAGATTCACTTAAGCCAAAACTTAATCTTTAATCACTAGAAAAATGGGAACATATTCTAGACCAGAAGAACTCACTGGGCAGGTACTAATCGTATAAATGAATAGAACATGACGTTTCTTTAGTCTGTCAAACTTAAATCAGTGATCTTGAATAAGAACAGATTCTACATTTCATAGCCAACTGTCATCTTTCTAAAATCTCTGTAGCTAAGAACATGGCAGAAGTGAAATCAGATGGAGAAGAGAGCTGTGTGTAAGAGCTGAAAGAAAATAAAAATAACTTTAAACATAATTTGATTGATAAAATATTTTTCGACAGTGGATTTCCATTCTTTAACTGGATGTAACTCATTTAAAAGCTGTGTACAGTGAATAGATAAATGCTGACCACAGACCCACATGATTCTACAGACCCCTGCATGCCTTTCTCCAGGCTGTCACATGCAATGCCTGCCATGAATTCATTTATCTCATGCCGATCTCTACAAATGTAAGGAGAGAACCTAAATATTTCTGCAGGGATCAAAGTGTGCTATTTTAATTAACAATATAAAATATTATTTTAAGCAAAGTGAACAAAGTCAAAATCTGAAAAGAAAAATGACAGAGCATGAAATTTGAACACACAGGACACGCTTCTGAAGAGAAATTCACCTAACAGACAGTGAAGGAAAAGAGGAAAAGCTCTCAGTAATTTTCTGTCATAGATTTGGCTACAAATCGTCCTGTCCCAAAACACGCAGAGTGGATATTAAGAACACAGGGTTTATCATCAGACGCCCCTGGGTTAGAACCCACCTTTTGCCCAAATTAGCTGTATAATTTGGGCTAAACTGCTTGTTTGATCTGTGAAGTGAAATAATATTCTCGCAGAAAAAATAACTTGTTAAAGGTCTAGAATAGCAGGTTTTCACTATAGAATAATCACTACTATTATTCTACAATAACACCGACAACCACACATGGCTCAATAATGAGGTCAAAGTGTTGATTCCAACACTCTCCAGTTCTGGGGATGAGGAGGAATGAGGAAGAAGAAAGGGAGTGAGACATTGTTTCTAGGTATCTAGAAAAGTCCAAGGAGACCAAGGCCACCGGTGAAATCCCTACACATTCCAGGACATCAATCCTTCAGCCAATGTCTTGGCTCTACTGTGATTCTAGGTTTCTAATTAATTAGGGGTGCAAGATAAAATACAGGATGCCCAGTTAAGTTTGAGTTTCAGACATCCTGTACCTATACTTAAAAAATCATTCATTGGGGGTTTCCCTGGTGGTGCTGTGGTTGAGAGTCCACCTGCCAATGCAGGGGACACGGGTTCGTGCCCCGGTCCGGGAAGACACCACATGCCGCGGGGCGGCTGGGCCCGTGAGCCATGGCCACTGAGCCTGCGCATCCGGAGCCTGTGCTCCGCAACGGGAGAGGCAGCAGCAGTGAAAGGCCTGCATACCGAAAAAAAAAAAAAAAATCATTCATTGTTTATCTGAAATTCAAATTCAACTGGGTTTCCTGTATTTTTATTTGTGAAACCTGGCAACTCTATTTCTACTGCCTCTTTTCTCTTAATTCACTTAAAGGGAGCCTCAGGGAATTCCACTTTATCTTCAATTCTGAGACTGATAACGTGGTATCTACCAGTGCAACAAACAGCATCATTCATTTATACAAGGTTTTCTAACTTTCCCGAAACTTCCAAGGAATTTTTACTGTGACGTCATTTGATGCTCATTCTAAACAGCCGGTACCTGCACTCCTGCTTTACAGATGAGGAAACCATGGCAGAGAGATGGCTGCACAGCTGCCGCTAACTCAAGCCCACTGCCATCCTTTGCACGTGACCAGATTCCACACATCTTCCTTCAACCCAGGGGATTTGAAAACGTTTTATTTCGCATTATGAAACAAAGCGTGTTAAACATGCTTTTCAAACTCCCTCCTATCCTCCCCAATTTGACACATCCAAATTCTTATTCACGGACTAGATAATCTCTCAAGTGCTTTCGGGCTCTAATTTTCTCTGAACTATGACCCATGATGTTGCTAAGTTCCAAGGCCCATTTGTTCATCAATCTCAAACAGAACTTGTACCTCCAGACGCTGCAGCCTTGCAGCCTGCTATTTCTAGCACCTCACCCTGCAAGACCAACTCTGCTCTACACTAAAGGAACGTGGGTCCTATGGAGTTTGTCAAAGCCTGTTACTACAACTACACAGCTTGTCACCTGTGATACCTCACTGCAGTCAGCGTCAGACTCCAGGTTACCTGTGTGGGCAGGTGGAGCGCTGGCCCATCACTTCCTTCCCCGTCACCTGCCTCACTAGAGCCAGTTCTTTGAAGGCCATTTGGCTTTTCCTCTGCACAAAGCACCCTTCCTTTCCTCTGCAGACACTTGTCTCTACCTCTGCTTTTTCAGGTGGAGTAAAAAGAGTGTACAAACTGTGAGGGTAATACGCTCTGTCCCTCTAGTTCTGGTTGCTATTTCTTGAATGGCTGCCTTTCATCTTTCTACTCTCCTACATGTTTATGAACAATAATGCTATCTATTTTTGAATAAATAAGACAAGATGGCAGAGGCTGTAGCTTTTATTGGCTTTATCCCACATCCAGCACATTATCACACACATGTCTTGTAAAATGTATGCTTTCTGAAAGCCAAGCATTGCTAAAAAGAGAGGGAGACTTTGAAGACATCCCCATTCCATTTCCATACATTTTACAGGAAACTTTCTCTTAAGAATGAATATTAACAGAGGGCCTGGTACTCCTAATGTCTGCAGTCTTAAAATCTTTTTCTCTAGAATCTAGATTACAATGAAAATAATAATAACTACCATGAATTAAGTGCTCACCATGTGCCAGTCCTATTCTAAATGCCATATGCACTATTAAGTGCCATGATAAACCCTCTGACACAGATGAAGAAACAGAGCAACAAACTAACTTGCCCAATGTCATATGACTCTGCAGAGACAGAGAAGTTTGCTCCCAAGTTATGTTCTTTACCCACACATTGTCCTGATGCCCTAATTTAAAATTCTTTAGCTAAAATTTTACTTGGAGAATAGATCTGGGTAGAAGGAAGAGGGTATGGTGAGAAAAAAAATACTGAAAAGTGACCTAAATAGTATTCTTGGCTATTTCCTGAGTTTCCACAAAAGAATTACAGCGTATTCACAAAACATATCTTGACACATTGTCATTCTGGAAAACTAAGTTAGGAAACCGAAATTTTAACTATAATAATTAAACTTATAATAAATAAGTTTAACTTATTTATTAAACTTCATAAAATGCATGGAAAACATTGAAAAGTAACGATTACTTTTACTTAAAAAAAAAAAAGGCTTGTAACTTAGACTTATGAAATAGATCAAAGAATCTTCCAGTAAAAGTTCCCTCTGTCTCCTAGCCATTACGCTTTCTGGATAAATTAAATTAATTCAACATGCTGAATTCAACACATAACAGATGCTTATATCACTGGGAGAAATGTAGAGAAAGAAGGCTGCCTCCTTCTCTGATGGCTGACTTACAGAACAGTTAAAATACAGTTGCATGTAAGAAATAGCTGGTACCATACTGTCTTATGTTATGTTCTATACCAGGATGTTTCACATGTGGGGGGGTGTCTGCACAGGGAAGGGGTATCCACATACGTGAGTAATTTAAAATTCTGAGCGCAGATATCTGAGTGTTAATGAGGTGCGTTCTTTCAGGGAATATCTCAGTCAACATGATTTTTAACACCCTTTACCTAAGAAATGCATGGCTCTTAGGTTAATGGAGAGGACAGTCTAGTTATGGCCTTCCATTTATTCTGGGGAATTCCTTCCATTCCTCCCCTACAGAAATAACAGATGTTTATTTAAAAATTGAAAGTATTTACTGGTCTCACCTTTCAAGACCAAAAATCCACACCTATAAAAATGTGTCTAGGGGCTTCCCTGGTGTCGCAGTGGTTGAGAGTCCGCCTGCCGATGCAGGGGACACGGGTTCGTGCCCCAGTCCGGGAAGATCCCACATGCCGCGGAGCGGCTGGGCCCATGAGCCATGGCTGCTGGGCCTGCGCGTCCAGAGCCTGTGCTCCGCAACGGGAAGAGGCCACAGCAGTGAGAGGCCCGCGTACCGGAAAAAAAAAAAAAAAAAGTGTCTATATATTTATGTGCCAGGTATTGGTTTCCTCACTTGGAACTGATTATGTGGGTGTTACATTTTTATTGTATAGAATTTGAAAGTTAATAGAGACCTTTTAGATATATGGTCAGGTCACTGTTCTAAATTTTTTAATGAGCTGACTGAATAAAATACTTTATAAATGACATAATGGATTTCGATTAAAAAAACATTCTGTAAAAATTTGAATGTTACAGAGAAATCCTGTTAAAAAAACTTGTGTCATGTGATTTTCAGGAACCTAGGACATTTAAACATTAAAAAAGTGTCGATATGAATCATTAAAACAGCAACTGAAATGTGATTATATACTCCACAAGAAAAATTCCAGAGCAAAATATTGGATCAAAAGAAGGAAACTCATTGGATTAATGTGAGAACAACTTTAAAGAAAAGAAAGGAGAAACCTTAAATCATTAAAAATTATACACACATCTGGTTCCTTGATACACATGTCATTAATTGAGGGTTAATTAAACACAGAATAAACTCTACTTTGATCCTTAGGGAGCAGTCAAGAACAGAATAAGGTCTAAGAATTCAGCTATCATATCACAGCATGGGTTCTACTAGGAAAAAATGAGGGTCTGTAATAATAGCATTTGAATGTTTACTATGTTCTGGGTACATACTATTCTAAGTACTTTCCATCTATTAACTTAATACTACCGCAGGTGTTATTATCAACCCCACTTTACAGATGAGGAAACTGAGGTGCAGGGAGGGTAACCACAAGATAACCTGAGAACTAGCAAGTGGCAGGGCCAGGATTCAAATCCAGGTAAGGTAATCGCCTTCCAGGATCCGTGCTGTTAGCCCCTGCAGTATACAGTGACCACAGACAACCAGAATGTTAGCACCAAAGGGACCTGTAAAAGCATCTAGAACAATGTTCTCACATCCTATAAACTGAGGCCCAATCACACTGGCCTACAGAAGTCGTCCTTGATTCCCAACTGCCTCTTCTCACAGCATTCCTTATCACCTTTCACAACCACCTTAAAAGGGGCTTGGACCACTATACAGGCTGCAGATTTTGACTATCTGGTAACCAGCATTTGTTTAATTCTTGAATACTCCTCTGTGATTAAGAGGAGACACATCTGTGGAGATTACTTTAAAAACAATATTCTCCTATGAAATAATCTGCTTATATACTCAGAGAATGAAACACTATGTAATACGAACACACCATAATGGTATAAAGACACAAGCAGTTTTAATAAGTAAAATTCTATACTACTAACTAGCAGATGACTGTACTGAAAATAATTACTTTGAGACTATTTTCAGCTAGCAAATTAAATGTTAAAATAGATGCTGAGTCTGATGAATATTAAAGTTCCTTCAAATTCAGAGATTCTATGATTTTGTGAAATCATAATTTCTGGTGCTTTAGTGGATGCACCTAAGCATCGGATGGGAAGGTGTGTCATGACTCCGCTAAACATCATCAGGATATGCTCCCTTTATGTGGAAAAACGAGTGACTATCTCTTAAATAACAGGCAAGTGACTTTAAGGGGAGAGGAGGAATGTGCTTATTAGGTTCCCAGAAACACCAATGATGAATCTTAGTTCTAGGATAACCAGCTCATCACCAGAAGATACCACTGGGTTTCCTTTCCTAGGTGCAGTGCACAGTGACCTCTACTGGTGTAAATATGGAATCCTGAAATGCAACTTTCTCCATAAGTGAATTTTCAGAGGCACAATTAAGAATATTTATTCAGGGGCTTCCCCGGTGGCGCAGTGGTTAAGAATCCGCCTGCCAATTCAGGGGACACGGCTTCGAGCCCTGGTCCAGGAACATCCCACATGCTGCGGAGCAACTAAGCCCATGTGCCACAACTACTGAGCCTGCATTCTAGAACCAGCGAGCCACAACTACTGAGCCAGCGAGCCACAACTACTGAGCCCGCGTGCCACAACTACTGAAGCTCACGCGCCTAGAGCCCGTGCTCTGTAACAAGAGAAGCCACCGCAATGAGAAGCCTGCACACCACAACGAAGGGTAGCCCCTGCTCGCCGCAACTAGAGAAAGCTCGAGCGCAGCAATGAAGACCTGACGCAGCCAAAAAAAAAAAAAAAAAAAAAGAATATTTATTCTTTGGGAACCTTTTAAAGTTTTTGATTAAAAAATAAATTTCCTCCTCTACTAGTATTAAACATTCCAATTAAAACAGACCACATAAATAATATCACAAAATGGAAAGAACTAAACAGCATTTTCATTAAAAAATTAATCCTGCCAGTGATAGCAATAATACAGTTAAGTGTCATGGTATCAAAGCTGTTATTAAAAAAATAACCTTTTGGAAATACCTCTAATACACCCCAAAAGTTATCAAAGGCACCAACTACAGAACAAGAATTCAAAACTTTCAGCTGTCAAATATTATGTGGCCCACGTTCTCATGAATATTTTGCTTTCTTGTTTCCAAAATAATACTTAGAGCTTGGTTTTTTTCTTTCAAATCTCAAAGGTTATCAGAAATAAAATAATTATAGATAGGTTTATTAAGTTTCTAAAACTTGCAATGAACAAATTTTACTATTCAATACATGTGAAAAAAATGTCAAATAATACAGTTGACCCTTGAACAACACAGGTTTGAACTGAGCAGGTCCACTTATTCACAGAATTTTCACAGATTATTTACAGGAGTGAATACTACAGTAGTACTACACGATCTAAGGTAGGTTGAGTCCCTGGATTTGGAACCGCAGCTACCAAGGAACCTAGTATATGGAGGCCAACTAGAAACAGCTGCACGTTACATGTGGGGAGGGTAGGCACTCCTGACCCCAACGCTGTTCAAGGGTCAACTGTACTTGACCTTAAAGACAGCCTTAATGTGCTTTGTTACATGATAGCCACACACATGCAACTATGATGGAAATACTGTACACAATTTCACAGGAAAGTATGAGTTTTAAAAAACTGACAGGACTATTTTTAATTCTTGCAGGCTGAAATAATTTCCTTGAAACTTCATTTCCATAAATTTCCATTGCAGAAAACGAGTACGAAAAAATTCAAAATGATACTTTTCAGTGATGAATACTCAAACCAGATTTTGTTCCAACGGTGGGGAAATATAGCTTCTCTAATCTTGCTCTATTTTTTTTAACCAAGCATAATAAAAATAGTTGAGGATTGGTGAGTTAGTTGGGTTTTGCACAGAATATATACTCAGATTAAATGCAGTTATTTTTCCAGAAATGTTATTTATTGCTTAAATAAGAGTAATGGGTTAGGAAAAATGAAGACATTTCTATTTAACTTTGATAACTAGGATTTAACTATTTCTATACTATATTTCCTTTTCATTATTTCTACTTATTAATTTATCAGTCAGTATTTGTTGTACTACATGTAAGGCACAATCAGGAAAAAAAGGGTGAATAAGGCATTATTCTTGCTCCTGAGGAAGCAGCAGCCAGTAGGGAAAATAGGATTGCCATACAAATAACTACAAGGACATATTTTAAATAACTTAGCCTTAAAATACGAAGTTTTCCCTAAAAAGCTATCTAAGAGTTTGTGCAACTCCTTACCCCACCACATACATATCTGTAGCCGCGTGAAAGGCCTGCTTCTGCAGACCAGACAGTATCTTCTCTCTCCTCTCTTTTATCGGGGATGGGGTGGGGAAATTATGCTTCCGGCACAAGATCTATCCATATACACAGCTGTTAAAGCAATTACCACCACATAAACCTCCTCCTTTTCAACCAATCATATCCATAAAATATGCTCTGGAATCAACTACTGAATGGACGCCTGGAATCACAGACCGAATGGACACGTAGTTTTTAGGAGAGAAAGCCTAAATGAGAAGTGAAAACCCATCGTGAGCCCATCAGAGTCTCTACCGTCAGCCTAGGATAACATAAGACATGACAACAGCAATTTCCTAAAAGTTATCTCTAATTCACTGAAAGAATTAATGGTTTTCAAAATTATAAACAGTAAGTCACAAAATTCTATGTAAACACTCAAGTCTTGACAGTACTCTAAAATAGCATGTCCAAAAAAGCAATAACATCATTTAAAACTCTACCAAGACTGGGTGTAACAGAGAAAAACAGGAAACAACTGAAATATTCCTCAGTAGAGGACTGAAACATCATTTAAAACTCTGCGGAGACTAAGTATAAATAGAAAAACAGGAGACGGCTGCAACGTCCCTCAGAAGACTGGTTAACTAAATTACGGGTAACTAAACTGGAATATTATGGATGTATTATAAAAAATGATATGCTTTTATGCACTGAAGTGTCTGGAAGGATAAATGCATGGAGAACTGATGACAGTGGTTGCCTCTGCAGGACCACTGGCGGGCTGGTTAACTTTGAATTTTTTATTTCACATTCTTTAGTACTTGTTGAATTTTTCATGATAAACGTAGTGTTTAAAAAATAAAACAGAAAAATAATCATAAAATAAATACTATTTTGAATGACAAAAACCCAACCACTGCTCTGTGGAGAGTGGAATGAAAGCAGGAGTGTGAGAGATTTTCACAAGAAAAAAATAAACGACATACATCAATTTTTTTTGTCAAATGAATACTCTGATAAATTCATTTGTCAAAATAAACTACTGTCAATTTGAAAAAAAATAAACAATGACCGAATTGGGTAAAAGGCCAGTATTCTTAAAAGGAAATAAACCTTTACATGAGAGTTACTCAATGTGGGAGTATTATCATCTTTTATAAAATATTTTCTATTTCCACTGTTATCCTCACAAGTTTTCTTATTTGTTTGCTTCATTCAATGCTTTGCTCCAAATGTTAATACTCCAAGAATTAGCTGTGAGCAACCCTCCATTCTCCTTCCAGTGGAAGCTTTTGCTGCACACACCTCAAAAGCATATGCAATGCAGTACACAGCGTGCAGGATGTGTACAAATCCTCGCGATAGTCGGATGACAAGTTCTGTGCCTAGGACAGGATTCTCTGTGGGGGCTACAGGCAGTAAAAATTGTTTTGAAAATAACCACAATTCAGAAACACATAACACTGCTTTTAAATGTAGATCAGATTTTAAGGCACTGAAATGCTGTAATTGAGAGATCCTTTTCTCCTTCATTTTTTGAAAATAATGTAGGGAAAAAACCCCAAACAACAACAAAAGCAACTATGTTATCTAGTATGAAATTCCACATTATAAATTTTCAATTTACTAACTAGTACAGGTAGAGATTAACTGGAAAAAGCAATCAGGAGGAAGAAAACAAAACCAGGGTGGAATTGGGGCCTGAGTGGGGAGGGAGAAACGAAGCAGGTCTGTCACGGAACATCAGGAATGCAGTTTGGACTTGTGAACTGCCAATCATTTATTGGCTTTTCATTTCCGTTAAGGGGAGACTTGCTCTATAGAAAAATGTGTGTTGTGACAGGGACAGTTCACTGGGGGTTGGGGTGGGGTGTGAAGAATAACTTTTTTTTTAATTCCTGAAAGGTTCAGGGCTAGATTAAAGCTCAACAGAGGAAAGCAAAAAAAGAAAGCTAGGAAAAGGCAAGCTTCACTTATTTTACAGTATCACCTGAGGCTAACTATGTATTTTACAGATTAAATTCCCAAAGTGTCTGTGTGTGTACGTGTGTGTATGCACCTTACAAGTTGTATGAAAATAATGCGTGTAAAGAAAGCAAAAGCAAACCTCTCACTGAGTCCCGACTGACCTTAAAAAAATAATCAATTTTATCAGCCATGAGAATAATTTTATAAGGCAGATGTTTTTGTGGCTATAATTTTTAGAGTCAATTCACTTGTCCACTTTCAGATTTATTATTTTGGGAGACTAAAACAGTAACGTTCTTCATCTTCTGGCAAAGCTGATTGTCAAATGATTTTAAAAATCTGCCCCTCATGAGTATTTATTAGAGTCAAAATCCTATACCAGTTAAGCCATCTGGCAATGGCAAAATTCTGTTGGAGCTTACAAAATGAGAGGAATGTTAATAACTCTCCAAACTAAGTCCTTTAAAATTAAAAAAAAAAAAAACACAGACTTTAAAAACTATAGTATACTCCAAAGGGAGTACAACACCCAGTACCACATGAATGGTAAAATGAAGTGACAATCTTGAAGAAATGAAGATTTATCCTTTAAAATAATATAAAATATTTTATATTCAGCTAAAAGCTTTCATGCTTCTAAGACCAAATTGAACTAGAAACACCTTCATTTCTGAGTTTCATAGCAGAGACTCCAGGTCCTCTATTTTAATAACTAACAGCACAATGTAACCTTACAGCAGATATAAAAATCAAAAGATCTTTGGAAAAACTGAAAATTAATTTGTTATGGCTAAATGACTTTTTTTTACTGTATAGTAATGCTGTGTCATGAGCACTTTATTTTGTTGACAACTAATTGGAATTTCAAAATCCTACTTTTCTGGTTGGAAACCAACTGATCAGGCCTTTAATGGAGAGGCTCTCACACTCACCTTGATGAATCTAGTTAGCTACTTATTCCTCATTTAAATACGCAACGAAGCTGCAAACCAAAATGCTGTACAGTCTACATCAAACTAACTATACTATACAATTTGATTTACAGTGAATCTACACTATGATGGACTCCTGAAATACTGTTACCTACAAAAATCCTTTTTCTTGCCTTTAAAGAAACATTTTTAGCCTAGTAGAAAACACTCTAAATTAAAAATTAACACAGGAGATATATAGGAAAAAAAGGGGTGGGGGGAGGTCAGGGACAAATGTGCCTTGTTAAAATCTTTTCCTTAGGAAAAAAAGATAGAATGCACACGTGCATCTTAGATGATAACTTATTCACCCAAAATGCAAAGTGCATTATTGCTGTTTATATGTATCTTCTTAAATACTGCTCTTCCGCTTTACAGGCTAATTAGAATAGAGATCAATACATTGCTTCCTTCTTGCTGTTGCTCTTCTCACACTACAAATAAGAGGTCCTAGTAGTATAAGGATGACTATCAGCCTGGACACATTAGAAAGAAATATTTTAGTTTCAATGTTACCAGGAAACAAGTAGATTAAAAAGTAGCATGCTGGGCTTCCCCGGTGGCGCAGTGGTTGAGAGTCCGCCTGCCGATGCAGGGGACATGGGTTCGTGCCCCGGTCCGGGAAGATCCCACATGCCGTGGAGCGGCTGGGCCCGTGAGCCATGGCCGCTGAGCCTGCGCGTCCGGAGCCTGTGCTCCGCAACAGGAGAGGCCACAACAGTGAGGGGCCCGCGTACCGCAAAAATAAAGAAAGAAAGAAAAATAAAAAGTATTATGCTATACGGTACAGTCATGGGGAACCAACATTTCCGGTTCCATACCTAAACTCACCTAAAAATGAATAATATAAAGAAATCCATTTATCCTAGTATTTCTTAAGTATTTAATTTGCTTCTCAGTCAAGTAACAAGATGGCAACAGTTTAAATTTACTCATGTTTATCCAGAACAAAGGTCGATAAAGGTAAAGGGGAGCCAGGTGCAACAAAAAGGCAGCTATAAGGTCAATTGTTTGAATTTTTACCCAGCAAACTCCCTCTGTCCACCTCCCCCAACAGGCGAACTTCAGTTTACTTCTCTAACTTCTGAGACAGTGTTTTGGAACTCCTGTTTTAACGTTGTTGTTTTTTTTTTTTTTTTAAACTCTGGCAAGTTAAATTACTAAAATTTAAAAATACATGTTCAATGATTAATATGACACTCTAAGTCAGAGCCTAATAATTATAGAGGATTTGAAGTAAACAGTCCAACAGGTAGAACAGGAATCATTCAACTCCAGACACTGGTAACGTCGACATTATTATAGAAAAGGAATTTAATGAGATTTGACAAACCAAACCAAACCAAACACTGGATGGGCTGCTAGTAGTCAACCCGTCCAAGGGGGAACTGTTTGCTTTACTATACGCAACAAGAAATTGCCTGCACTCCAGGAAAAACTGCAAAACTAGGCCCCAAACACCAGTAGATTATTTAATGTTCTTTTAGGTTCCACCTGAGAATAAGATGCTACATATAACTTGGTCTACTGAGAAATGTTCCACTAAGAAAGAAACTAATATGAAGGAAATGAAATCTAAGACTACCTGCTAGAATAATTTCATAGAAAATTACAGTTCCTTAATCAGTGGTTCTCAAAATTTAGTTATACCTTTAGTATACTTGGATTGCTGGTTGAAGAGGCAGGTTTCCCCCACTTACTCCCAAAGCTTTTGGCTCCACTAGGTCCACTCAGTCTGCATTTTAAACAAACCCTTTGAGTATTCTAATTCAGGTTACCCTTGGTCCACACTTTGAGAAACACTGATCTTAAAAAGTGAGATATCCTTATAGGTGGACCCTTCTATACTGTGATTCTACTGGGCAGTGTGCCCTGTCCAAAAGTATGAATTCTCTACCATTTTATCATCAACCTCCAATGAAAATTTGACAAGGAAAGTTCTGTTTACAAAATTCACTTATTAAAGTGAGTTTTTTAAAAAAAATCACTGACTTCATGAATAACATCTAACTGCCATGAAAGGAAAAAGTGAAAAAAAGAAAGGTTAACAACCTACTTAAAATTCTGCCTAGGACCGGACTTATATGTCACATAAAAGTGTACACTACCCCAATGGTCTCTCCACAACCATTCACCTATGATACATAAAACTACCAAATTAACCTCTCCTAAAACACCAATTCACCAAACCATTTTTCAGTTTGAGAACCTATTCTAAGTGGTTCCTCACAACTTAAATGATGAAATATGAACCTCTCAGCTCCTGATGCTTAAGATTCTGTGTAACCCAGTCTCACTTAACCAACCAAACCATATGTCACCTTATTCCTAGAGTGATCTTGCCAGCTCTGGTCAGATGGGTTTTACATATTATCAACCCCTCTAAAGGGTCGACTACCGTCTCCACTGCATTCCTTTTCTGATTAGCTGCAGCATCTCACACCTTCACCAAATACGGAAGCACTTGAGTATATTCAGCCTCGTGTTTTATCACAACCGTTCTGTAGTATTCCACACCCTTCCCTCCCCTGTTAACCTTCCAAGACCCTTGAAGGCAGTAACACTGAAAGAATTTCTCGCTATCTCCATACCAACCCCATCCACTCCCACTCAAAACACGTCATATAGAATCAGCTTGATAACAGCCGCCACAATTTCTGTATTTATCAAATTATATCGAATACCTGCAAATTAATTTATTAGACAAACGTCTGGGTAATCATTATACATCAAGCACTATTCCTAGGCACCAGGGCTTCACTTAGTAAACTGTCTTTGTCTTCAATTCTCTCTCATGTGAGTCCTTAAAACAAAAACAACAGATTTTCTTTTTCCCCTTGCTACCAGCATTATAGCATTACATGAAGCCCTAAAACCTCTTTATTATAGACTCTGAAAGTTAGAGTTCTCTACTTTTATAAGTTACCGACATTGGTATTACAACTAAGATGAGAAGCTGAGGCATCATTTTCCCTCCTCCCCCACCCAAGACCAAAATCACTGAATTTTTTATTTGATCATAGTAACATCTTGAGATAAATTTAAGGTATGGAATCTATTTCCCGTATGCCCTATTCAGTACCTAGTATATATGACCATGAGATGTTAACTGCTAATAATTTTGATTTTAAAAGTTCCAAACTGAGGATACGTATCATCTGTCATCATTAAAGATTTCTATCTCTATGATTATCTTTTTCTGAATTAATAAAAAAAGAATAGGTCTAGGGCTTCCCTGGTGGCGCAGTGGTTGGGAGTCCACATGCCAATGCAGGGGACGCGGGTTCGTGCCCCGGTCCGGGAGGATCCCATATGCCGCGGAGCGGCTGGGCCCGTGACCCATGGCCGCTGAGCCTGCGCGTCCAAAGCCTGTGCTCCGCAACGGGAGAGGCCACAGCAGTGAAAGGCCCGCGTACAGCAAAAAAAAAAAAAGAATAGGTCTATAAACACGGCAAGTAGAGACTACCTATGGATGAACAACTCTCATTAGACTTGGTATTTATTTATCATCTTTCAAATGGGGTAAAATATACACAACATAAAATTTTACCACTTTAATGGTATTTATTTTTATACTAAGAAAATTGTTTAAATGATACTGTAATATTGACTAAAACATGGGATTCTTTCCTGCAAAAGAAAACTGCTATAGTTAACATCTGAATTTGGAAACTAATGTTACCAAATACCTTTTGCACATTATACGTACTGCTACTGCTGACAAAAAAATTAAAATAGGGCTTCCCTGGTGGTGCAGTGGTTGAGAGTCCGCCTGCCGATGCAGGGGACGCGGGTTCGTGCCCCGGTCCGGGAAGATCCCACATGCCGCGGAGTGGCTGGGCCCATGCCATGGCCGCTGAGCCTGCGCATCCGGAGCCTGTGCTCCGCAACGGGAGAGGCCACAACAGTGAGAGGGCCGCGTACCGCAAAAAAAAAAAAAAAAAAAAAAAAATTAAAATATGCTATTAATGGTTAAGTCACCTATATTTCAGGTAGTAAAATAAGATACTAAATATTATACTTCATAGATTTCCTGCATTTTCTTCAAGTTCACAAATGATTTCTGATAACGGTAGCAGATAACCTTTATTGAGAGTTTATTATGTTTCAGGTACCTGCTAATAAGTGCTTTATATGCATCACAGGTTTTTGTTTTCTTACTGAGGTATAATTCACATACCATAAAATTCACCCTCTTCAAGTGTACAGTTCAGTAATCAAGCGTATTCACAAAGTTGTGCAACCATCACTGCTATCTAATTTGAGAACATTTTCATCATCCCAAAAAGAAACTGTGTACCTGTTAGCACCCTCCATTCCCCCTTCCCTCTCAGCCACTGGCAACCATTAATCCACTTTGTTTCCATTGATTTGCCTATTCTGGTCACTTTATATAAATAAATCATATAATATGTGGTCTTTTGTGTCTGGCTTCTTTTACTTAAGCATATTTTCCAGGTTCAACAGCGTTGTAGCCTGTATTGGTACCATGCATTACTTTTTAAGACGTCAAAGTAAACACGTGAGCTAGACACGATAATTGGCTCTACATAAAAATCCTAAGATTGAGAGATGAAGTAATTTGCCCTCTTTGAGTCTCTCTGAACTCAAATTAGTTCACTGTACTTCCACGGAGATGTATAAAGTATAAACACTATATAAATTACATACAAACTTATTATATAGAATAAACAAGAGTTGACCCTTGCACTGCACGGGCCTACTTATACTCGAATTTTTTTTACAATAGTAGACACTACAGTACTAAGTGATCCAAGGTTCGCTGAATCCACGGATGTGGGACTTTGGATACGGAGGGCCGACTATAAGTTACACGCAAATTTTTGACTCTATGGAACCCCCCTGTTGTTCAAGGGTCAACCGCACATATTTTTTTAAAAACTGCCACCTACGTCGGTTACCATGAGTAAAAGTCATAATCTCTCTAAATTGTCTGTTTAATACAATGATCTCTGTGATGCTTTCAAACTCTAAATTCAAGTTGTTCTCAAAAACATTAAGGGTTTAGTTACTTTCTCTTCAACTCTTTATCTGATTCATACTCTTTCAAAATAATTCCTACAATTACACTTACTATAACAGACATCTCTCTATATTGTAGAGAATACTGCTTCATGTAATAAAGTGTACAGTAAAAGGAACAGGGCAACAATATTAATATTTCATATTATAAAAATAAACTCAGCATTTACTTACATATCTGTTAATCCAATCTGTTTTTATTGCAACAAGTCAGAAAATAAGGAACATCAGTTTTGGGGACTATAGAATTTTTTTTAAAAAGGTCACTCTGGAAAAATCCAGATAGGCACACATGTTGACTTTTATGGGATGAATTATAGGTGGGTTCTTGGCAAACCAGTATGGAATGTTTGTACAACTGAACACTTCTACTCACTGTAAATTTGTCAGGAGCAGTCAGTAGAGAAACTTTTTAGCCTTTTTTGTTTTCTTGATTTATTCAAAATTATCTGTCAGCATATTTGCTGGTGTGTCTGCCACAGTAATAATGTAGATGTAAATGGCAGTTGCAGTATGAAAACCCTAAATGAACACTGTCTGTATATGGGAGATACATGCTGAGCTGCTCAGAAAAAAACAAATGGCAAATACAAGTTATAAAAGATTGAAGAAAGGGATTAAAGCAGTGTTGAATATATTTAATCTAATCAAATAACCAATAACCAAAGGTGACAGGTTTTTTTGCTTTAACATAGTGGTGGAGAAAGGATTTTGAATCATAAAATTGCTCAGGTAAACAGCCCACTTTCTGGGTCCTATAAGACCAGTAATCGCTATTCTAGAATAGCGCTACAAAACAGAGCTTTTAGGAAGTGTTCTGCATCTGCACTGTCCAACTGGGGAGCCACAAGCACACGTGGCTACTGAGCATTTTTAAGTGTGGGTGGTGTGACTGACGAACAGACTTTTGAATTTTTAACAATTTAAATAGCCACATGTGACTAAGCAGTTCCTTACTGAACAGTGCAGATGTTGAATGAGAGGCAACATGCCGTACAAGAGCCACACCACTCATGTTCTGGAAACTTTAAAAAGTGAGAGACACTGGGGTTATTCATACTGAAGGAGGAGAATGACAATGAGGGAAAATAAACTTCCAAAGAAATCTAAATTTGACTTCCAAGATTTTAGAGAGCCTCCTTCAAATCCATGCACGAGGGCTCTGAATATAAAAAGAAAGGAAGAAGGAGGGAAGCAGAACCCACAAAGCCAGAAGGAAAGATTCTCTGTGGTTACACAGGAACTGCCACTTCGTCATAATAGCTAACATTTATTAAGCCATCAGTCCATTTTAGATATTGTACTACGCACCATACATGTATTTTCACTTAATCCTCAAAGCAAGTCTTCCAGATAGATTTATTTTCTTCATTTTATGGATAAGGATACTGAGACTTAGGGAGTTAAGTTGCTGAAATAAAAATGCATCTTCTAACTGAAATCTAGCAACAAGTGCCCTTCCTCTATGATTCAGCTGCATCCTGTATATACTTCTGTTACTGCAATTCACACATCATACTGAAATGTAGTTTACCGGCTGTTTCCCACTTAAAAGGTAAACTCCTTGAAGGCAGGGACTGTGTTCTGTCAACTCCTTACCATCATTCTCAGCCACCTGCTACCACCAACTTTTATGTATCAAAGCACTTGAAATATATATACTCTTCAATAAGTATTTGCTGAATTTACTATGAATTTCTCTATTCCAATGATAAACCCATGTGGTAACATGCTTTTTCCAACTCTTACACCTCAAGCATTTTTATTTGAGTTTTAGAATCAAATTTAAATCTTAGCATTAAAAATAAAGGTTTGTAAATAGTTTCAAAGAATCTGGCAAGGAATTTGGAAGTTTAAATGTCTGATCAAAACATGTAACTTTGAGCTGTCTTGTTTTTTCAGACTCAATCAAAAAATCAGATTTCCCATGCTTCTGGAAATTATGTTATAAAAATTTTAGTACTACAACTGAAATCCTACCTTACACAAAAGTTGTGTCATATAATACCATTCACCCTTACATGTTCATCTTAAAGCAGAGCTGAGTCATACTGCTTAAAGTAACTTTAAATAATAAAGCCTTGAGAGTTCCCAATCTTTTCATCTCATTTATCAATGACTTGTTTTTAGCCTTTCATACTTTATTAAATTATATTCACTCTTTATGGGCACACTGCTAGTATCTACGGGGTAAAGTGAGGCCAAGATAACCTTTGGGACCTCCCCCTCCCCAATCAGAAACGGCCAAAAGAAATCTAGGAATTCCTGCCCTCAATCCAAATCCATAGCCCCACGCCCATCCCAAGAATTAATGAAATTCAACTTATAGACAAAACAGGAATAGTCACATGAGAAATGTACTCAAGGCTCTTGTTTAGAAACATTATCAGAGATGGTATCAAATAAAACTCTTAAATACACCAAGCCCTTCTAGTTAAAAAATGATCTCTTTCTTTTCAGAAACGAGTATCACACAGGGCCTCTGCTGTTGTCTTATGAGAAATATAATTTTAAAGAATATGTAACACATCATCAAATTTACCCTTGCCTTAAATTTCCATTTTACTTTTTTTCTTACCATTAAGCCTATTTATAAAAGTAGCTATCCTAGTCCTTAAAAACATCAAAAGTGTGTGTATATATGTGTGTATGTGTGTATATATGTGTGTGTGTATATATATACGTGTATGTGTGTGTATATATATGTGTGTATATATATGTGTATATATGTGTGTGCGTGTATATATGTGTGTGGATATATGGATATATGTGTATAAACATATACATATATATTCCATTTGAACATACGAAAACCCACATTTGTTGGGGAAGAAATGAAGTAGAATCCTATTTCTCAAGTTTTATCATTCCTACAAATCACCTGAGGATCTTTTTAAAATGCAGATACAGACTCAGCAGGTCTGGGATGGAGCCTGGGATTCTGAGTTTCTATCAAGCTGCCAGGTGTGATGCTGAAATTGCTGGTCTAAGGCTTTGTGTAGCTAAGAATTAATTTCTCCAAAACTGTGACTTTTTTTTGACTCTTCTAATTTCTTTTTAATGTTCACTTATTCTTTCCACAAGTTTTTACTGAAGGTATATTATGAGGCAGGCATTTCACTAGGAGCATAAATAAGGTCTGATCTCAGCCCTCAAGGAAGAGAATGGCCACTTTCCTAGGGGGGAGCGGAAAAGGCTAAAGGTGTGGCTCTCGCACTGAGTCCTGGAGATAAAGAGGAGTCCACAGAGTGAAGCAGAGGAGGATCCCATCTCAGGCAGAAGAAACAGCAAGACAGGCAGTAAAGCACTGGAGGAACTGCAGATTACATCAGAACGCTGGACACATGGTGTTTGTGGTAGAGAACAGATAGGTAACTGGGGAAAGGTAAACAGAGTTATTAGATCATGGAGTCCAACATGCCACTGGTGACTTTAGAAAAGCAACTTTAGTGGACTGGTGAGGTCATAGCAGACGACAGTGCACTGAGAATAAAAGGAAGAAGAAATTGAGACAAATGAAAACTCTTTCCAAAGATCTTGCTCTAAAGCAAATAAAGAGACCAGTACCTGGAAAAGGACAAAAAGTCAAGGGCAAGTTTTCATTTTTTTAATAAATGTGAGACACCTGAGCACATTAAACAGGAAAACTTGGGGTCAATGAAGAGAGAAAGTTTAAAAACACAGGAAAGAGATGATACTTGACGAAGTGGTGTCCTAAGTAAAACAGGATGAAGAGAATACCAAGAAATTCGCTTTGGACCTAAGGAGTGACACTTCTTCCTAAGACTAGAGAGTAAGGTTTCTAGTCCCAGCACTTCTGAATTTGGAGGGAGAATTCTTTGTCGCCAGAGGGGTCGGGGTGCTGCCCTATGCACTGTGGGACTTTCAGCAGCACCACTGCCCCTCATACTCACTGAATACCAGTACTAATACCAACCGCAGCCCTGCTGTGACAACCAAAAATGTCTCCAGACTTCGCCAAATGTCCCCTGGGGGAAGGAGGGAGCAAAACCTTCCTGATTCAGAACTACTGGCCTAGAGGCACGGACTAGATCATTTTGATAAAGCTTAGAGGGAGACGGAAACAAAGTGGTTCCCATCTACCAGTTGTACCCTGAGAAAGGAGGAGGGTCCTTTGCTCAAAGTGGGGGAAAAGTATGTATTGCTGTGGGTGAGAAAAAATTTGCAATGATTTTGTGGGGAATGGGAGAGGCACATAAACAGGGAAACAAAATCACCTGGGTATTAGAAATATTTTCTATTCTCCTAGGCCTAAAAAGCAAGTACATTCGCTTTATGGGCTCTCCAGAAAACAGTACACAAAAGGACATGAGCTTGAATAATGCACTGAAAGATCTTTCTCAAAATATTCTTAAATATTTAAGGAAGTGAATCATTCTGAAAAGTGTTTTGACTCTTAGAAGAACCATCTTCTTGTTTACCAGAATAGAGATTTAGGGGTAAAAAGTGAATTGATCTTTTTTTCAGAATATACAATCTTATCAAAATTTTGTAAAGTCTTCATTAGGAAGTCTTCTGTTTTATTTTCACACTCCTATCCATTACAACCAATACTTTGATTTTTATTTTAAGACACAAAAGTAAAACAATCTAATATTTTAAATGATGCATCACCTTTGAAAAACTGTCATGTTAACTTCCATATGCTGGGTATACTCCACATTAATATTTGTGCTCAGTGTAGAGAAAATTTTAATATTTATATCTAGGTCCCCAAATCTTAATTACTGCATACTTACAAAGTGGTCAGAAGATGTTGTAACTAGCTACCTCACTTAAACTTATCTTCTAAAAACAGTCTTTATGACTTGAAAATCTGGTTTATGTTTTAACAACCTAATTTTCTGAAAATGTTGAAAGTATACTTTTCACAGTACACATTAGGCAGTTGCCCTTATACAAGTGAAAACAGGCCAGATGTATGATAATACCTCCAGTGTTTGTCAACATCATTTCCAAGGAAAGTAATCTGCAAAGAAATTTATCTCACTTAAAAATCTCCCCAAAATATGTATTTAAAAGATATGGAACTTTGTCCCAGAAATTTTTCTCTTTTCCTTTTCCTGGATCCATAAACTTATTGTAGCACTTTCATGCGCAGCTAAGAGAACTGCAAATCTCCCTCAAGAGACTTCAGCTCAACACAAATATCTAGCACATTAAAATATGCTCAAACAATAATTCCAGATATAATAGGCAAAGATTCTCATCTGCTAAAATAAACCTCAGCATAAGCATATGTTCAGAAGTATGACTTTTTTCAGCTAGAGAGAAGCCACGGTGGTGGTTATAATCTCACTATGGTTATTAGTCTCACTGCCTAAACAGAACTCCTCTGGGCTCCACAACCATCTGAAGTTGGTCTCAATACTGAATGATAAGCACTTTGGATATGTTACCACTTCTCTTTCAAAGAAAGAAAATTCAAGTTGGGTTCGTTTTCTGATCTGCTACATGTACTGATCAAAGGACAAAAAATTAAGCTGAAATTCCATATTCTAAAGACCAATGTGAACAACATCTTTCAACTGCATTTCTAATTTGCAACATGATCTGCACACTTGAGGCCTCTATAAGATGAGCTCTGATAACGGGCATTATATCATCAGGAAAAGCCCATGCACTTCACCCAAAACTGACTACAAAATGGTGCGTAGGCCATTTTTCTCTCTTACCAAGTGAGAAAGAATTTACTGAAGGCAAACATATTCGTACAGCAATCAGGGTTATTTCTAAAGCTGTTAGGTTATGTCTTTATTCCTCCCAAAGGAAATGAAAAGTGCACATGATTTGGAAACATGTTAAAAGGTATAAGAATGAAAGAAAAAAAAAAGGTATAAGAATTGAGAAAGGGAATGTTAAGTGTAGTTAAAGAACAACCTAGATATAAATAATTCAATTATGCTTAAAAAAAATCTAAGGATTTCAATACCTGGCCCACATTTTAAGCTACTGATTAAAAAAAAAAACTCTCGTTGTCTATTTACTGTTGCAAGTTACTACTAAAATCAAATTCCTTCAAAACCAGCATTAAGCAAATAAAATTTCACTAGACACTTCAATCAACAAAGTACTGAGTTCAGTCAAGTTCCAAAGTGGACAAACTTCTGAGACTTATTTTTCTTAATATAAATTGGATCCAATCTCTGAGGGTGCTCAATACTAAAAAGTCAAAAAGGTCATAAGCACTGATTTCCATGATGACTCATAATCTTAAAATATTTTATTCTAACATATTTGGATTACATAAACATGAAACCTTGACATAAAGGTTAACTTTCTCATTTCAAAAAGAAATCTGGGTATATTTAGGTGCTGAACAATGCTCGTCCTTTTCTTAAACGATCTGTATTGGCCTCTCACTGGCTTTATTTTCTGTGGGAAATAATGCAAGTATGCTAGTCCTAATTTTATTCTCTTTTTCTGAGTTCTTTTCAATTTTCCTCCTCCAATGTAATTAAAAAAAAACTGTCCCCTTAATATTTAAAAAAAAGGTTTTAATATCAGAAACAAAAATTAACTGGGTTCAAAGGTCATGCCTTAGCATGTTTCTAATAATTACTTATAACAATTTTATTGACAAGGTTAAAGTAAACCTAAAACAAATGGCAAAGGATGTAATTATTCCATTTAACATCTTCATTAAGGATTCTTTTCCCTAAAAAGTTGAAAATAAGGCCAAAACACAATTGGGGCATTGTGACATCTATAAAATTAAGAGTCAATAAATAATCTTAACTATATTACTATTTTTGTTTTACAATACTTAAAAGAATTCAGGAACAGAACAATTAACTAAATTATGCAAGATGTGACTGCATCTCAAGTGAGGTACAGACAAAACAATATTAACTGTGAATGGTGTTAATCAATGGAAAGTAACATCATGCAATGTCACCTTAAGAACTAAAAAACTATACACTGCAAACTGAGAAGATGCTGGGATAACTGTTTAAGAAAGGCATACGATTTTAAATGGTAAAATGCTTCAGGGCCAGAATGAAGAGGTTTCAGTTCTAATGCTAATAACTGTGACTAGCACTGGCCACCTAGAGAAATGTGGAAAATTCGTGGCTTAGCAAGAGTCCCTGGACAGATTAATGGTACCTGACACAGCTGGACCTGTAAAGTATATACATCTTTTGAGGGGAGAAGGAAAATGCTGGTACACCTTCCATATTTTTGAACCTTGCTCTAGGTAAATATTAGAGTGCTAGCACAAGGCAGCAGATTCCGTTACTGATGGGTATCACAAAGCTAACTTCCCCCAGACTCAGGGTTCTTTCTACTGTGCAAGTTATAGGAGAAACGGCACCCTAAAATATGTGAGTCACTCTCCTGGGGCTTCAAAGATTTTTAATTAAAGATGAAAGCTATAAGCTCAGAAGAATATCAGAAAGTCAGAAGCAAGAACGGTGCTAGGGCCTCAGCACTCCTGTTAACAGAAGTGAAATTCCAGATCATAAAATGCTTAGAGAGCAGAAGGGTGTAGGAACAATCATGTTGGCGCAAAGGCATTGAGAACGTTATTAATTCTCATTTACTACGATAGGTTGTAATACTAAAGAGGGCCCAAGGGTGTACATCAGACTCTCTGTGCAGGACCACCCATGAAGTGTTCTTTCCTGGGTTAAATTCCAAAACCATATAAATGTCTGGGTTTTTTGCTTGTTTATCATCATCCCAAGAGGTCTACTGCTTGGGTTTCAAATATGTACTCTAAATACATGATGAGCCAAACGTACTGTTTTTATTTTTATCAATCCATTCTAGGCAGAATGGCTCAATGAAATCATGTACTTCACTTTGTTTTTGTTTTTCTTGCGGTACACGGGTCTTTCACTGTTGTGGCCTCTCCCATTGCGGAGCACAGGCTCCGGACGTGCAGGCTCACGGGCCCCGCCGCTCCGCGGCATGTGGGATCTTCCTGGACCAGGGCACGAACCCGTGTCCCCTGCATCGGCAGGCAGACTCTCAACCACTGCGCCACCAGGGAAGCCCTGTACTTCACTTTGAATTAATCAGTTTGATAAAAAGGAGTTTAGAATGGTGGTTCATAAATTAGAACATCCAAGAGGACGCCCATAAAACAGCCTTCAAAAAATTTACAAAAAAGTAAAAGAAGAAAGTTTTCTTTTTGGTAGAATACTGAATATGAAACAAGTCAAAAGGCCAAAAAGGGGCACATGCCTGCCCGCTGCTGTATGCCTCTCACTCATCTCACATCTCTGTCTTCTCTCTGAAGTCTTTCTTATTCAGTCTCAATTAACTTCTGGTGTCTTTGAAACCAGCTGGTGCAAAGAAAGAAGCTGAAGAAAATCTACCAAGTGAACCATACGACTGATGCTACTGAGAGCACTGGACAGTAATTTGAGAGAGTACTATTAGGCTATAATAAATCAGAAGATGAATCATAACTCAAAAATCATTTAAAGCTACTTTTTTTGTTAGCCAGCTATCAGAAATATTACTGCTTTAAAAATTAAAGGCAGCTCTCTTGCTCGCTCTTTCTCTGAGAATACATTTAGTACCGAGTACAAATTAATTTCCAGTTGTTGGGGCATTTAAACGAGTCATTTTTCTAATAAAGACTGAGTTGGCCCTGATGAGACTATATCAGCCTTTAAAGATCTAATTCCTAGGAACTACAAGTTTGCTAAGCATGTGTGAGACTCAAAGCAGAGAAAGATATTGATTTTAAGTTGTCTGATTCCTGAGAGAATATTCAAGTACAATCATAAAAAGATCAAAAGAAAATCTACAAAGCTTGCTAAAGGTTGAGAAGGTGCCTGATATATACACATATGCATGTACATATATACATGTATGTGTATAAATTGTATTATAAATTGTATTAGATTATCAGAAACCATTTTGAAATGTTAAATTAAAAATGTAAAGTCAAGAAACAAAAGCAAAGACTACTCACTAACAGAAAAAATATATACCATTAAAAATCAACCTGGCTCAACCACTTCCAGGCAGAAGAGATGCTTTAAGATGCCAAAGTAGATATCTGACAACAAAACACAACAAAAGGCATTAAGTAGTCAAGAGCGACTTTCTTTTTCCACCAGACCATCAACCACTGGAGTTAATGACAATGGACAGAGAGCTGTCTAAACTGCTAAGAACAAAGGGAAAAAGTAGCAAAGTATTCCTCTGGAGAAACTGAGAAAAGCACACCTTGAAAGGACTCAATGACAAATCATAAAATGTCAGCCTTATTCAACTCTCTGGACTTAGACGTCATCCTGATTTCAAGACCTGGTTATACTATTCCTATATGCTCTGAAAATCATTTCCATCTGATGTTTAGTGCTTTAGAAAAGAATCAAGGCCATACCCTCATCTACAACCCTTGGATAGTCAGAATAATCACATAGCTGGAGGCTCATAAGATCCAAAGGCTAGTCAGTGCCTTTATTCTCATAGTTTCTCAGGTGAATCCTCCATTCGAATTTTTCCTTCATCCATAAACATTCCCACATTCCCTACTTTTACTAACAGTTAAATGAAAATGCTGCTGGTGTAAGGGAAATCCTTTTTTGGCCCTTTGAAAATGGATACTAATTTAAGAAGTCACTCTTTGTCTGCCATTAATTAAAATGTACACTACTGAGTTTATCTGCTCAGAGTATAGACATCATGTTAGGAAGAAAACTTTCAACACAGAGCTCAAATTAAAACAAAGTCTTTGAACTGTGGATCTGGAGACAGGTACCGTTTGTACTTACACCTCCCTATTTAAAGCACTCCATCTACAGCATGTGGCAAAGAAAAAGTACAGCTGTAACACAGCTGAAGGGACTGCCAAATCCCAAACTTAGCTCTCTACATCAAGGTAACAATTAAATTTTACATTATCCCCTGAAGAGTCTAGCTATTATTTTTTTTAAAGTTCTGATGAGAAATTAAATTACTGCTTTACATTTGGAAGCACAGGTGACTACAGTTATTGTGGCATTTCATGATTTCCAATGGAACCAAGATCCCTACTGTGTCTTCCTAAACTGGTTGCTATGAATGACTAGATAGTCCAGAATGGACAGTAACTTCACTTCTCTCTCCCAAGTAGATAATGTCTTTTGAGACCTCAAATTTTATTTGACAGACTTAATTTGGGATAAAATAACTCTAAATATGCTTTTCAAATTCTCAGTGTCATATAGGGAGGTCTAATAAAAATTTTTTAAAGCATTTTTCTAAATGATTTGAGTAAGACAATTTTTCCCATACAATGGATTGAGTCGGACACAATTTTTAAAAAGTAATTTGTTTATTTCAGTGATTAACAACTTTTCTTTTCTCCCCCACATGGCTGCATGGCGCAGCTTGTGGGATCCTAGCTCCCCGACCAGGGATCGAGCCCTCACCCTCAACAGTGAAAGCGTGGAGTCCTAACTACTGGACCGCCAGGGAAGTCCCAACAACTTTCTTTTTAGTATGAGTGTACTTATGAGAAAAGTATAAATCTTTTTTTTTCATTTTAATCGAATCATCCTTTTTCAAGTCCCATGGAAAAATCTCTACTCTTAAAACTTGAGTTCCTACTTTGCTGAATAAGAAAATGAGGAATACTGTGTTTTCACCATTAAATTGTTACTATCTGGACATATTTGGACAATTAACAAAAGGAAGGAAGCCGTCTAATTGTTCTTCCTGAAATTAGATCACAGCCATCTCTTTATTACCAGCAAGCCAGGTACGCCAGCAGGCTTGCCACTAGCCTAACAAATCAAACTCCCGTTTAAAGACTGGTACTGAGGACCAGAAACACAAATACAGCTCGAATAACGAAGTAAGCTGTAGAGGTAGAAAAAAACACTTCAGAGCTTTAAAGTTCCAAGAACATATAACTCCATCCCATCCCCTCTCCCTACTCCCTGATGTGAGGTTGTTAATACTCAAATCTGCATAAATTATCCCTTAATTATTTACAATTAATATACAACAGTGATTTGCATGCCCCCAAAGTCTCTATTAGCCACTTTGGACAATTATAACAATAGTGAACACCCAGGTATACTACATGTCAGGCAGTGTTCTAAGTGCTTTGGTGCTCTTCAAATGAAAATCAGGAGAATTCTCCAAATTTCTACAAAAGTTATAGGGGACCTTGTTAAAACACTTATTTAGTAAAGACCTATATTTTTATACAACTTGGATTCAGTCAGCTACAAAGCCAATTTTCACTCAAAGATTTTGCTGGATAATTGTATGAAAAAATAGATATATTAAGGTTATGCTACTAGATAAATAAAAATAGTGAACAAATTGTTAATTTATTTGGTAAATGAAAAACCTATTTCTAACAAACCACTAAAACAGCAAAATGATAGTTATATCACTTGCTTAACAGGAAATTTTAATGAGCAGACAAAACAAATGCTAGTATACTATAAAAAAGAAACAATAGAAATGAAATGGAAAGACACATTGCATATTTTCAGTGTAGCTGTATTTAATGAAGTCCAAAAAACCTTCACTTTTAAAAGTCAGCATGAATTTTTTTAAGTGCAAGAATAATTTTCAGTAAATAGATTCTTTGCTACATAATGCCAATACTTTTGGATTTTCTTTGCCGATTTGTTAGTTGAACTATTACTAAAAAACATAAAAGTATGGGCATTACAAATTCATGTTAAAAGCTAGGCAGTGGCTATCGTATTTAACAATTTGCAATACTTGTATGAAGGTTGTAAATTTGTTTATAACACCCAAAGTAATTTACAAATGGAATTCTATAAAGATGTGTTTCATCACTCTAAAATGTGACTATCTTTCCCCCCTGTATGTGTGTTTTAAACTGTTCCAAGTGTATTTACGTAGATCTTAAATAGTTACAGAATCCAGTCATAGGTTGTTATGAAATGTGTCCTCCAAAAACATATGTTTAAGTCCCAACTTCCAGTACCACAGAATGTGACCTTATTTGGAAACAGGATCATTATAAATATAATTAGTCAAGATGAGGTCATGCTGGAGTAGGGTGTGCCCCTAATCCAATAAAACTGGTGTGCTTTTAAGAAGAAAATTTAGATACAGACAAGCATAGAAGGAAGATGATGTGAAGACACATGATGGAAAACAGCCATGTGATGACACAGGCAGAGACTGAAGTGACATATCTACAAGCCAAGAACAAGGATTGCTGAGAACTTCCAGAAGTTGGGAAGAGGCAAGGAAGGATTCTCCTCTAGAGCCTTCAGAGAGAGAATGGCCCTGCCAACACCTTGATTTCAGACTTCTAGCCTCTAGAACTATGAGAAATTAAGTTTCTGTTGTTCTAAGCCACCCACTTTTTGGTATGTTGTTACAGCAGCTCTATGAAATTAATTATACAGACCATATATTATAATTAGAATCTACCTGCCCAAAAGAGCATTTTTTTAAACTAAGGCATAGCTTTTAAGTCAGCAAACCCAGGGTTCAAAGACCTATGCAAATCAAAGGCTGTGTGACCATGGATTTGAGTTTGCTTATTTGTAAAGAAGGGAAAATGAATCCTACCAAACAGTGTATTTCTGAAGATAAATTATATAGAATGTCAATGACACAGAGGTTAAAAATTTTCTCTGTCCACTCTCAAACCCCTCTCCCTGTAATGAGAATGTATTTTAACATATGGTCAGACACTATTTGGCTAACAATTCAGAAAGTAATATGATAAAAAGAGGACTAATTCAAATATTATTAAATAAATTTTATAAAAAACACTGTCCTAAATGAAGCCCTGATAGCGTTACTACTTAGAAATCTCTAAATCTTTACCCTGGGTATGACCACAGTGCTATGTGGTGTGCTGTTTTTCAGAACCTTCTAAGAAGGTAAATGCTACCCTATGTAAAAAGGCACAACGTAGTTTCAATAACCAGAGAAGGTCAATTCTTAAACAAGTTATCTTTTATACTTTCAAAGGTTATTTATTTAATACAAGTCTTCTGATTTTACTAATATTCTTACTAATGTGTAAACTGACCCAAGTTCAGTAATAAACACAAGACTCATGTCATTAAAAAGCGACTGTTCAAATGCAAGAACTTTTTATTTCATGTAATAATAACATAAGCAAATAATAATTAACTTTGGCAAGATTAGTAGAAATAGAAGTATAACTCACAAATACGATAAGCATGTTCCCCTGATGTGTGGATTAGGCAGTAATATGGCCACAATGTTTAGAATCATCTGTCCAAAGACTTTGGAAAAGGTGATCAAAGGCCAGCACCATGACATGCTGTGGATTAAACCTCATATGAACCTAAGTTTAGTGACTTGAAGAAAGCCTAGAATGAGGTTATATATTCTAATAAAGTAAAATAACTGTAAATTATTCACTACTACCAAAGACAACAGCTAACCTCCAGACTGCTTGAATTCAAGTGGTGAATAACGACTAACATTGAATGCTTACTATGTGTAAAGATAACTTTACATATTTCATTTATTTCAAGCCACGGAATATTCCTAATATATGAGTTTTATACACAAGAAAACTGAGTACTAAATTATGGCTAAATATACAGTGTATAACCGCCACATTTTAGAAAGGAGCTGCCAAAGCCACAAAAGTATAAATGTGGAAGCTACCACTGGCTCTGCTTTACAAGTATTAAAACATTTTAAAGAATAAAAAAGTTTTGAAATTTTATTTAATTCATGGGAAAAGGTGTTTTCAAAAAGAAATCTTATTTAGTATCAATGCAACACAAACCTGCCTCCAAAGTAGCAAGTTATTTAGAAAGTTAACAATATTATGCTATGGTATCACTTTAAGAAAAAAAACATATCCTGAAAGTAGGATCTAAGAAAATGAAGCTGAAGTGAATGTTCAGACACTGGAAAAGACGACAGCCCCAAGTACACCTGTACCAGTGAAAACATAAGTTCAGTGTTGCACTGCACCCTTACCCTATAAGGATAAGTCTGGTATGCATGTTACGTTTTTCCGCACAAATTTATTTGCCTTTTCTAAAGAGAAGAGGAACTAATAGTTGGTGAACCTCTGCCACATGTGCCTGGCACTTTATTAAGTGGTACATGTTAATTTTTTAATCTGACAGGCCTGGGTTTCAATCTTTGCTCAAATATTTACAAGTGGTGAGATCTTAGGATATTAAATCCGTGACTCAGGTTTCTCTTAGTAAGAGATATTAAAGCAACAACTACCTCACAGGACTGTCAATGAGAATTATATTATGCAGGTAATAAAATCATCCCAGTTCTTGTCACACAGTATATGCCTATTAAATATTAGCTAATATTATCATCAATTAAAAAAAAAAAAAAAGCAGCCCTTCAGGCCAGCTTTTAAGAAATGATGCTTCAAGGTGCAGTCTGAAGACATATATTTAGAAATGTTAGTTTTGAAAACCCAAAGGCAATAAAACCTATGCTCTCTTAAAAAGTGTTCCAATATTGTTAGCCTTTCCCTCTGTTCCTCCTGCTTCCTCAGCTGGTCTTTTACAGAAGAGAAAAAACTTATTTCATTGACTCAAGGTACTTAAATGCTGGAAACGACCTCAGAAATCACTACGCAAAGGAGTAGCAAATTGCTTTCACCAGACAAATCCAACTGATAGCCTCTTCCTGGAATGACAGGTCAAAAAGGAGGCTGGGAGGTGCTGTGATGAGAATTCTGAGAAAGGCAGAAAAATAAGATAAAACAGTGACAGCCACCCACAGGCTGAGTGATAGTGGTGGGAGGTGGGAGGACAAACAACACAGGTCAACCAAGTGCTACATTCTGAAGCTGCTGTGCGAGCTTAATACGCTCATTAAACTAACTCATTTAATTCTCATTAAACTCAGGGCTCAAGGTTACAAGTTCCAGGCGCACTCTCTACCACCTACTGGGCTCTGCATAAGCATGCCCTCAGCTTCCTTCACTGCAGGTCAGCCTACTATCCAAAGCACCTCACATTGCTCATACAATATAAAGTTAGCCCATTAGCACCATTCTACCCCTTGATATACTACACATATTTTACAGATTACTTAGAATATTTGTTCTATATCTTGACTAGAACAAGGCAGAGTAATTCTAAGTACATATGAGGTGAACAGCCCCCTGGGGGGGGAAAAAAAAGATCTAAGTAGAGGGGAAGAAAAATGTCTGAGCAAAGCTCATGCCAAAATAAACCACTGACTTGCATTAGTCTTTGATGTGCAACCCACATCTAAGTAGTCCTACTAGTAACATTACTCCTAATCCCTGATAAGCTTAATGCTTGCAGTTTTGGTCCCAAAGGGACCCTTTTTATAATCAAAGCATTTAATTACATGATACATCTAGTAAATTTTTCTTTGAGGTATCCAATAACAAAGTTTCACCTGGGTCAAAAATACTTCCAACAAAACCATCTCATATGCGTCATCCTTCCATCCCTTTCTTGCTATAATAATTCATTTTTAGATTAACACTTGAATTTAAAACATCCGTGATGGACTTCTCTACTTTTTATTCACCCTCCAATACCAATTACCACAATTAACTGTATACTTTATTGAAACACTAAAAATAATTTTGTATCACTATTTTAAAAAAAAACGTAAAAAAATCTCAAGTGTATGGTACATTAAATATTTGCATATTTTAACATATCTAAAGTGGTGATATGTGGAAGGTGTGTGTGTGTGTGTGTTGGTGTATGAACATGAATACCTCCCCAGGAGATTCTGTATTAGTAAGTCTGTGGTGACCATCCCCACCCCATATTTTCAAAAAGCTCCACAGGTGATTCTTCTGTCACACATTTCCTGGCTGAGAACCACAGAGAAAGTGTATTTCATATAGCTTTCAATACACATGCCCTCATTTAAAGTATGCCCCCAAAGAAAACAATTTCTGCCATTAATTTTAAATTCTAGTTCTAGAAAGTTTTGCTGGATCAAGGTATCTTGTTTTTAATCTCCCATTAAAAAGTGTAGCAACCTGACTTTTTTTTTCAGAAGTAGAAAATAAAATTTTTAAAGCCTACAACTTAAGTTAGTTTAAAAGATGGTTCCTATAAAATCACAGCATCATCAATTAAGCAAACATTTATAATTCTCTGGCACACTAATATTTATGATTTCTTACATAATTTTATTTTGCCTATCTTAAAAATGAATATACACTTGCTCTCCTCTTCTTATGTAAAATATTTAAAGAGTAAAATGTTAATGCTTTTTTTCTTTGAAAGAGTTAAAAGCCCTTAAAACATCTTATTAATATAGCACCCAATAATAACGATGAAGGCACATAAGGTACAACAAAATTATTTTTAATCAAATGTTAAATTTTTTTCATTAAATGTTGTGCCCATCTAAAATATATACAATGACAAAAAAAATCAGAATTTTTCTAAATCACTTACTAAGGGAATATACATATATGGAGTATATATATATATATATATATGCACCAAAGAAATACCATATTTCTTTGATCCTAAGACACATTTTACATTTTGACATTTCTGAATTACAAATGTGTCTTATAAATCGCTGGCATGTCATATTGGAAGCATTTAAAAATTTCTGAACGGTGCTTCTTACAATCAATGATACCTTAGATCTGATGAACTAGTGTTTATAAAAAAATACTTTTTCAAATTAAAAGAGGTAACTTTCTTTTTAAATGTAACGAACTGTCCCATTCCCAAAACAACCCCAAATTTGTGAAGAATGGCCAATAAATTTGGTGAAGCAACTAAATTACCAGAACAAAAGCAACTGCTCTGGTAAGAATGTAATCGTTTAAATAATAAACAAATTGTATTAATTAAATATTATATGAAGTCATTTCCAGAGTTTTAAACAAATAGTTTTATACTATTCCATCTTCCAATGCTTTCTAAGTATTCTGCACAGCCTACACATTGAAATAAAATTAAAATAAAGGAACATTCCACCTATGATATGCTGTAGATAAAGACTACCTTGCTTTAAAATAAGTTTCTATCTACAATATAAAATGATCAAAGTACAGTATATGCATTCATGCTAAGAACAGAAGCCAATGTTTAATGAAATGTTTAAACACAAAAAAAATTTAGAAATTAATGTCTATTAACGCTGCAATCTACTAATACCACACTAGGTCCTATCATTCTCTCTCTCTAAAATATCACAAATCAAAACACTATGTGACCTCCTGTCTAATGTAATTACTGCCTGCAGCACTTCAACTGTTTTATTGAAGTATTTAGGTACTCCTTTCATATTTCTAACTGCTAGCATTCTAGCGACAGCAGTACTGTGATCAAAAGCGTCAAAAATGTGATAGGTCTTATGTCAAACTTAGCAAAGTAAGACAATTAACTTTTCTCTCCACCGTTTAAAAGAAAAATAGTGAACGTAAATATCAATTTTGGAAATTCAGTATGAGGATGAATAACATCCTTTCACTCAAACATTACACAATACAAGGATAAAGTGAGCCTAACTACACATAATTATTTTTTAGCTGTTTTAATTAAGCATGTCACACATTTCCAAGATGGGTTTCTAGGAGACAGTACTGACAACTGATTAGGTAACTTCTACCATCAGAATCATCAAACAAGTGCAATACTTGTACACATTTTATTTTCAAGTTTGCACCTGAAGGTCCAAGGGTGATAAAAAAAACTTGGGATCAAAAGTCACTGAAAAGTCTCACTTTCTTTTTTATTGCTACTTAATCCAAGTGAATGTCACTTAATTTTGATAATGATAAATGTAACTAAAGTAGTTTGAGAGAAATCTCAGTTAATGTAATTTCCTTAAGGACAAGGCTAAATCTTTCCAGAATATTAAAACTTTGTACCAATGTCACAGTTTTTCCCATTACCCCAAGGAAATGATCTGAAACCAACTCGAAATTATTGGACTGAATTCAATTACCCTAGAAATAAACACCAAACTCCCCCTCTCATCCACTTTTCCAAAAAAACAAAATAAGTAACGTACTATTTCTATTTCAGAACCTACAAGAAGAAAAGACTTTATTTTTGGCGAGAATCCTTAAAGATCTATAGATCATCAGAGGGAAGCAAAAACCACCCAACGTTCAATGGCTGGCGTACTCCATCATTTCTTCTGGTGTGGGGTGGGGTGGGGGGGCTTGACAAATGTAACTTAAGAATTTTAGGTAAATAGAACCAATGAGGAATTACTGGAATAGGAGACAAAGCAACTGTTCATGGGACCAAATGAAAGCCATCATTAGAAACGGAAAAACACCAATGGTTTTATATATATGTGTATATATGTAAAACCCAAAGGAGAAACAAACAGCAAATAAATGAAAAGCAAAAGCAAAAACATAATAATAATAAATAAAACAGGAAACTTATCCCCAACTTTTCTGCTACTCCGTTTACCTTGGAGGCTAATCTGAACAGCATTATGCAGAGCCTACAAAACACATGACGGACACATTGTTTCTGGTATACAAGTTAATGTTTTAAAATCCACCAACACTACTCTACATTTTGTGCAACTGAGAAATTCACTTCAGGCAAGTGACCAGTAAGTACTTCAGTATAAGCACTATCTATGCAGAATAGCAAATAGTGTGAAACAAAGCAACGCAAGCATTTACGTGGAATTCAGCTTGATGCTAAATCTGGCTTCATGCTTAACTGTATTAAAAGAGAACGGCCAAACTGCCAATGTATTTCTTTACAGTATTTCTTATTTTACCATCATAAAGGCTAAGAGCTGTAACTATGAGCAATGTCAATTAGCCAAATTGCTCTTATTTTCTATCCAGTTTTAAAGAATATTTTATTATCTAAACTACCAACTTCCTATTTTTCTCTGTATGTGCATGAAAATAGACGTACAGAGAAAGAAAACTCTACGTATGACTTATGCAATAAATATACACAGATATTACACACATACTAATGAGACTGCATGATTTTTATATCAAAGTACACGCTTTTTTCAACCACATGGTTCTTTGTTGTTGTTATTACGAGTTAATAGAAAAATTCTGCAACAACTAAGCACATGCTGCTAATGATCCATGGTTTTAAGAATCTGTAGGTTAAAAAAATACAATTCCTAGAACACTGTTATCAAACAAATAAGTTTTATTGGCATCTAAAAACAAAATTCACCCAACATTGAAACGTACTTTAATATTTATGTTGTTTTCTTTTTTTCTTTTTTCTTTTTTACTCACTGCAGTATGAGGAACAAATCACAAACACTTACTTTGGAGAAACAGAGACCATAGTGTAGATTTTACAAAATCACTTTTTAAAATCTCTGTATTGTGCTCCTCAAATATCTAGAGCCAGTCTTTGCATAAAATATCACAGCTTTGTCTATTACCTTAAAATTCTGCAGCAGCCTAAAGATATGGATAAGATATACCACCGTTTGCTATTTTGAAATATATCTATTACCATATCCAACCTAATGGTAGTATCTAAAAAATTCTTTCTTCCATAGGAAGTCTCTGACAAGCTGTTATTCATTTCCTTGAAGTTAAAAGAATCTGGGGCAACATTTATATTTTATCAGAAAAATAAAAAAATGTTTACCTACCATGTTCATATTAAGAACAATGTCTATACAAGTCAGTTGTACAATTATTTTAAGAGAAAGGTGAACATGAACATCAGATTAACTTAATTCTGGCAGACAAAAGTGAACAACTATGGTCCAGTCAGCCATTAATCTATTACAGAGAGATGACAACTTTACAAAATGTATCTTTTACCTACTGAGTGATGATTATGTCCCCTCAGTTTCTGTGCTTTCTACCACTGGTTCACTCTCTATATCAGCAACTGTGTCACTCTTCTCCTTGTTTATTTCACTTGAAGATGTCAGTTTTTCATAAAGTTCAGGATCACTCTGTGCTGGTAAAGGTGGTGGCTGAGCATGTCTCTCGGTATTTTCACCATTAACCTGAGGCACATTATCACCTTTTCGCTGAGAAGTGGCCCCTTCAAAAAAATCAAAAACCCGAGCATGAGGAGGGGGGACCCAAGTGTTTTGAATTCTATCTCGTCCAAAACGACTTCCATTAATTTCTCTGCAGAAATCAAAATCTCTGTCATCCCTATCCCTTTGCCTCTCCCAGGGTCTTCTGCGGTCATCAAAATCTCTGTGAACTTCTTGTCCAAATCCTCTGTTCCAAGGACCACTTCTAGGATCAAACCGATAGTTTCCAGACCGAAATCTACCTCTTTCTTCATGTAAGCCTTTTGGACCACCATAGACAGGCAGAACCCGATGCTCTCTCTCGTCAAAATCTCTATGCCCCCAGGGCTTCTCTTGAGTAAAGCCAAAGTGGTCTCTTCGACCAAGATGATCTATGCCTGGCCTCACAAGATTCTCTCTAATATCTACAGGAGGTCGTCCAAAGTGATCTCTACCGTCTAACGGAGGCCTTCCAGGACCTTCTCTTGGATCTACAGGCCGTCCAACCACATCCCTAACATCCACCGGGGGAGGTCTACTAATGGTTTCCCTGGTTTCTATGGGAGGAAACCGGTAATCTCTATCTCCTTCCTGTTGAATGTTATCATTCCCAAGTGGTATCCTTTTTTCTGGATTAGCAACGTTGTCTACACTTTGTCTTCCAGGAACTAGAAAAGGTCTTTCAGGTGGACTAAAAATATCTCCTGGAGCAAAAGGACCACGGGGTGGTGGATGAAGAGCTGAATCAAGCACCGCTGGGGGAGGGAGTCCCCGCTGAGGTGGAATTCCAGGCTGCATTAAAGGGAATCTTGGTCCAGGTGTCTGTGGTATTAGTCCTGGACGAATGTCTAACATTGGCATTGCAGGCATCCTTTGATTAGAAAGATTTAAAGGGGGTAAATTTTGAGGCCCAGCTGGTGGCTGTGTTCCCAAAAGTCCAGAAGTATTTGGAACACTGGGTGGCTGTACTCCCATAAGTCCAGAATTGTTAGGTATATTTGGGGGTAGCATGCCCAGAAGTCCAGAACTACTTGACACAGTTGGTGGCTGTATTCCCAAAATTCCAGAGTTACTTAGAATATTTGGTGGCTGGGCTCCAATAATCCCAGAACTATTGGAAACATTAGATGGCTGGACTCCAAGAATTTCATTATTACTTGATACATTTGGTCTTTGGACTCCCAGAATTCCAGAATTGTTCGTCACATTTGGCGGCTGTCCTCCTAAAATTGCAGAGCCACCTGAAACATCATTTGGAATCACTAAAATGGAAAGAAGAAAAATAACACAAACAATCATTCTGGTGTGAAAAGGAAACTATGTTTATAATTATTAATGCTATAATTTCCAGCAGTTAGTTTAATCAGCTACTTGTATCCCCCCAAGAATCCACAGGTACACTAGATATTAAAAAATTAAAGCTAAAATTAATACCATACGTAGTGAAATTTAATATTAAAACATAAGTGGGGCTGCTACCTAAAATCTTTACATGAATCTTTTTAAGTTAAATAAAAATATCAGGTTTTATACTGATTCTCCACCTTTAACAGAAGTCTTTCTAAAGTACAAACAATTCTTAATATACTAACAGTGGTGCCATAAAAGAAGGACTTTGGTCCTGAAGATCCAGGGGCAGGACAGGAATAAACACACAGACGTAGAGAAAGGACTTGAGGACACCGGGAGGGGGAAGGGTTAGCTGGGACGAAGGGAGAGAGTGGCATGGACATACACTACCGAATGTAAAACAGATAGCTAGTGGGAAGCAGCCACATAGCCCAGGGAGATCAGCTCGGTGCTTTGTGACCACCTAGAGGGGTGGGATAGGGAGTGTGGGAGGGAGACGCAAGAGGGAGGAGATATGGGGATATATGTATACGTATAGCTGATTCACTTTGTTATACAGCAGCAACTAACACAACAATGTAAAGCAACTATACTCCAAGATGTCAAAGAAAAAAAAAAAAAAGATGTATAGTGTAGCCAAAAGAACACTGAGCTTGCAGGTTTAAAAAATCTAAAAAAGAGAGTTTAATTCCTGGCTCTGCTACTTAAAGCCTGTGTGTGACATCATGCAAGTAAATAAACTGCTTTACGGTTGCAGGAAGGAAAAAAAAAAAAAAAGGACTCACTGCTTTCAAAACTATATTTATCTTCTAGACCTAGCTGGGTATCTGGTAGTAGTTACTTATAACTAATACTTGTTTGTTTTAATCTTTCTGTAAGTATACATATTTTGTGCAATCTTATTTTGATAACACATTAAAACAGTTCCAATAGGCCAAAAACAGGAGGAGAAGGAGTCTTAATGGAAAGGTGTCAAAATCTATACTATCCTGAAGAGAATGCCAAATTTGTTTTTAACAGGAATTTTAGGAGATAAATGTTTTACACATTCATGGCACCTAAGAATTAAACACCAATATAGAGAAGTAGTGATTATGATTTAGCTATGTATCTCTGGGGATTTCTTTTTTCTTTTTACCTGATCTGGTGTTTTCACCAGAAGAAATCTGGTGGTCTATAAGATGAGGTACTTTTTCTTCAGGCTCTGCTTGTTTAGTTGGAGGATTAAAAACACTTCCAGCTGGCAGAGTGGAAGTAGCAAGACTGCTGGCAACAGAACCACCTGGCAAAACAAGGCTACCAAATCCAACATCTTTCACAGTTTCTGGAGTCATAGATAATGGCGGCTGCACTAAAGCTGTTTAAAGAAGGAGAATATATATTTCAGATTTAATTAGCTAATCAATTCATGTGCTAGGTAAAAATATTAAGTATGACCAACACTGGTCTTGCCAAAGTTTTAAATGACTTCCTATCCTCTTTCCCCAATTATTTGGTAAGACTGCTCAGTTAACATGACATATGTGAATTCTCTTCTGGTCCCTTTATTTCGTTTATAATGAAAACTAACTTCTGGCAGCTTGAGTGTTTCACTTAATGGCATCTCTGTATCACCTAGCACATTATATAATAACTGATGCTCAAAGTGACAAATGAGTCATCCTGAAGAAGCTAAATTATATTTAGAAAGCTTCATTTTTTAAAAATAGGGAAAAACAACAATTTTTAGAAATATTTTCAAGAGAAATGTTTAGTAAAATAAGGATCCATACTTAAGAACAAAATCCCAGCAATTAAAAAAAAATCATAATTTTTCAAGGATGCCAGTATGGGAATATCTAAATATAGAGAAATGATTGACGAAAACCAACAAATATGAGAGTGAAAATCTGCCCAATCCCGTTGAATCTGTAAGTACGAGGGTCTTTACATTCACTACCATTTGTCAAATGAGGCAGGAAACTCATCAGGTGAGAACTACACATAAAAAGGTAAAACCATTTCCTTTTTATAAAGATATAAAAAAGGCATAAAGAACGGGTAGAAAAACTCTTCTGTATATGTCACCTGTATGTTAAAAAACTAAGCTAGAGGAGTATAAAAATCACACACAGAATTTCTAGTCAAATTTATTTCACAACACTACTAAATCATGTACTTTGGGATTTTAGAAACTGTTATCCTCACATTTAACTCTGGACTACCTAGACAAACCGTTAGCACAGAACAGAGCTGTAAAATTGGGATAAAAATCAACCGGGATCATGTATGGGAATTATGAGAATTAGATAAGACAGTGTGAACAATTAGGGGAGCAGCTGGCACACAGTGGTGTTTCTCCTTCTCCTTTAATTGACCCTCGGTTTTCCAAAATGAACAGTGTAAGGAGAAACAACTGGGAGGGAGGCTCTAAGTAAGGTGAGTCTCTGTGAATGGTGAATTCAGAAACGGCTTCTGAACACTTTTCTAATTTTCAGAAAGAATAAACAATTCTTCCTAATTAACCAACAGTAACACAAAAAGGATTCTAATGTTGTCTAAACACTGAAGGAGAGAAAAGAGTTTAAAAATGTAAGAAAAGTGGGTTATAACACCAAAACGTAAAACTGTATCATATACACTCTCTTTACAATAAAGTCCTTTGGTCTAGTATTAGGCCAAAAAGCTCTCAAAAACTGATGCAGTCATCTCAAAAGAATAGAGAAGTAACATGAAAGGCTCTTACTGTCCAAAAATGAACAAACTGAACTTCAAAAAGAAAGGTGAATGCAACCACTTGGAAGTAAAAATGCATTAATCCATAAACACTACTAAAAGTGAAGGAGAAAAAAGTAGAGGGAAGGGAGTGGAGAAGGAGAAATAAGAGAAATCCTCCCCCACCTTCAGTCACTGGATATCACAGGTAATATCCATAGAACTCATTACTCTGAAAAATTGCACTTACAGGCAAGAATTTAGCTTCTCCTGTACAACTGTACTTCAAGGTAACTAAATACTACTAGTTGATAAGAGAAAGTTTTTCTTTACAGAAAAAATCCCTGCTAAGAAATGTGGAAGGAATTACAAAATTTGGAAGGTCACCACTTTGCAACTAATGAAAAGCAGACTCAGCAATAATAATCAAAAGATGAAACCATCTGATGAAAATTTGAAGGGCAACTTTTTTAAATGACCAGGTCCCACTATCTGAATGCTCTGATCCATTATGACATCATTAAAAGTGGGACGGGCTTCCCTGGTGGCGCAGTGGTTGAGAGTCCGCCTGCCGATGCAGGGGACACAGGTTCGTGCCCTGGTCCGGGAAGATCCCACATGCCGCGGAGCGGCTGGGCCCGTGAGCCATGGCCGCTGGGCCTGCGCGTCTGCAACCTGTGCTCCGCAATGGGAGAGGCCACAACAGTGAGAGGCCTGCGTACCGCAAAAAAAAAAAAGTGGGACATGAAGGCACTGCACAGGCTCCTGATGTGATATAATATCAAGTCCACAGCACCCCACTTGTTAAGTATTCTTATCAAAAAAGTTGAAGTATATTCTAAACAAGCCTATGGTGCTAAAAACTTTCTATTTGCAGGAGATTCAAGGAAGATACCACAAAGAAGCAAAAAAACCAAACCCATTATTTGGGATCTTGCATACAGAAGTGAACTGCTTTTCAACAAGTCAAAGACATGAAGCATTTTTAAAAAGGGGGGTGTGGGTGGGGCTGTTCTAGATTAAGACATTTTATACATAAAACAAAAAACACAAATTTGATACAACAGAGCAAATCTGAACTGTCATATGATACTGTTAATTTGTTAGAAATCATTTAACCCCAAAAATGCATTTGTCTGAAAACTTCCATGATAAAAAAATTAACAATAATTCACAAAAATGAGAACCAACACATTATCACTATCATAAAGAAAGAAAATTCTTAAAGTAGAAAACTCACATGTTGGTACTACTGGTGGAATAGTAGGTGGTGGTACAACAGGTGGTGGAACTGGAGGTGGCATGAAACCTACATGGAAAAAAAAAAGACCAAAAATAAAATAACAAAAAGTGTTACTTTCTTTTAAATCAAACATTCCAACAGCTATAAATGAAATCCTACATTCTTAAAACAGTCATTACTACCTCATATTTATGAATATATTTTCCATTTAAAAAATTACTTTTATATACACTACCTTATTTGATCCTCCGTAAGCTAAGTAAAGCACAGAGAGCCCCATCATGAGCATATACTACTTATTTACTTGGCATGCTCTATGCTGCTGTAAAATCAACGATTAAGTCAAGCTAGGCAACCTGTTTATATGTTAGCATGGTGACTGTACGGGAAGTTAAACATTGTATTTCAAGCGGCTGACAACATATGCAATAATGTCATCTGTAAAATGTGCTATTGTACTTCTCTGATGTATATGCTGTTTACCCACTATATCAGAATACTTTTATTAACCTTGGATGTTACATTTTATTTTGAGCACTGAAACAAATCTTAATAAAAAATAAGGAATAAATAAAATAAATTTAATATTGGCTGTTTTATGATTTTAAATATCATATGATCAAACTATAAACCTGCTTCCCTGCATTTTTAAAATATAGAGCTACCATTAAATTCCAATAGAAAATAGTGGCTAAGAATAACGGGAAAAAAAGATATGTGGTTTTCAACAAATGAATGCTAGATAAAGACTCTATAAAATCCATGTGGTATGGTTTTTGAAAAAATCATTTAAAAATACCTTCTGAGAAAAAATTTTAATTTTCAATCACAAATACAGATTTGTGATTGAAGATATCTGATGAGTAGTTTTCCAATATTTAAAATATTAAAAGATAAAGTTCTTATTAAAATCTGCATCAATTTCAAATTATGTATTAAACTGTAATTTAAAAAATTTACATTACATGACAAATTACAACCGTTTTCAGACAATGAATTTACTTTTTGGCCTTGTTGACAGTTTTTAGGAACTCTATTCAATGACTAAGAACTTAAATTACAGAAGTCAATTCAGTACTTCTTTTCTATAGTACACAAATAATTCATGAAGTTCAAAAAAAATAGTTCTGAAAAACAACATATATCGTTTGATCCCTTGTATTATCTCTCTCCTTTATTTGTCTAAGTCTTCCACGATCTAATACGAAAAGCTCTATCTCTAACCTATGTAAGCAATTATTTATATTTAATTGATAAATGTTAAGTAACCTATAGTTTTTACCTAGAAACGCTTCAAGGAACTTGTTTATCTATAATTTATTAGGTCAAAAAAAGTATTATGAATTCAATTAGCATTTTAAGATATACTATAATTTCTAATGTCAAAATGGAAATCTAATGATTTTTAGGAGGACTAATCTATATAATTTAATGCATACTTTCTGATGAATGGGTGATAACTACAGAGAACTTTTATATAAAAACTTCAACATGAATTTTAAATCATCTTAAGGCATTTCAATGATTTTAAAGGATTCCATTTCTTTTCTGTCAGTGCTTCTTAAAGTGTGGTCCAGCAACGATACGCATCAGCTGGGAACTTGTTCGCAATGCAACTGTCCTGCCCCACCTCAGTTCCACTGACTCAAAAGGAGGCTGGGCCAGCAACCTGTGCTTTAACACGCCCTCCAAGTGATTCGCATGTAAGCTATGGTTTGAGAATCACTGCTCTACAGCGTTTAAACCTGGAAAAAGAACATTTTAAATGATATTCTAAATAGAGTTGAAACGATAAGATGAAAATTTCTTACCAGGAGGTGGTTGTGAAGGGTTAAAACTTGCGCGGAGAAAAGGCGGTGGAGGAATTGGACTGAATCCAGGAGGAGGAACTGGCATTGACACAGGAAATGCTGGTGGGACTAAACTAACTGTAGGCACTGCTGGAGCTACTGGAATCTTTTGTGGATAGAAAATAAAAAGTCCATGTATCATTTTATCCATCTGCAACGATTACATCTTAGGACAACCAAAGATAAATTATTTCTGTTTCTTTTATAGGAAAGTAACAAATATCATTATATTAAGTTGTTTTGGTTTTTTTTTTTCTTCCTTTTTGTATTCTTATAAGTGAACTTACTTGAGGTAAAAGCAAGACAGTATTTTTCAACAAACAGTATGTGTAGAGATTGTGAAATCTACCTTACATTCGAGTGATGTAAAGATGTGGGCACCTACTTCAACAGTGAATAGCATGCTCGATTTTACACTGCCATCTCCTACTATGTTTATAATACCTAGCTATATTATGCGATCTAATCACCATTAGGAAGCATGTCACTAACAGCTTTAAAATGGCTGAATTTCTCATTAATTTGTTTTCTACTCTTAATCATAAATTCTTTTACTCATCCTAGGTACAACAATTCCCAAATATTTATCTGTATTATGGCATGGCTGTACCCCTCTCCTAAAGTTCACACTGTATCAATGGTCTATTCAACATCTCAACTTTGCTGTGTAGTAAGACACTTCAAACTTCACACGCATAAAACTGAACTCCCAACTGTCCTTCCCAAAACACACTTCCACAGTCTTTTTCATTCTCAGATAATGGTAACTCCATCTTTCCAATTTCTCAGACCAAAAACCTTGCCTCTGCTCTTCCTCACAACTCAAATCTAACCACGCACACTGGCCACACCATGACAATACACCTAGGATCTGACGACTTCTCGTTGCCTTCACTGCCATCAGTCCAGCCTGAGCCACCATCATCTCTCACCTGGATTGCTGCAACTTTTAACTGGTCTCTTTGCTTTTATCAATGCCCACTATTCTATTCTCAAAATAGTTGCCAGTGTAATCCTTTAAAACTCTAAGCCAGACTGAGCCACTCCTTTCTTCAAAGTCCTCTAATGGCTCCCCATCTCAGAGTGAAAACCGAAGTCCCCCTAGAGGTCTCACTTACACTAAGTTGCCTCTCACTCACTTTATTCTTGTCCGCTTGTTATTCCAGGAACACACGAAGCCTGCTCCTGGCTGCAGGCCTTTGCACTGGTTGTTCCCTCTGCCTCTAACGCTTGCTTCAGATAGCCACGTGACTAATTGCCTCAGCAACTTTAAGTTGTGGCTCAAATGTCTTGTTCTCAATTAAGTCTACCTCACCATTTTATTTAAAATTTTAAACACCTACCTAGGCACTCTTGATGACCCTTGTACTACCTTCTCCCCTCCACAGTATCTTATAAACTTATTAATTTTATATTTTCTGTCTCCCCTATTGAGAACAAACTCTCCGTAAGGGAAGGGATTTGTGTTTGTTTTTTTTCCCCACTGATGTATCCCTATTCCAGGTGCCTAGAACAGTGAATGTCACAGAGCAGGCAATCAATAAATATTTGTTCAATAAATAAACATTTAAATATGAATTATACTTTTTCTAAAAGGAAAATTTCAAAAATGCTTATATTTAGTATTAATATATTTTGGACAATTTCTTCCAAGTTTTATGAAGTAAAGATGTGAGTAAAAACAAAACTGTAAAACACCACATTAAACAATAAAAAAACACCCAGCACTAACCTGTAACATAGCAACAGGTGGAGGGAAAACCTCTGCCTGGGTTGTGACCACTGTCTCCTTTTCAACTGGAGGTGGGCTCTGAGTTGTCTGGACCGTCTCTTTAACGGGTTCTGAGCTTTTCACACTTTCCCACTCTAAACAAAATATTTGAAATTGATTTCCTCTGGATAGGTGCAATTTTTCATTTTATATGTACACATTTATTTCATATCTGAATAGTCCTTCATCTACCTTGGCACATCTTTAAGATGTGTCCACAGCTGTCGGTGCCAACCTATTTGGTTCTGCTGAGATAAATCTGATTAGGGTACTAAGGAGTTCAAAGCAGCATGACATGAGGCACAAATCAAAGACACTAAAATATTCAGTCTAGAGAAAACACTTAAAAGGGATATAACAGATACGTATCTCAAAGGCTGTCTGATTTAAGACAAACCAACCTTATTCTATATTTTGTCATAAGGCATAAGGGGAAACAACAAGTACTAACCCAGTACAGAAAGATCTTTCTGAAAATACAAAAAAATGCAAAAATAGAACAAAGAGGTTCCTCCACAGGTTCGCCTCCCTTAAAGCTCAAAGTCATGAGAATGACTAGTAAGACCACATGACTTCGCCCCTCTGCACCTCTCTGACTTCATCTCCTACTACTCACTCCTCACTATGCTCAAGCCATACTGGTCTCACGACTTTCTAACAGACTTGGCGCTTGCTGTTCTCTCTGTATGAAACACTCTTACCCAGATAGCTGCATGTCTCACACCTCTGAATACCACCTTCTCCATTAGACCCTCTTCAACCACTTAAAACTCCAATAGCTCCACACCCATACTGCCTATCCCCTTTCCCTGTTTTTTCTTCTTAGAACTTAACCAACACTGAAATACTACCTAGTTTATCTATCTTATTTATTATCCATTTTTTTCCCACTAGAACATGGGTTGGCAAACTCTTCCTATTTGTAAGTATTTTAGATTGTGCGGGCCATGTGTTCTCTGTTACAATGACTCAACTGTTGCTGAATTTTAAAAAGTCATATACAATAGGTAAACACAACTGAGCATGGCTGTGTTTCAATAAAACTTTATTTACTGAACAGGCTGCCAGTAAGATCTGGCCCATGGGCTGTTGTCAACCCCTGTACTACAATGTGCACTCCAAGAGAGGAAGGATTTTTGTCTGTCTCACTGCTATAATCCCAGCTCCTAAAGTTATGCCTGGCACACAGTAGGAACTGAAATATTTTTTGAATGAATAAATGTTCTGGAGGAACATCCATCCAAAAAGGAGAGAGAAAGACAGCGAGAGAGAATGACAAGAAGAAAACAACTGAAAAAGTGTTTGAAAATATGTACATTGGCCTGAGAACAAAAATACTATTCTGAAAATTAGCTAATTTTGGTAGAAGAGCTAAGATATCAAGAAATAAGTATAACATATTTCAATTCTTTCCCAAGCATCCATTATTCTGTGAATTTATAACTGAAAAATTTTAAAACAAAAAGACAAATTTTTCAAAAGAACGGGCCAGATTATCACTTGGTTATAAGCTTTCTAAAGCAGCATGAATCTGAACTACAGCTCTCTGAGATTCTATTCCTGGCATCCTCAACATAGATACTAATCAAAATAGTCTAGGAAGCTTTTTAAAGGAATTCCCTAAATCCCCGGTTCTCATTGAAACTCAAGTGACTGAAAAACTTAGTCTTTACAAGCCTCCATACATACAATGCTCTCAAAGACTGAAACTTTTTAAAAGACATATATAAAAATGCTACATTTAGAGTTTTAGAACACTATCTATATACTCTGACATTTATGGAATAGATCCCATTAAGTATACACATTGAACAGGGTGATGTTTCACTTTTTCCCCTCTTCTGCAGGATGGGGAAGATCCAGGAAATAAACACAATTCACCCCAACATGTAAAACTCTTATCAATTACAACCCCTCAAGCATATTTTTAAACAATAAAACTACCCACAGGGCTCTTACCAGTATTTACAGTTTCCTGATCAATCATGCCTCCTTCTGCAAAACCTTCCAAGTCATCCACTTTAACTTTTTCCCATGGTATATATGTTACTCCAAGATCCACATCCCAGAATTGTTTGTATTCTGTTTTTACACCTTTGTTTAAAGCCCAAGCAATCTATCAGGAATGAGGAGAGGAAAAAAGAAAGCTCATGTTTACTGTAAAAACAAGGTAAAACATACAAAATCATATGCTAACAATGCAAATATGAATAAAATTAGTTTTAAAAATCAGCTGGACAGGCAAAGCATCACTGCTGGAGTAACAGTAGCCAATGAAATTTTTTCCATGTATTTTCTGATTTTGTTTGTAAAATAAAACCTGCATTAGATAGCGGTGGTGTTTATAATATGGGATTTATTTCCACTTCTTACTATGGCCTTAAAACAACACATTTCCAGAAATAAACCAAATCTACTTTTCACCATAAAAATGTCAACCTACATTAGCGATAATTAGAATAGTTAAACAAAATCTTGGTACTCCAAGAGACCAGTGACACTTTAGCTTACATAAACTCTCTGCCATAAAATGAGAAAGCACGGGCATATTAACTCCCTTGAAAGTAATTTAAAAATTTTTAATTCAGTTGCTAAAACTATGGAATAAATTAACTCCAAATAGCAGAAATAAAATGTAAATTAGTTATAAGAAGTAAAAATGGAAAAATACACAATAAATACTCAAAGACTAAGAGGAAACAAATATACATAAATAAACCCTTCACAAGGGCCTGAGTTGTATAAGACAAGATGTTAAAAAGGAGACATTAATAATATAATTAAGGGGTAGGATTAGGAAGCATTGGGAAGGAGTGAATGAAAGACAAACTTGTAAAAATGAAAAAGTTCTGCTCATAAAATGGTGCCCGGGTTGACTAAGAATACTGTGCATGTGTGATTTTGAAGAACTGCTTGAATAAAATTTTGGTTATTGTTTTACCTATAGCCAAATTCTATAATTTAACAATACTAAAATAATAAAATTGTCAAGGTTTGCCTATAACATTAAAGAAGATGAATTAAATACAGGAAACATTCTAACAATCCAATAAAATAAGAGCACGTGTCCCCCAATCTCACCTTAATGACCTTGGACCCAATTTTATATGACCCGGAACTAAGTTTCTGAAGAGCCCGAAATGCATCTTGTCGATGAACCATGCAGACATAAGCACAGCCCCTGGGAGGAATCATCTATTAAAAAAATTATTTTCTTTAGAAAGGGTGTTATGAGGAGGGCAAGTCATTTCTGGCATTTTATAGTTTTAATGGAACAGAATATTGATTATTAATACTGAATTGTTTCCCCTTTTCTTCCTCCAGCTATCTGTTTATTGGTAAAATTCAAGCACAATCAGTTGAAAAAAAAATTCAGAAGCTAGTTGGGTCTCATTCTAAGCCATTATATATGTGAAATCTTGAATATCACGTGTCAACTAAAGTTTTAACACACAATGAAGAGCTATTAAAACAAAGCAATGTATAGACGTGTATATAATACCACCAGATAAAAGGAAAACAATACTGTACGGCCAACATATTTGAAGGCATACAATTTATTTACAGTAGCATTTAAATTTTGCCAAATGTTATGTTGAGTAATGTGAGAAGGATTTTGTTTGGGGGAAGTACCTTATCCTTAATATAAAGTCCAAAATCTACAACAAATAATAAAACTAAAGTTTTTCAATTTTATAAAACTTAACTTTGTCCAAGTACTTCTGGACAAAGATTTTAATATGAATAAGAAGATAGCCTCAGTGTAAGGATCTCAAGAGGTTTATTTACAAAGCATTTAACTACTCTATTAACTACCAGATCATAAAATTATCTTTAATGTATTAACTCAGAAAAATACACAGAGCATTTCAGTTTCTTTATGAAGAACTCAAAAGGTATTCATCACTTTGTTAGTACTTAATACCTAATAAGCTCTCGCTGTCAAAGTAACGCTTCCCTCAGCCTTGCTAACAGCTGTCACTTTAATACCAAATTTCTCGAAAGAGAAGTCTATCCAACCCCTTATACAATTCATCTCTTGCAATGTAGATCCAACCCCTTACCAACCCACCGAAAATATTTTCTTCGAGCTAATGACCTACAAAATGCTAAATCTAATGGACTTTTCTCAGTCTTCAAACTCCCCCAAAACGAAGTGAAAGGTTTATAAATCTTCCATTAATTTTTCAAATCCTGGATTTTATCACTAGCCATTCAGTACACTTCAGTTCACAAAATAACTTAGTGCCTATTACTTTTAAGTACTACACTCTTAAAAGGTAATACAGAAGAAGAGGGAGACAAGGCAAACTAATGTCCAAATGACTGTGGTATAAGAAAGACTACAAACGTCATAAGCAACGTGAAAATACAAAATGCTACTTGGATTCGGGATCTGTTCAGAGCAGTGATTCCTGGCTTTGCATCAAAATCACCTGCGTAATTATGGCACTTTGATAAGAATCTAAAGGTACTGATAATGGGCATCCCTATATGGGCATCCCTATTTTTTCAAATGTCAACCCGTTTCTGATATGCAGCTAGAGCTGAGAACCACTAGTTTAAAGGCAGCGGAAAATCAGAAAAAATTTCAGAGGTTATATGATCACAGACTCAGAGATTACTTATGTTCTGACAGGTGAAATTTAAAAAGACGAAAAGAGAAGCCTACAACACTTTCATGGTGTAAAAAGAGGAATCTGAAATACCTAATTTGAAACACTCAGCCAATTACCTATTAATTAACCAATCAATCAGCTATTTATTATCTGTGTAACTTAGACAAATCATTTAGATTCCTCACTGGTAAAATAACAATATTTGAATTACTTAACCAACTTCTTGTGAGGCTCCAAAGAGATCATACATAGTTGAAAGTAAAATACAAAATGGTCAAATTCAATTTAAATAAAGAGTGCTGTTATTAACACCAAAGAGTCAAGTTTGGCCATATAAGGAATGTTGAGAACAGAAGGAATCTAAGACTAGAAAGGAAAACCAGCCAATTTCCTGGTAAATAAGGATAAAAAGGTCCAATAGACATAAAAGTATAATAACAGTGAATAAAATCAGAGAGTTAAGGAACAAGACTCCTCAAATGACTATTCCATTATCTTTAGCCTCAAGGAAAAACAATAGCCCTGCAGGAGGAAGAAAATACTCAAAGGTGGAGACTGGGTACACTGAAAGAATCAAGCTGAGGAGTGATAGAGCTATGCTGTGGCCACACAGGTTTTCTTGCCTCAGGTTTGCTCTGAGAGGAAGAGAAGGGGAAGGGGTGGGAAGTGCCTGGCAAAAGACTGGGACCTCAAGTCCAGTTGTGTCTCCACCATTACCTATGTGCTCATGTGCAGGTGATTACAATTCTAACTCAGTTTCTTCACTTTCATTAAAAAAGAAATTAAACAATATCACACATACGGTTCCTGCTAACTCAAACATTCGATGTTTTTAGGAATCAAGTGCTATTACATTGCTATAAAACTCCTAAGAATATTTTGTTAGACTTCCATTTAAAAAAGGAAAATTAATTAAGCAGAGAGATAAGCAACAGCAGAGTAAACATAAAAACGATTAGAGTCGAACAATCCTTTTAAAATTTGATTAAAGGCAGATATTGCTGGGCTAATTAGGAACCAAAGTGACTCTGAAAACTCCCTATTTTTTTTTAACTTTAAATTATTTAAGAACTGATACTTACATTAATGGATTCAATCTGTCCAAACTCTTCAAAGAGGTTGGTTAAATCTTGCTGTGTTGCCTTCTTGTCTACCTGGCCAACCCACAGAGTAGTACTACATACTGTCAAGATATAAGAGACAAATAACCCAAATCACATAGACAGTTACTTCTTTCAAGTAGCTGAGGAAAAAACACTAGTAACAATAATAAATTAAAATTTCAGATAGTATATTTTAAATACTTGTTAACAGACATTTTTATGTTATGTTTAAAATCAACTAAAATACCAGGTACCCATTCACATCTATGCCAAGTCAACTTCTTGCATTATCACCTGTTCTCAAGCGTGGCAGCACACATCAGTCACCTGTGGATATCTGGAACCCACTCTAAAAGATGATGGAAGGTATGGGGTGTGACAGATCAGGAACTGGGAGTTTTAAAATTCTGTAGGTGATTCTAATGTGCAACAAAGTTTCAAAACCACTTCTCATTGCAATCCTATCTGTGTACCTTTTAAGTATCTTTCTGTACTGGAATGATTAAATGGATGTTTCTCCTAAATCAACAGTTAAATCTTATCCTTAAGGAAAGAATAATTATACACAAAAAATATATATACAAAAAGGAAAAGGCTAATTTAGAACTCATTATCATGAAAGACTTAGGGATACTTAAGGGCTGGAAGCCACTTCCCTTTAAGAAATAAATGCTACACGTGAGACATCTTGCCTACTTTGAGCTGCACTGTTCATGTCTCCATGAACATCTCCTTTTCCTGAAAACACTGACTTTAAAAATATTTACAGCTGATATATTTGCAGAGTTTTAATATATTTGGATTTATGTCAATGTCATTAAAAAAAAAAAGAAGTTTCCAGCTTTTGGGTTATCTTTCATCTACAACACAGCCCAGAGCAGGTTTTACTCTAGAGCTAAGATGTCACCATTGCAATGTGGGTTTCACATTACATTCTACTGAATGTGGGTTTCAATCAGGTCTCCATCTCTCTACTCTGGCTGGTCAGAACTTGAACGTCTTCCAGGCCTGTGTGAGCTTTAGGAACCTGTTCAGCTAACAGATGCCTGGAAATTGCTCTTTCCCTGCTCTTTGTTCTTTGCCTCATGCAGTCTTACCCTGTGCATAACTTAATATTCAACCAAAGTCTCAAAGGGCAACATATTAGTTTTCTTTTGCTGCTGTAACAAAACACCACAAACTTAGTACCTTAAAACACAAAAAGGTATTCTCTTACAGCTCTGGGGGTCTAAAATGAGTCAACAAGGCTGCATTCCTTCTGGAGGCCCTAGGAGAGAATTTGTTTCTTTGCCTTTGCTAGCTTCTACAAGCTATCTGCACTCCTCAGCTCATGGTCCCAACCCTCCATCTTCAAAGCCAACAGTGTAGCATTTACCAATCTCTTTCTCCTTTCCACATTCACATCACCTTTTCTCTCTGACCCTCTCCTCTTGTTTCCCTCTTATTAGGACCCTTGGATTACACTGGGCCCTTCTGGATAATCCAAGTTAATCTCCCCATCTCAAGATCCTTATTAATCAGATATACAAATGTAAGGTAACATATTTACAAGCTCCAGTGATTTGGACATGGACATCTCTGGGTGACCACTATTCAACCTACCACCAACCCTTAGCAAATTTCTGGACCTCTTTCACTGAACAGTTCCCACCTCTTCATTACTCTGTTCTACATATTATAGCTGCCTTAATCTCCCCAAAATCTGTTCCATGTTTCCCCTACTCTTTTGATATTGTCTCTCTACAAATTTTTCCCATGGACAACTCCATTTCCCCCCCCAGAAAGTAATGAGTCTCCTCCATCCCATGAGAAGGGGACACTTGATTCTTAGAATGTTACTCTTTGTTGATGTTTCACAGCCCCTGGACTATTCATGAAAACTCATGTTCTAAGAACCAATGGGCAGAGAAACACTACCACATGTGTTTAAAATGTGTTGGGACCACATCAAATTGTTATTGCTTCTCAGTAGAGTTTTGAGGTAAAAGACAAGATATACTTCTCACTGTATTTTCTTATGTCCTTTCTAAACTTTTTAGTTGTGTGTTTTACCCATGAAAATAAAACAGCAACAAAAAATAAATTCCACGGTCAATAACTATGTAAACGGTGGCAACGACACATGACAAGTTAGGTAAGGAACTAAATGAGAGACTCCACGTAAGAGCCCATCATAAAAATCGTTATTCTGAACGTCCTAATAGCAATCATGGGAGGAGGCACAGTTGAGATTTTACGATCAGACTTCTGACATTATTTATCAGACAGCACGAAAATGTTTGAATTTTGTCCCTCACCCTAAGGGATAAATAGAAACTTTCAGAGTTAGGAATGTCAACATTACTAAATTAACAATGGCTCTCATAATCAGGTAAGATTCTGGAAAGATAGCCAAGGCTTGTTCAAATGGCTAGAATTCAGTAAGATGGCGTCGCCTTTAATCCTAAGCCTCGATTTCTAGGATGCTTCAGCATTATAAATTATACCAGTTATTCATCTATCTCCATGGCAGAAGGAGTTTATTTGGATACATTCAGAAATTAGATAACCTGATCAGTGTTTCACTCTTGGCGAAGAATGACAATTTACTTCCTTTTATGTACTTTATCCATCTGCAGTCTGTTGATTCACCTTAAAAGTCATAACCCGCTAAGAATCGTTTAGGCAGAATTTGGCACTAATTACAAATTATTTTCCTAGACCTCACATGCCTACCAAGTCAACTCTCCTGCAGCACTCTCCCAAAACAAACTCCCACTACTACCAAATGTGTTCTAATCATACATTATAGATTAACATATAAAGGAGGGAAAGTTTTTACGAGAGAAATCTCTCCTTCAGTACTGATCCAGTAAGTTTATAATTAGCTTTAAAATTTGCATTCTTCCTATAATAATCACTCCTACAGACCTAGTGTTCATAATTGGTTAGGACACTGTGCATAGAAGTCACGGTGTCCATGAAACAGACACGAGGCCTAGGACACTTTATAAATCATTAATCAAGTCATAATATCTAACTAGCATTAAAAAAAAAAAACTCTCAATGACTTTAGTACTTGAGTAGAAACTGCTATTCCTTTTCCTTTTCTCCTCTATCACATTATAAAACCCAAAAATATAATTACTCATATACCAAAACAGGTATTTAACCTCTTAGTCTGAAAATAAGGTTGGGAGACATTGTAACAGATACTATTTTCTCAATGTTATTGAAACCAAAGCTTGTACGTCACTTACCACTTAATGTTTTAGATCTAATTGGAGGCAATCCCTTCTTCTGTCGTTCTTTCTCCCTTTCTCTAGCTCTTCTTTCACTTGAGTATGAACGTGATGATTTCCTTTTTCTTTCTCTAGAGCGAGAGCGTGATCGCTTTCTGTGTTTACGCTTTCGAGAACCAGACCGTGACCTAGACCTTCGTTTTCTTGGTGACCTACAAAAAAAATCTTATTTTACTTCTAATGACAAAGTTATTCTTCTATCGAATTTCTCACTTGTAGGTGGGGCGGGGGCGAGACTGTCTGGTATTTAGCTACCTTTTAAAAAACATTCAAGCATAATCAAGTATCAAACATGTATTTTCTCAAATTTCTATACTGCTTAGGTCCACACTAGTCACAGATGTTTGTTTGCAATGATTCTTACTGAACCACAACCACAAGGAAGAGTAAGAGAAAGAGATTCTAGTAAGGCCTCACTTTCTCTTAGGGTCTTCCAACTCTTTTTTCAAACAAGAGTCAAGAACAGGGATGAAAGATGGAAGAAAACAAAAAGATTCTTTAGGTGACAAAGATGTTACATTCTTAAAATTAAGAAACAAAGAATGTTTTCAACAGAACATTAGGCCACTATACAATTCTGTTTACAAGTTTTCAATTTCTAAAATCTCCTGTGCTTGACTTTACAATATAATGTGATACTGAAATACTGTTTCTTTTTTCCTGCCAGTCATATGCCATTGAACTCTCTTCAAAATACTTAGTAGGGAGGTGTTGCTAAGACAAATAAAGAAGTTGCTAAGACAAAGAAGTTTCAGCACTAACACTGTAATTCACTGCAGAGAGGTCAGCTTAGAGAAAGATGAACTGACAGGCTCTCATTTGCAAGAGGCAAATACAAGTAAGTTCTTGAAACACGTAAGAAATGACTGAAAAAGTCATCACAGATACTGCCTGTCTTCCAGCATTCGCTGTTCAGATTTTCTGGGTATTTGTGTGTAGAAAATAGGGCATTAAAATGTTAAAGATTAATGACTTTAAGTTTTAAGACAGTTTATAGCAAAAACAATATACACATGCTACAAGAAAATTTACCAGGTTAAGAATAAGGCGCCTCCAACTCAATCTGAATGAGCATGCACATTAGTGAGCCTCAGCCATGCTGAACAGCCCACAAAGAAACCATTTCTAGGATATGTTTTGTAATAGTCTGATATGCTTAATGTTTATAAAAATAATTTTTGTAGTTTTATTTTTATAATCATTTTTGGTATTATGAGATGAAATGGAATGTGAGAAATACAATGGAGTTTCTAATACTGGTCCTCTACAGCTTGATTTAAGTGTTGTTCAGGGGCAATAATACCCTAAGCTGACTATCATGATGTTATTAACTAAAACCAGATATAACCCCAAATCCAAGTCTCGTGATACTGCCGTGACTCATGCAAATCATTCAAATAAATGGCCACAGCCACACCCAATTAAAAACAGAACACATGTTTTCTGTTTTTTGAAGCTCTGAATTACTTCTTCCTGAGAGAATGTCACTCTCAGAAAACATTTTCTTTAATCTTGATGCAAAGAAATAAAGGATGCAAAAAAGTAAAGCCAACAATTTAAATGTTCGCACACAGCTATTCTTAAATAGTATTGTAGAACCTTGAACGGGATCGTGAATGCGTTCTTGATCTGGAGCGAACAGCCACTTTCTTTGCTTCCTGTTCAAAGATCTCCTCTTCTACTCCATCTTGCCCTTCATCTATATCCATATCCTTGAAAGTCAAAAGAACAGCAGACAAAATGCCTGGTTGAGATTCAGTGTGTATTGGTAATTCTGCCTTACAAAATATTCACCATAGTAGCATTAATGACTAATAGTAAAATGGTAAGAATGTGGAGCTTAATGAGTAGGAAAAAACCATTCAGGTTTACATTATTTACATACAATAAAAATTATTACTATATTTTAAGATTTTTTTTCTGTAATTAATTTTATAAATTTATGCCCCAGAAAAACATTTACTTTTTACCTGTTGCTGAATATCTATGGAATCATCCAAATTTGCTTCAGGTTCAAGGAAATGCTGTTGACTGCTCCCTTGTGATGGTGACACAGAATGCTCTGACCCAAATGTTCCTTCTTGACTATCCTGAGGAGTTGCCTATTGAGAATGTACACAAGCACACAAACATTGGGAAATAATGAATATTATGAATATTGTTACAAATGAAACATCACAATTACAATTTTAAAAAGGAGCCCAATACCTAAAGAAATCCCATTACATCTTTTATGATCAATCTAAAATGGCACTTTTGTATAAATCCAAGTTTACTTAAAAGCACAGAATACCTCCATAAAAGGGAGATATTATAACACTAGAAAGAATGGTAAGATAAAGTAGGTCTCCAAACAAATTTTATATTGTGGAAAATATAAACTACCAAGAATAAAGGGACTGTATCATGAATGATATATAAAGAACTAAGTCACCCAACTGCACGTGTAGAAGCAAAACGAAGCTCAAACCCCAATATCAAAATCACTGATCTTGCAAAATCAGTTCTCAACTTGGGTCTTTTTCAACCTCCACCTCTAGGAATTGACAAAAGAGTATAAGGAAGTACTCAAATATGTAAAATATTTCAGAAAGACTAATAAAAGTTAGGCAATGCAGCCTAATTATAGGAAAAACTAAAATTTAAACCTTTTTGCCCCCCTAGGACTAGAATTACAGCAACTTGCTATAGGGATACTGCTTACACGGTACTAATCAGTATGAACTTGACTAGCAATTACATACACTATGGTGTTAACTAAAATTGAGAAACTGATTATTATGAAGAAATGACTCCCTAGTTAAACATTCCTAAAACATGATCTCACAGGTGTTGAGGATTAGTAAGAAGAGTTGGTACACAAGTTGGGGACTATTATAATAATTAACAGAAAAGAGCAACTCAAAACTACTGTTCCCTTGCTACAAACTCTGTGATTGTGAACCAAGTTACTCCAACTCTGAATTTGTCTCCCTACATGTAAAAGGAATACAACCACAGTGATTATAAAAAACAATATTGTATTATAAATTTCAAAGTTGCTAAGAAACTAAATCTTAATTGTTCCCACCACAAAAAAGAAATGATAATTATTTGACATGATAGAGGTGTTAGCTAACACTAGAGGTAATCATATCCCAATATATAATCATATCAAATCAACATGCTGTACACCTTAAACAATGCTGTATGTCAACTATATCTCAATAAAATTATTTTTTAAAACTTACTCTAATGACATTTAAACTGAAAGAAAAGAAAGCAGAATAAAAATTAAGAGCCAAAAAGAGCATTAAAGAACTGTTCCAAAAAAAAAAAAAAGGAACTGTTCCAAGTGTCTTAATTTATGAAGGAACAGGCTCCCCAAAGACAAGTAACATTTTCAAGTTTAGAAATAAATTAAAACTAAAATCAGAATTAAAGTTCTATTAGTCTTTATTCCACAAAATTGACCAAAGAGTTGGTAAATAAGTATATGTTTGAGAACAAATCAAAATGTTTTTAAAGCACAGTCCTGGCTTATGCCTTTAAAATGGTACAATAAAACTAAAATTCTTAACAACACAGCAAGATAATTTTCAACTTTATCCTGAGCTGTATTGTTTGCTCCTAATTCAGTACTCATACATCCTTCACATTATTTACTTCTTACCTCACCATTCACCTTGAGCATCCTACCTACCATCCACCCACTTGTTTTTCATCTTTGATTTTCTATTAATGGTCAACCCTTGGTATAACCAGCAGAATCCACTGCAACCAATGCTAGTTCTTGAGCTTCTTTTTTGAGCAGTTTTACCCATTTGAAAAGGTTGTGATTCATGACTTTTATTCTTTCTTAACAATCTTATGAAGAACAAAGAGAAAATCTACTTTTAATATTCTACCAAATTTTATCTTATGATCTTGCAGTTAGCATTAATTAGGTCCACTGGACCCTTAGCTATATCTAAGATATGGTACGGGATCTTAGAGGTTTTATTTTCCTATATACTGAAACATTTTGCCATTTCATCATCCTAAGAATTATTCCATTATTACTCATCAATTACTCCCAACTGTAGCCAAAAAGACTAAAATAATAACAAAAAAAATGGAATTGTTGAGAAGCGTGATTCAACAGTGAAACCATCATCATTCAGTTTTACTGCATCACCAAAACCACTGCATTATATTTCAAGAAGGTATAAATAAGACTGGAGACATATCTGTAGTCTGCTTTTAGCTTTCCTTGGACAATGGATATTTAGATGTTTCATTTTCTGTCCATAACGGCAAAGAGAAGAAAACTGACAAAGAAACGTATTTCACAAAATTTTTTTTTTTTTTTTTTTTGGGCACAAAGCCTGCGGGATCTTAGCTCCCCGACCAGGGATTGAACCCGCGCCCTTGCCAGTGTAAGCGCAGAGTCCAAACCACTGGACCACCAGGAATTCCCAATATTTCACAACACTTAGACAAAGCAGATGATGAATGCAAAAAAAGACCGCAGCATTCTAGACTCTAATGGTAACGGTGAAATTTAATGTTTAAGTGAAATATCAGACGGTGAGTTTTCAAATGACTGCATCCCAAACGTATTTCTCAAACTCAAGAACTGATGAGCGAAAAATGTATCTCTAAGGACAAAAATCTCTAAGGGTATTTTCATTCAATTAGTCATTCAACAGGAAGGACTTCATCTTATAGTATTTTGGAACAAGAAGCTGGACTGTCTGTTTTGTTAAAAGAACATGTGACATTTGAACTTAGTTGACATAAAAAGGTTTGCTATATTTCAACTATATTAAAATTCCTAATTATGTTTATTTTCCCCTATCCCTTTAGCTTCGCTTTTAAATTATTTGTAAGATGACTAAAAAATATTTTTAAAAAACCAAAAAGACTCCATAGAACCCAGGTGGCAAATGACTTTTTACCCTGATATACTGATATACGTCCTTAGAATACATCCTGGTATATTCATCTTTAGTTTCTTCAGCAATGTCTTCAGGCAAAGCATCAGTGATAATACTGAGGGACTTCCCTGGTGGTCCAGTGGTTAAGAATCCGCCTTCCAATGCAGGGGGCCCGGGTTCAATCCCTGGTCAGGGAACTAAGATCCCACATGCTGCGGGGCAACTAAGCCCACACCGCAACTACTGAGCCCATGTGCCACAACGAAAGATCCTGCATGTCGCAACGAAGATCTCACGTGCCACAACTGAGACCCGACGCAGCCAAATAAATAAATAAAGATAATATCGAAAAAAATAGAAGACAAGGATAACAACAGTTAGCAGAGACTTTTTTCAAAATTGGATTAACATTCACTCAGTATCACATTTTGATCCCTTATAAATCTACTTTCCTCTATTTTTTTCTGTATAAGTGGCAGGAAAGAATGTCAAAAAACCTTACTGAAATCCACACATGCTATGCTACACCTACAGCATTTTCCTAATTTATGAGTCTAATAACCTTACATCATCAACCTCAGTACCCTGAAATGCAACTCAAGTCTCTTAATTATCACCCATCTTAGTTATCATGTTCAATTCTCCTCTTTCCATTATATTCTCCTCTATAAAAAACTACTGAAGCAAAGTAAGTTACATATTTCTGATATCCCACTGACAGCTCTTTATTAAGTAGCTGAATCTTCTATAATCTTTTTATTCCTAACATTCTTTTTAAAGCCCTTTTATTAGTCTTATCATTTTCATCATCAGCATTTCATTCTATGACTCTGACACCTTTTGGATATCCTGATAAAACAATTATCAAAATCACAACTCCAACTTACTCAAGACAATAGAAATCATTCCTCTTATGATATGATTGTTAGTCCCTTCACAATTCAACCATTCTCAGAAAGTGCTCCCATTTTCCACTGGTTTTCCATCATTAGATAAAAGACCTCAACCCACACCCAAGTGTGGTCAAAGCTGCAAGGAACAGAGTGGCACTAGCAAACCTATTCTTTTCTCTGAGGCGCTCTAATAAATTTCAGGCAGCAATACGGAGCTTACTGGTAAACAAAAATGCTTAATTTTTCTGCATGTTTCACCCCATCTTAAATACACTAAAGGGAACTGGTTTGATAGAGCCAATTACACAACTTATTAAATTTGTTACTCTGTTGATATTTACTTTTCAATTTTAAATTTGTGATAGGCTTTAAACACTATTCACCTTATGCATTAGAAAAGTTGCTTTTTTTTCTTCACTACTCCCTTTTCTTCACTGCTTATTTTTGAATAAGGAAGCTTTTAAGAACATCTACTCCTTTCAAAGAGATCTTATTACTATATCTTCTAAAATTTTGGAGATGGTATAGAGTAATCAACTAAGACCAGAGTTCTTTTTTCTGTTTTTGGTTGGTAAGATTCTTAAAACAAAATCACTCTCAAGTTTTTAGTAACTTTCACTTCAGTAACTTGGTGTTAATTACAAGCTCAAGCTCAAGATCCAGGTCAAGAGTACTACACCTTTACTGTCTCTGCTAAACCTTCATTCTACTGCTTCTGCTAAAACTTCTGAAATGAAATTGGAACTAAGGCAATTCAAAAGTGTCACATCTATAGCTGAACAAATCTGTTTAGATAAACTGTTCCATTACTACTACCTCTTGCCTCTGTAACAGCTCTGACAACCTGTTTCTCTTCCTTGAGTCACAACTTATGTTTTTCTTTAAATAACATCCAGGTTTTTTTTTTTTTTGGCCACACTGTGTGGCATGGGGGATCTTAGTTCCCTGACCAGGGATCGAACCCGGTCCCCTGCATTGGGAGTGTGGAGTCTTAACCACTGGACTGCCAGGGGAGTCCCCAAATGTTCTTTATTGTGCTTTGTCTTCAAGTTTCTGAATTCTTAGGCAGATATATTTTATTTTCTTGACATAAAATAATGCACCTACCCAACTACTTCTATCAGAATTATTTCTACAAAACAAGGTATGGAATTCCATTCTCATAATTCCAGGTACAAGTTCCAACATACAAATATCATCAAAATCCATTTTACAAGGACTTCCCTGGTGGCGCAGTGGCTGAGAGTCCGCCTGCCACTGCAGAGATCGAACACGGTTTCGATCCCCGGTCCCGGAGGATCCCACATGCTGCGGAGCGGCTGGGCCTGTGTGTCACAACTGTTGAGGCCCACACCCCTGGAGCCCAGGCCCCGCAACAAGCGTGGCCCCTGCTCACTGCAGCTAGAGGGAGCCCACGTGCAGCAGCGAAGACCAAACACCGCCAAAAATAAATAAATAAATTTATATTTTTTAAAAAAATCCATTTTACATTTACTCTTTGCATTAAAAGGGCAAGTTCGGGGACTATCCCTTCTTAAGTAATCCTCCCTCTTCCATATTTCCATAGTCCTTCATATATACCTCTATTTCAGAAACCAGGATTCTGCCTTGTGTTCATATAGATATATGCACTCCATTAGAGAAGAGCTTACTTGAGGCCAGACACTTCTCTGTTCATCTCTGTATGTATTACCTAACAATGCTCATACTTTAAAAATATTTGTGGTATTGTATTAAATTCATTAGAGTCAAAAAGGTTTGATTAGGAAGAAGTGTGAGTGGGGGGAATTCCCAGAAACTCATATCCAAACAGTTTAACATCCGTTAAGTATTTCTCATATAGAGCAAAAAGAGGCTTTGTAATGGATTTAACCCTAGCTTCACAACAATTTGACATATTTTATCAATTCTAAGGTATGATTTTTCTTTTCATTTTATCACCCTGAAATTTAGAAGATTCTTAAAACTCCAGGGGATGTTATATATACAAGTATCTAAAAATTCTTAGCTATACGTAAAATAATCGTGGGTCTTAAGACTGATGATATATGATACTGTGTACTTTAAGAGTAGATGTTTCGATTTCACTAAGCTTCAATTTCCTACAATGTAAATGAGATTCAAAATACCTATCGCATAAGCATTAACTGTAATCATGCCTAATAAAGCTCCTGCCACATACTAATAACAGTCTAATTAAAGACAGCAATCTATTTTGTCATCATCACCACCAACAACAGTAAAATCATCACTATCTTGGCTTGACAGGGAATTGAGAGGAAAGGAAAGTTTTCAGCTGTAATACTGAAACACCATCTCTGTCTTCTGTTCTCTAATTCCAGTATACTGAAATTAATGTTCTCAATGGATACATAAGTTGCCAGTAAACATTTTGATTACCAAAAAACAAAATGAAACAAAAAAACAAACAAAAACTGTAAAGGTCCTGAAAAGACTGATCTCCCTAGTAATAAACAGCTGAAGAAAAAAAATCACCAAATGACAGACTGTACAAAGCAGTAACTCTAAAGACCACAAGATGGGGATATAAACCTTTTGAGGCTGTTGCTGTTCCAGGAGTTGCTGTCTGAGATGTTCAAGATTTTGCTGCTGTAGCTGTTCTGCTATCTGATGAAAGATGGAATTGTTCACAGATTCTGAAACATGAGAACTAAAAGGAAAAACAAGTGGAAATGTATATTAAAATCCAATAAAGATAATATGATAATAACTGAATATTCGAAAAGAACACCCCAAAATGCAATTAAATGGAACATACTCTACTATTATACTCTATGTTTACTTTTGAAATATTCACACAGAAAATAGAATACCTCAGAACATTAATACGTTAAAATAGAAATATACTCTTCAATAGTGTTTCAATAGATGGATCACATGTTAGAGATACTCTGATGAAGATCTGATATTACTGCCTCACAATATTAAAATACATATAAATTAGAACTTTTTACATTACAGCATTTTAAGAAAATCTCAATAAAACACTTATAAAAAGAGTTAAAAGTACTTAAGCATTGTCACTCTAACTCCTTCTTTAAACTATGAGACAGTGGGAAAAATGTTCCATCAATCACTATATGTGAAATCTACCATCATAATTGATTATACACTTCATAAAACTAATCTGCTTTCTTTAGAAAAGCATTCACATTATTAGGTATGTTAACGGAAACAGTGTTTAGATAAGAGGAATTAATAATTTAACTATACTCTGGGAAATTCACACCTGGAATACACCTGGAATTCTGGGTGCCACAAGGCAAGACATGAACAAAAAAGAGGGCATCCCAAAAGGGGCAATCAGGATGGTGAGAAGTCTTGAAACAGTTGGAAAAAAGTGTACTTCATCTGGAGCAAATAAACCTAAGGGGAAGAATGATACCTATCTTCAAATACTGGAATGGCTATTTCTTTCTCAAAAGAAAATGGAGCAAATTTGTTTCCTTGCTTCAGAAAGCAAAATGGATCAGTGTATAGAAAGCAAATCAAATAAGGTTCAGTAACAAAAGATCACACAGTATTAAAAATTACCTTCTTGTCACAGAAGGCATTAAAACAATGGATAAATCACCTATACAGATGGTTAAAGGAGATTACTACATTGCTCAGGACACTAAGCTACATGATCTCAAATGCTTCTTACAACTTTAGAATTCATAAGCTAAAACATTAGTTTTTAATTTTTTCAAGTAGAATCTCTATCATAAGCATATAATTGCAATTTTACATATAAGTATATTTTTAATATATTATCACAATATAGAAAACTAAATAACTATTGAAATAAGATTTCTAGAGGCTTTCCCCACTCATCATCCCTTTCTAATCGTCCCACCTTCCACCCCTGCTCTCCAACATCCTCCTTCCCTCTGGTCCTCTCATGAACCCTCACCGAACCTAAGGCTCTGCAGAACTGTATCACTGATTTAAAGAAAAACATAAATCCATTTCTTTAACAAACAAAATCCCTACAACCCTATTCCTTACTTCTGATTAGTCTGATCTACTCCCAGAATTTAGTATACTTCCTAGTAGTGCCCACTGGCACTAGAAGCAAACGTCTTTCCTATAAATATTCTTACAACAGAGTTAAATAACTTAAAGCCTAATATAGACAACAGAAAATAACACAACTAGATTTATCAACACATCAATTTTCCAGTAAAGAATATTGACATATCCCAATTATTTACAAAGTTCTTAGGAAGAGTCAAAATAACACAGGGAAGCAACAAGCAGCAATTCTACCATCTTTCTGTAATGTGAGAGCTCAAGAGCCTGAAATAATAACTCAACTCACTCAAAGTACACTCAGTAGCTCAATGGCAACGTCCCATACAATGTTTATAAAGATAACAGAAAAAATTTATGGTTTATAAAGAAAAACATAATGACTCTTACAGTTGAGAAGCTGGAATTTCCTTTTTGGGCTCTTCACTATGCTCAGAATCTTCCCCAAAATCAAACCTATCCATCAACTTCTAAGTGGGGGAAAAAAAAAAGAGAAAGAGACAAATTTAAAAGTGCTTTGCACAAATAAAAGTTGCAAATGCTATTTTGAAGGTCACTGACATCCCATTAATTTATCTCTATCATTTAAAATGTAAATGTTTCATATCATTTTATTGTTATACTCCAATAAAACATTTTATTTGAGCGGATCTTTACTTTTCTTCAGGGCATTTTGACAGACATTGCCTTATGAAGCAAAACAATCATGACACGCAGGATAAATACCAATACTCTTAACTTTATAAAAGAGAGGATTAGGATTAAAATAATTAAGTGGCTTGTCAATAGTAACAGAGCTTGATTAAAAAAAAAATCTAGAACTATAATCAACAGATCTGTTACTAGCGCAGTTCTCTCAGAATGCTCCATTGTCTTCTAAATGGTCAATTTAAAGACTTTTTGGAAGCTGCAGGCTAAAAAAGTCTAAGTAATAATCTCATAAATCAATATTTATACTTCTATGAAAATTACAGTAGCAGAAATAAAAATAATACAGATAACACTTCCAAAGTATTATAATATTCCCATAAATAGCAAGAATATTAAGCATATCACACAAGTTAAACATAAAAGATTTTCAACTTTAAAAACACTATTCTTGGGGCTTCCCTGGTAGCACAGTGGTTGAGAGTCCGCCTGCCAATGCAGGGGACACAGCTTCGTGCCCCCGTCTGGGAAGATCCCACATGCCGCGGAGCGGCTGGGCCTGTGAGCCATGGCCGCTGAGCCTGCATGCCCGGAGCCTGTGCTCCACAACGGGAGAGGCCACAACAGCGAGAGGCCCGCGTACAGCAAAAAAAAAACCAAAAAACCCACTATTCTTTAGTTAGACCTCGATTTATCACAGCATAGTAACAACTTGTAAAGAAGCTTTCCTTTGAACTTTCACATACTTTACAATTTTAATTCTAGCAGATTAAAATTATAGGACGGACACCATAATTAATATATTTGTAACATCCATAAAATAAATTAGGAAGTATAAAAATAATTATCTGCCTCAACAGTGAATACAGGGGGCTTCCCTGGTGACGCAGTGGTTGAGAATCCACCTGCCAATGCAGGGGACACGGGTTCGAGCCCTGGTCCAGGAAGATCCCACATGCCACGGAGCAACTAAGCCTGTGCGCCACAACTACTGAGCCTGCCGCTCTAGAGCCCGCGAGCCACAACTACTGAAGCCCGTGGGCCTAGAGCCTGTGCTCCACAACAAGAGAAGCCACCGCAGTGAGAAGCCCGTGCACCGCAACTAGAGAAAGCCCACACGCAGCAACGAAGACCCAACGCACCCAAAAATAAAATAAATTTATTTTAAAAAAAAGTGAATACACAATTTTACTGACCAGTTATTATTAGTCAAAAGAAAATATTCTAAATGTTGCCAGTGGAATTATAAAATTACTTAATTTCTTTCAGAAATTTGAACTTTTTCTAAAATTTGTATCTTATAGAGTATGATGGATGTTAAAATATAAAATAGTGCTACGGTAAAATGTAATTTACAGAATTGGAATATACATGATAGTACAGAAAATTCAGTTCTTCATACAGAACAGATCTCTTATCTTAGTTTTTACCTTGTTAAAAGACACTCCCTGTTCTAGGGGATTAAGGGTGCTGGCTGCTGCAGCCGCTGCTGTGAGCTGTGCTGTAAGAGCCTGCAGCTGGACCACAAGGCCGGCATCCAGGGCTTGCAAGATGGAAGGCTGAGGCTTCTGCTGCTGTATCTGTAAAGTCTGTATTAACTGCTGAAGCTAAAGGGTGGGGGAAAAAAAAAAAAGAAAATTACTACAAACGGGTGTTGGGTTTGTAATAAGAATACTCATCTAAAACTTTTGGTCAATAAAATTTACCATTCTACAGTCTAGAGACCAAGAAAAAATATATACTAATTTAAAACAGTTTTTTTTTTAAAAAAAAAAGACTTTTTGTGTGTGCCATATATAACACAGTCCTTAATAAGTTTGTCTTGCTTCTGGAAAGTCAGGGAAGTTTAAACAAAATAAAATGATCACACCATGACCAACGGATAAAAAAACTCATCACAAGCAGACTTTTTTCCACTAAGCTTTTTCATCCCTTCTTCAATTAACTCAATCTCTGTAAAAGGACGAGCACTTACAACTGCTTTTACTATCATTCAGATTTACCATCTGATAACACATTCCTGAAAGCAGCTAAGAAAATAAGAAATCTGTCCCTTGGAGCAGTCTGAAACTAAGGAAATTAAAGGTGAATAGTGTCAACAAGAGTTGAAAGCAATCCCTGTCCCCCCATTCACCCTCCCTCTTAAAAAATAGAAACAGTAGTAAGATGCTGAAGATAGTTCAGTTCAGTAAACCCTATATATAACCTAGTAGTAATTAATACTTTCCTACTCAAGATGTAAACCCAAGTTAAATCTGAAAATCATCAGTTTAGAATAGAAAAAGAAAAATAGAAAAGCTATTGCTAAATAAGACATTTGCACTCTTCAAGTTCAGTTTACAGTGGGAGAAGGTAAAAATATGCACGATGAAAGTAAAATAATTTCATCTGAAATAGCAACATTAAGAAACAAACTAGTGTCTTTACCTATCATACCAAAATTTACTACAAACTACTGATGTGATAGGAAAGAAACTACAAAAACATATGATAGTTGAGCTACTGCACTGAGGAAGCTCCAAAACAGGATGGATGAATAAGAGGGAGGGAGAGAGAGAGGAAAGAAGAAAGTAAGGCAATTATCACATTTCTCCTTTACACATTTTAAATGTTCCTTTTGACATCTCCATTTCCCCCCACAGCACTGTTGTTCTTTCAGGTACCCAGGCTCAAACACTGAAGCACCCTACTTTCTTTCCTCTGCTCTGACTTCATATCTTATAGATCACTGTGACTTCCTGACTCCTTGTTCTATTCTTCCAGAAAATCCACACTCTGGCCAAAAGTATTTTTTTAATAGATGTCTTTTAAAATGACATTTGCTTTACGAATTACTTTCAAAATATCATTATCACAAAAGGTTATTAATTCTATAATTTAATCTAATATCCAATTCAGTTTCCCAACTGTCCCAAAAATGTAGAAACTGGATCCAATCTAAGACGATAATTGAACTGTTTTTTTACATTTGTAAATCACTAAAATGGTTCCATATTTTTTTTGAGATTGTCTTTTAAAGAGTCCACAACTGCACCGTTTTTTACTTATTCATATCACAATTAACCTGCTTTTTAGAGGATAAGTTAAAAAAAAAAAACCAAACAGATGCTAGACTATCCTCATATCTTTCCATGACTAGTTCCATTTAAAGTCTCAATTCAAATGTCACTTTGTCAAAGATGCCTTCTCCTGGCTACCCTAATTCTGACCCCTTCCCCCAAACTTAGTCACTGTAAAGACTTACCCTGTTTTAAGTCATATATCACTATCTAAATAATGTTTTATACTTCTTTACTGTTTGTCTCCCCTAAGATAGATAGGTATCTTCTTCAAGGTAGAAGACTTCCCTGCCTTGTTACTGGAATAACAATAGCACCTAATAACGTCTGGCACAAACTGTGCACTTAATTATTTTGGTGTGAAACGAATTATTTGTAAAATAATCTTTAATGGCATAAAAGTGTTCATGATGCATTACTAAATGAAAAGAAAACCAAGTTACACAGTACTATATGTAGTGTAGTCATTTTTAAAAAATAAAACACATACTCCTTAGGTGGTACATAATGAAACAATGTGTTAGGAAAATAATGAGTCCTAAATCATTGACATAATAAAAAAGCTGCTCACCTGTTGGCCTTGAGGACTTTGTAAGATCTGAGCTACAGCTGCAAGTGTATCTGTATTTGTTATCTGAGACACCCACGGATCAGGTAAACCTTGGACCACATTGGCTGGAGTAACAGGTGTCACAGGAGTTCCTTTTAGAAAAGACATCAAACCCAACCCCAATAAATATGTAGGTACATAAATAAGACTTGGAAAAGTAGAGAGATTTGTTCTGTCACTTTTATAAAATATGTACAGATTTATATAAATGTAATTTTACTGTCTCCATTTTGAAAAACCATTACAGAATCAGGTATGTTAAAACAACAACAATTAAAAAAAAACGACCTAAAAGAGCTATCCATACTTGTTCTCAATTAACTAAGTTACTACTTTAAAGGAACCTACAGGGATTTCCCTGGTGGTGCAGTGGCTAAGACTCCACGCTCCTAATGCAGGGGGCACAGGTTCAACCCCTGGTCAGGGAACTAAGATCCCATATGCCCCATGGCATGGCCAAAAATAAAAAATAACTTAAAAAAATAAACAAAATAAAGGAGGCTTTAATACTTGCAAGTCATTAAAAATCTTATTAAAGAAGAAAATTCAATGACATAAGGAAATATTCAAAATGCAATCTTTCATGAAAAAAATTATTATAAAATAGTGTGCATAACATAAAACTATTTTTGTTCCAAAATATGTGTGTCTGTGTATGTATACACACACACATCAAAAACGAAATATATACCAAAATGTTAACAAATGTAATTCTTGGACTATGATAAAAAATTTCAAATGTCATTTAAATACCTTAAAAAAAAAACAAAACATGATTTTGAGATTATTACTAAACATTCTCCTCTCCATTAAATAAATTTTTCAGGGTTCTCTTTATATTAGTAGTCTTAGTTCACTGTGAATATCAAGATGATATATATGCAAGTTTAAAAGATTACAGTCTAAATCAGGAAAAACTTAACTGACACACCAATTTCCAAAGCTCATTATGTTTCTAGGGATTTTAAAAACTAAGCTTTTTAATTTTTAGAAAAGAATTACACACAAATATAACTTCTGATTTTATTTTTCACTTAAACTGCATTTCCTTTCATTTACCTAATGCTAGACAAATTCTCCTGCACTGTCAAATTATTATTTCATCTATGAATAATCACCTGAAAAGCATGAATAGAATACTCAGAAAATCTATCAAAGCAACATACCTGGGGTATTGCTCATAGCAGCAGTAGTACTGGCCAAAACAGGTGTGACAACTGGAGGAGGAATCCCTGCTGCCATATCCAAAAGAGGTTGAATAATCTCACTTTTAAATACATTATTCTTCTGCCATAAGTTTAATACTCTCACTATTTTACTCTACAGGAAAAAAGAAAAATGATATTTTGGTTTTTTTGCTTTCAAAACCTTAGCACAGTCATATCTTAGAGGCTACTTGGACAATAGATAGGAAGGATGGATTAAAATACTGCTATGATACTTTCCAGCCCTGATATTATGTTTCTATAATTTTGCATTTATTAACTTTAACTCACTTGCAAAAATATTCATTCTGATGAATATACAAGTTAATGAAAGCAATATTTAGCAGAAAGAAGGAAGGAATGGTAACTAGGTTTCACCTTCTACATGAACACTAATGAGATGGTTACAGTTAGCTGGAGAACTGTGTTAAGGATTCTGAGGCTTAGCACTAAAGTTATATTTACTGTTGATTTTAATTTTATCTTTTAAAAAAGTAACTTCAAGAGAAAATCCCTATCTTATGGGACTTTAAAAAAAATTTTTCATTTTAAAACTATCTAAGAACAAGAAAGGGTATTTCCTCACATAAGAATTTAACCAAATTTACTTTCTGCCACCACTGTTCAGCATATAAAAGTTCTGTAAACAGCAGTATTAGTTACTGACTACTGTAATGCTACTTAACTCCAGTAGAATAAGTTAAATGACAGAGGCTGAAATTAGTACTAAAAAGAGCCTTTTGTTAAATAATCTATTTTGTAATGGGTTGTTTTTGTTTTTTTTTTTGGCGGTACGCGGGCCTCTCACTGTTGTGGCCTCTCCTGTTGCAGAGCACAGGCTCCAGACGCTCAGGCTCAGCGGCCATGGCTCACGGGCCCAGCTGCTCCGCGGCATGTGGGATCTTCCCAGACCGGGGCACGAACCCGTGTCCCCTGCCATCAGCAGGCAGACTCTCAACCACTGCGCCACCAGGGAAGCCCCAGGAATTTTTAAGAATATCTGGTTCACCTTTAAATCACTCATAATATTATATCGACATATTTTCAAACTATGTCCAAGCTAAATTAACATGCAAATTTTTGTATTTCAAATGAAGCATAGGAAAGTTACACAAAGAATGCTTCATATCTTCTGATTTAACTATTTTTCCTAAGATGTAGGCACTAAGAAAGTGTCTTATATTTTTTTTGCTTTACATAAAAAAAAAATCTTCCAGTTCCCAAGATACTCACCAAGCACTAAAAGTAGTCCCCGTCTGGTAAGTATCATTCTGTGTATCTACCTACACACAAATAATGCCTCTCCTTTATGGAGTTTATGCACTGAGATTACAGCAGCAATGTAATCTTTCCTACTATGGTTATTAAAAAAAAAAATCCCTATATACTAAACTTTATTATAAATGAGAAACATTATTATTATGAAATCTACGAATTCAAGACTGACTTGTTCATTGTAACTGATAGAAATCCAAGTCCAAACCAGTGAAATTCCTAAATCAAAGTGTTTAAGTTACTTCAAAAATGTTTATATAAAATTTCAAATGAGTTATTTTAGGTGGGATTCTAAGGCATCTACTTTAAGTCTCAACTGTGATGGGTTACTTAAAAACTAGAAGCATTCTTTCTGCCTGCATAGAATTATCAACGTACCAAAGTTAATTAAAAGAAAAAAATCTGCTTCAAGAAGCATATCCAAGAACAGTTTACAAAGAATGATACAATGATAAATTTATCTCCATGTCTATTATAACAAGACTTCTTTTGTTTCAAAACTGTACAATAGTTAAAATAAAATAAAATAAAACTGAAAAACAATGATAAATTTATCTCCATGTCTATCTATTATAACAAGACTTCTTTTGTTTCAAAACTGTACAATAGTTAAAGTTAACTTAAATTAAAAATAAAAACTACCTAGGGCTTCCCTGGTGGCTAGGTGGTTGAGAGTCCACCTGCCGATGCAGGGGACACAGGTTCGTGCCCCAGTCCGGGAAGATCCCACATGCCGCAGAGCGGCTAGGCCCGTGAGCCATGGCCGCTGAGCCTGCACGTCCGGAGCCTGTGCTCCGCAATGGGAGAGGCCACAACAGTGAGAGGCCCACGTACCGCAAATAAATAAATAAATAATAAAATAAAATAAAATAAAAAAATAAAGACTACCTAATCTTGTACTTGAGGGAAGGTAAAAGATTTGTGGTGAGCTTTTAAGTTTTGTGGCTCTTCCTCAGAGTAACAGTTAGTCTTCACTTGTTCGTTCCTTTTCCTACAAAATCAATACTGCAATCAACTCTGTCAGAAAAAGGACACTAAATTTCCAAATCAGCATCCAAGATACGTAACCTTCTACTATCTTTGAGCACCTATGAGGATAAACAGCGCCTTTTTATTCTCCCTCAGGTCCCAAAGCTTTTGTTTAATGTGGGAAAGAATATTTATTCATTCAGATCCAGCAGACCCAGTAGTGTGGTTTCTAGCACTAAGAAAACTCTACCATGACAAAGGAATTTTGATATGCAGTTATTTTCTATTAATTATTTGGTAAATCCACTTTTCACAGACACTAAATAGGTAAATATCAGCTCAAGTCAAATAATCAAAATTCTGAATTGGTTGTGCGTGTAAATAAGTAAGATTTTAGGATAATTCCAAATGCTTATTAGAGCCAGTTTCTTTAACACCAACTGCTTCAATAAATTAAAAAGTAGCAAAATCAACTATGTCTTTCCACTCTGTTTAAGGAAAGTCTAACAACAAAGAGGAACATGGAGAGTGCGATAACTAAACATGCAAATTCGGAATAACGAAGAGTAACAGTAACATAACAACAACATAACATGGCAAAATTAAGACAAACAGGTAATTACTGTAGTGACTTAAAAAAAAGGAAAAAGGCAGCATACCTTGTCGTCTCCAGGGCAACGATATAAATTCTGGAAAGTGCTAATGATGTTATTACTAAATCTGGGTGCGAACACATCCTTTTCTTGACCAAACTGATGTCGAGATTGTCGTACAATAGAGTCAATAACGTAAAGTCCAGGTACCTTGTATTCTGGTTTACACTGAAGAAAAAAAGAAGAGGGGGAAGGGAAGCAAATGAGAAGGTTAAAATTCTTGATATACAAATGTCACCACAAATCCTGTACAAACACAAAAACACTGCTCATACTGAGGTGATGAACATTCGAGGTTGACTATTCCACACGGTCTGTCTCTGGAATGGTATTTGAAAGAATCTACTTTGGCTACTCTACATATTCAGTTCAACTGCCAATCACCTAAGTTCTGAAATAGCGCTGAGTAACTGGCTTGAACAATAAAAAACAAAAGATAAGGTACTGTTATAATAAAAAAAAAATGTTTAATGATTTTGAAAAGCCAAATAAAAGGAAGCAGCAAATTCAGGAAAGAAAAGCACTGGTAAAAGCATTGCCAACATGCCTTAGACTTCGTCTGAAACATATAGGGAAAGGATTTCTGTACTAATGAAGGTACAAATCAAATGACAAATTGTAACACTCCAAACACAATGAACCCAAAGTTTCAAAACTTTTCTCAAATACCACACCTATACAAAAGACAAGACACTACCATTATGATTCTAGGAATCTATCCTATGAAAACATTTTTTAGCTACTCCACTGATCAATGTTTCTCAACCTTACCCATTACCCAATCTGAAGAATATGAAAGTCTCCTACTTTCCAGAGCACAAGGAAGAATCCTTTCACTATCAAGCTCACTGCTTCGATTTCTTCCACATCCAGAAGCATAAGAACACCTGCCTCCCAAACATATACTGATAAAAATGAAATTATGGCTGCAAAAAGCAGGGTCAAATTCTGGGTGTAATTCGGTATTTCACCCAAAGTAATTTCATAGAAATCATATATGGACTAAATCAAAATTGCATTCTTGAAAAACTTCCTGGAAACCCAAGGACCAGTGGGTAAAGGATCCTCAATCTACCTCCAACACAGACATACATGCTTCTAAACAGGATTTTCAGTCAAGACAATGAGTGATTTCATTCTGCAAAAAGACCAGATGATTCTTCATTTGTTCCTTCAAATCCCTTTTAAGAACCTTCTCTTTAAGGTCATTATTAAGAAAATGAAGAGACCTTTAGCACCAATTCACAAGTGTCTACTGCAAGGTTCTGGCTGTTTAGTACTTGAAACATTTAATAAAAGGGCAGTATGCTGGTGACTGGACATTAAAGTTTTAGGTTTAACCTACCAAAAAGTTTCAAAACTGTCTGCTCGGGCTTCCCTGGTGGCGCAGTGGTTGACAGTCCGCCTGCCGATGCAGGGGACACGGGACATGATGCCCCGGTCCGGGAGGATCCCACATGCCGCGGAGCGGCTGGGCCCGTGAGCCATGGCCGCTGAGCCTGCGCGTCCGGAGCCAGTGCTCCGCAAGGGGAGAGGCCACAGCAGTGAGAGGCCCACGTACCGCAAAAAAAAACAAAACAAAAAAACCTGTCTGCTCTATTGAAAGTTACTGTTTTAAAAGTCTGAAATAGTTTTTTCCCTCATGTTCCTCCCCAAATCTAGCATATCTGTCCCTCAGTTCATATAACTGGCCAGGGCTATTTTCCTTTGACTACCATACATTCAAAGAAATATTCACCTAGCCAGGCAAATAATACATCCAGTAAAGAAAAGAAATTTTTTTAAATTTAATGAAAAGCAAGACAACTCTGTTAAAAATCATCTATTTCCCAATGCCGAAAACACAGATAAAATAATCTGATATATAATCTATTACTTTACAGAAATGATTATCTTGAGACTAAGGCTAAATAAAATTTATAAGTTGCTGGTAAGAGTTATTAAAATTAATACTGAATGGTAAGTAATAAAAGTGATTAATGCAGTGAGTTTTGTTTAAACAAATACACCTTTTTCTCTGATTTATAATAAAAACTCGATTGTAAACTCACAATACATAAGAATCATGAGTACATAACACAATAAATGGGCCTTCCTCGCCTACTGTGAAGATTCCAAAGCTTCAAAAATGTTAGCAGTTTTATTATTAAGCTATAAAGATAATTCTTCTTCCACAATATCTTTAGAAACACTATATTAACGTGTTATGGTACAGAATTTCCTTCACTGACAGACTAGGCATTTTTATGTGTCTGCCACATAAAATGGCAAAAAAAAATTATGTACGATTTAAATGTTGTAGAAGTTTTAAGATTACAATATTTGGTAAACTTGGCTAAGTCACCAACTAGAAACTTGAGAGGCGAATTAAGACCAAAAAATCTGAAATGTTTTCAATCTCTTTTTCAAGTTCTGGCAGTACTGAAAACACAAGAATTCCTAAGACTCCAATGTCACGAGGTATTTTTTACACTTTGAATAACAATTGTGGCTGTACTTACAAAGCACTAAATGATGCTGACAGGAGCATGTAAGAAAAGAGGGCTGGTCTCAGGAAACAGTTATACCTAATACCAAATGAATTCTCACAGTGAATAGAGCATGCTTCCAAAGGAAGGAGAGGAAAAGGAACCATTCTGAGACAGCCACAGCATTCAGTTCTTCACAAGGTCTTCTCTCAGGAGAAACTTTTTAACCAGAGCCTAACTTGCCGAGGTTGTATCAGAGCCTAACTAACCCACACTTAGGGAAACAGAACCTGCATTTCAACAAGATCTCTAGGTAATTCCTGTGCACAAAAGTAGTTTAAGAAGCACTGTTTATAGACACTGAACCTTTTGAAAAAGATTTTTAAAAGCTTTAGAACAATGAAATTTTCCAATCACCAACATTTGTATTTTCTAGTTGGATTTACCTAAAACACAGCATACGTGTTATTTTACCCCATGCCTTAAGCTTCAACTCACGAGTTGTTCACCTCAAAATATGTTTTACCAATACTTTAAGTTTTGAGAGAACAAGACTTTAAGAGAAAAAAAGCTGAATCACATAAAGGTTAACTGATTTATTCAAGATTATCTAGCTAGTTTAGTGACACAGTAATATCACTTTGATTCATGCTCCAGTCAACTATTTTCGTTCAAGAAACACACTGCAACCTTGCCAAGTCCTTAATGCCATTTACCTCTGATCCTCAAACTGGTTCTGCTTACATCTAGGCATGAACAATGGGCAGAATACAAAACCTAAATTCAATTACAGATATCCTACAGTACAATATTACAAGTTATAAAAGTTATGTACTCCTCCCAAAAAAATGTGGCACCAATAGGGCACTGATCACAAAGGGGCAAAGAAATATAATCTAGTCACCTCGGACCCTGGTTACAAAAAAAATTACTAAGTGTATGCCAAACAGCTGTTTTCAACTTCATCTCCCTCTGCTTACCCCGGAAAATGGAACTTCAGGTCTATATAATAAGATGTAGGATGTGTAATGCCCTAATGGATGAGACAAAATGAATCAGCAGAAGGAAAGTGGCTGGTATTTTTACTACATTTTACCACATCTTATCTAAAAGGAAGACTGCTCTCTAAGCATTCAGCTTCAAATAACAAGGGAGAATTTCTTTAAAGGCTATAAAAAATAATGAATCTATAATTTCATTAAAAATCAATCATATTGGGGGGCTTCCCTGGTGGCACAGTGATTAAGAGTCCGCCTGCCAATGCAGGGGACACGGGTTCAAGCCCTGGCCCAGGAAGATCCCATATGCCGCGAAGCAACGAAGCCCGTGCGCCACAACTACTGAGCCTGCGCTCTACAGCCCACGAACCACAATTACTGAGCCCGCGTGCCTAGAGCCCTGCTCTGCAACAAGAGAAGCCACCGCAACAAAAAGCCTGCTCGCCGCAACGAAGAGTAGCCCCCGCTCACCGCAACTAGAGAAAGCCCGTGCACAGCAACAAAGACCCAACGCAGCCAAAAAATAAATAAATTAATTAATTAATTTAAAAAAAATCAATCGTATTGAAACATTTTCTTCAAGGGACGGATGCTCACTACGGCAACGCAAATTAACAAAAACATCTATCTAAAAGCTTTTGTTTTTAGAATTATCCAAAAAGCACTTTCATTTTAACTCTTAATCAGATATTAAAACAAATGGAATCACTTCTGAACAGTCCATCAAAACAATTTAAACTTGGGTATTTGATTTAAAAGAGAAGAGTGCAGGCCATTAATCTATAGTTACAGAACATTTAGCGTATATATAGAAAATTATATACTTACTTTCTGAATGAATTTCTCAACACTCTGTACCACATGTTTATAAAACTAAAAGAAAAAAAAGAAATGTGGTTTTAAATGTTTGATTAGAACTTTCCTGCTAAACATACGGTTTAACATAGCTTCAAAGGTCTATCAAAGCAATGAATTTTAATCATGAATTTTGATTAAATTCATGATTAAACTAGCTATGATTAGTAAAGGGATTCTTCAAGTAGGTGTATGATCAGTATATCCAAAGTGTGTTACGTTAACACAGATACAAAAGAATTCTATTACAGTCTTTAAGAAAGCAAACTTTCACAAATAGTTAGGTTGACAGCAAAATACTGGTGGTAAGACACTGGTAGATGTACATTCTTCCTTCCTGGAAAAAAAGCAAAGCTCTCCTTTAGTATCATTTTATTGGCTAAATTAGGTTAGTACTAGAAAAATCAAGTAACTGAAAATAAAGAGCATTAATAAATGTGTGCAACGGAGATGTTTTCAACTTCATTATCTTCCTCTGCTTCTCCTGGAAAATGGAACTGCACGTATATATAACAAAACACAGAGATGTATAATGTTCTAAAGGATCAGCCAAAACGAATCAGCAGGAAGAGAAGAGAGCACACACATTAAATATTAGAAATGGGCTTCTATCGATTATGTGAAAACTTAGATTTAAGTTTTATGAAACAACACTATGAATAAACGTGAAAAAAATTAGATGAAAATTACAGGTTAAACAAAAATTATCTGGAATTTGTACCTAATTTAATTTTAATAGCTCAATGGCAACTGCACAATCAGCACATTTCTGTTTAAAAAAAACTGTCCTGAATTGTACTTCTATTTATATTTCTGATCCCATGAATTATGCTCTTTAGGGACATCCCCTTAGACTGAAGAGACACAAGAACTTTCAACTGAACTGCAGCAAGAAATCCAACATTTATAAAGTCAAAAACAAAGGAAAACTGGGACTTCCTTGGTGGTGCAGTGGTTAACACTCCACGCTCCCAATGCAGGGGGTCCAGGTTTGATGCCTGGTCAGGGAACTAGATCCCACGTGCATGCTGCAACTAAGAGTTCGCATGCCGCAACTAAGACCTGGCCCAACCAACCAACCAACTAACTAACTAACTAAATGTATATAAAAAGGCGTATTTTAAAAAAATAAAGGAAAATCTCATTATTCATATTCACCAAATCAAAATCTACAATAAAAGTTTCCTTACTACAAAGTAACAGTTTATGCTACAGTTTAAGTTACTCAAGCAAAAAAAAGCCAAACTACTTAAAAGTTATTAGGCACTTTATAAGTAACTAAACATTTAAAATCAATATATAAAATAGTAATTACACACTGAGTGGTTTTTATTAAATATTAATTTTTCTGGAAGACATCTCGGCAGTGCTTCTTGCTTCTAGTTACTTCATGTACTATATGTAATTCAGAGTAAAACAACTTACGGTTAATTCAAAGATACTCAACTCACATAGGCCTTCTTCCACAATAGGTTATCAGAAGTTTTGTTGACAGTGTGCAATGTTAACAAGCACCCAGAAAAATAATCATGTCTCTAAACATTGATAGAAAGCCAATGACTTACCTTAATATGAAACACAATATCATCTAAATCTGATTTAAAAGGCAGTTCAAATATCAACTTACATATGTATCAAATGCAGTTTAAATTAATACAGTACTGCAAAAAAGTTGGTCTGAACTCTTCAAAAATGTCAATGTAATGAAAAAGAAAACAAAAACAAAACAAAGCAAAAAGGCTGGGTGACAGGATAAATAAATGACAGGATCTCGACTGGATCCTGAAAATGCACAGGTGCAGGTGCTAAAGTTAATACTGAGACAACTGGTAAATGAAAGTGTAGATTACATATTAGATAATAATATTATATCAAAGTGAAATTTCTTGCATGTGATGTGTATTTGGTTACCTAGGAAATCTCTTTGCTTTAGGACATTCAAATTCAAGTATTTAGGGACTATGTGCTAGTCTGAATGAACACTGAAACGAACTCTCAAATGATTCAGCCAAAAAAACGTCAAAGTGTGTATGTACGTGCTTCAGTGTGTGTGTGTGTGTGTGTGTGTGTGTGTGTACACGCCCGCGCGTGTGTAGAAATAAACCAAATGTAGCAAGATATTAACACCTGGTGAATCTAAGAGGCTATGTGTTGCTCATTATATTATGCAACATGTTTGTGTTTTTTCAAAATTAAAAACATTAAGACAGTACCAATAAATCAAAATAGTACAGTATAACATGTTTAGACTAATTGAGAGAAGATCAAAATCTAGCTGATTTTATTCTGACTGTTGCAAATTACTTCTCTTAGACCCTTCCAACAAGTGAAAAATGGAAATAATGTTAATACCTATTCCTTAGAGTCTTCTAATTAAAAAGTATTCTGTTCAACAAAAGGTTATATTAAATGCATCAATTATTAATTTTCAGAATAAAAATGATAATAATATACACGTTCGCATACTCTCAGGATCATGACCATAAAAATCAGATCACAATGAAGAAGGGTATAAAGCAAGCAGAAGAGACTAACGTTCTATATTGAGTCTATCAGATAAACTGAAAAATCCCTTCTTTGAAGAATTCTCTATCTTAAGGTGTTTACTGGTCACTGTCCTTATCCCCTCTTTGATATTGTGCATATAAATACAGGGATTTGAACTATAATACTATCAGATATTAATTATAAGTTTGAAAACTAAGTTTGGGGCATTAGAACACTGCAAAATCAACTACCTAAATTTTCTCCTAGTAGTGATTCTCTGTAAAGAATTTGTTAAATCTAACAGATAAATGTTATTAGTCAAAGACAATTTATTCAGGGAATTCCCTGGTGGTCCAGTGGTTAGGACTCCGGCGCTTTCACTGCCGGGGCCTGGGTTTGATCCCTGATCGACGAACTGAAATCCCGTAAGCAGCGAAGTGTGGCCAAAAACAAACAAAAAAACAGAAAAGACAATTTATTTAAATAATGGTGCTTCTGGTTATGAGCTAATGCTCAGAGCAGAAAAACGTATCACCAAATATCTATAGGTTAATACCTACTTAATTAAAAATAAGCACTCACTCATTCTCAGTTTTAACAACCCTACTAGAGCAGGGAGTCTTAGCTTTGGGGACAAGAACATTTTGGAGAGATGTCTATGGTCGAGCTTCATAAGGTCCCTAAAACCAAGAAATTTTATGCAAAATTCTGTACATATGTGTATTTCTCTAGAGATGACCCAACCTTTTCCTGAGATTTTCAGAAGTATCCATAAATCAAAACCACTGTTATCAGAACAATGGCTAAATACCTGTGGCCTCTTCCCACAGTTTAAATGTCCTATGTACAATGAAGCCCAATTATTTTCCATAATGGCCCATTTTTAAATCTATAATACAATCAATAAGAAAAAGAATACATTAATTTTTTTAAAGAAACCTTTTCTTAACTTGTATTTCAAGATTCTGTAAAGTCAGTGTGACAAATAACAATGTTAAACACGTTCTCCACAATGTGGCTACATCTAAAATCTTACCTAAGAAAAATAAGGGAAAATGATTGCTTCCAAGTTTATGGAACAATATTTATCAAGATATTAAGTGTTTATCTCTAGGTGAGAGAGTTTGCAGGTGACAGATTTTCATTTTTGCGTTTTTTCTCTTGAACATGTACTGACTCTGAAAAGAGGAAGACAACATATAATCTATAAAAATCATCCCTCCTGCAAAATATTAGTGTAGTATTTCCTTTGAAAAACACAAGAATAAAAGGTGTTACTCACCTTAATAGCTTTGATGGCTGCTTTAGTAATTTGGGTCATTTTCGCTTTAGAAATGGGTGGCTTGTAGTCATTCAGGGAATACAACTGATGAAAAAGAAGAACAAATTTTAAACACAGCAAAACTGGTCTCTAAGAAATTACATGAAATTACCAACCATTTCTATTTTTATATCCTCAGTGAAATTAAAGTGCTGCTTTTCTTTTAAAAATCAAGTTCAACATTATTAGCCATCAAGCAAATACACATCAAAACCACAATGAGATTATCACTTTACACTTACTTGCTTATAATCAAAAAGACAAGTGTTAGCAAGGATGTAGAGAAACGAACCCTTATCCACATTACTAATGGGAATGTAAAATGGTGCAGCAGCTTTGGAAGACATTTCGGCAGTTTTTCAAAAAAAAAATAATATGTAATATGACCCAGCAATTCCACTCCCAGGTATATACCCAACAGAGGTGAAAATATACGTTCCCATAAAAACTTGTACACAACCGGTCACTGCAGCATTATTCATAAAAAATTCATTTAAAAAGTGGAAACCACCTAAATGTCCATCAACTGAGGAATGGATAAACAAAATTTCTTCTACCCATTCAGTGAAATATTAGCCATGAAAATGGAATGAAGTACTGATACATGCTACAACATGGATGAACCTTGAAAACATGCTCAGTTTAAAAAGCCATATTTAAAACATGTTACAGAATTGCATTTATATGAAATGTCCAGAAAAGGCAAATCTGTTGGTGATTGTCTAGAGCTGGGGGAGCTGGGGAGAAATGAGGAGTGATAACTAATGAGTAAAGCATGTTTTTTAAGTGACAAAAATATTCTAAAATTGACTGTGGTGATGACTGCACAACCATACTAAACACCACTGAATTATACACTTTCAATTGGTTAATTGCGTGGTATGTGAATTACATCTCAATATAATTGTTTTTAGAAGTCAAGAGATCTAATATTTAGCAATAATCCCACCCCCCCGCCCCAAATTTTTGTTTTAAGATTTCTCATATACGCAAAGGATAATAATACTGCTTAGAGAGAAAACGGATGAAGACAAGGTGGGGGAATTAGGCAAAAGACAAATAACTAAGCTTAAATAAATACTGATGAAAACTGGTATTAAATGATGCTGGGAATTTAACTACAATGCTATAAGATACTAACTAGAAGCCTGGAAACTAAGCTTTGGCCCTCAGAACATCGCAAAAACAACCTGAACAGACTTGCAAAGCAACTCAAAACAACACTGGTTGGTTAACAACTAGGGAGTCCTCTAGAGCGGGGCTCCCCAACCCCCGGGGCGGGACAGCAGTGGTCCATGGCCTGTTATGAGCCGGGCCGCACAGCAGGAGGCAAGCGGGGGGCGAGTGAGCGAAGCTCCATCTGCTGCTCCGCATCACTCCTGTTTCCGCCTGAACCATCCATCCCGGCCCCCCAACCCCGTCCATGGAAAAACTGTCTTCCACGAAAACGGTCCCTGGTGCCAAAAAGGTTGGGGACCGCTGCTCTATAGCCTTTGCTCCAGCAGCCCTTATAACCTATTCATCACTGAATTCTATTGATTTTTACCCAGCTTCCTCCACGTGTGCCTCTTCTTCCTCCAACCACTACCATGACCACAGTCCAAATTACCTTCATCTCGCACATGGTGATAGCATGTCTATCTTTTCAAAAACTAATCTGATCAGGTGACTGATACTCACCCACTTCCTCTACCACCCTAAAAGGTTCAATGACTTCCCACTCTTTGGAGATACACAAACATCTACACATACAAGGCCCTTGCCTGATCTAATTCCTGTCTACCTTTCCAGTCTCATCTCACACCATGCTCCTCTCCCCAGCTCTCTGCCCTAGGCACAACGGTCTTTTTTCAGTTCCCTGCCACAGAGCCTTTAAAAATGGGCTTGTTTCCTCTATTTGGAATAGAACTAGGACCTCCCTACTAGTTTATGCATACTCATTCATCTTAGTTAAAGCATCACCTAATGCGGAAAGCCTTCCCTACAACTCCCCAACCAGAGCTATACCACTTTTTTTTTTTTTTTTTTTTGCGGTACGTGGGCCTCTCACTGTTGTGGCCTCTCCTGTTGCGGAGCACAGGCTCCGGGCGTGCAGGCTCAGCGGCCATGGCCCACGGGCCCAGCCGCTCCATGGCATGTGGGATCTTCCCGGACCGGGGCACGAACCCGTGTCCCCTGCGTTGGCAGGCGGACTCTCAACCACTGCGCCACAAGGGAAGCCCCTATACCACCTTTTATACCCTCATTGTACTGTCACTCACCTTTGAAGCATTCATCACAGAATTTGACACTTACTTGCATGATTATTTAACTAATATTTGACTTTTAAAAGGACTGTCCCAAAGGGTGACAAAGACTGACATCCTTGAGACAAAGGATATAAGTTCCTTTAATGCAGTTTAAGCAATAAGACACTAACTGAACACCAAGAGCTGTCCAAACTGAAATCAACCTTGGGAGAAGTATAAACGTCTTTCCCTTTAAGTTCCCACAGAGGTGTCCACTTGTTGATGATACTGCCCAACCGGGGTTAGGATCCCATCAGATCATTTAAGAAGCTACCTCTGTCAAACTCACAGGGAATTTTAATATACTCATGGCCTCAATTCCTACCTGTCTGTTTTAGAAAATCTAACTGTATGCCAATCACCTCACTAGGTGCAAAACAACATCAACACAGTGTTTTCAGCAAGCTGTGTAAAGCAAAGGTCAATTTCCCAGAAGTTCTTAGCAGGCCCAGACTGCAGCCCATCTGAGATCCAGACCTGCCCTCTCCTACTAAAGAATAAGCTCTAAGAAGAGAAACTCTGCCTTTTATGCTTAGATTTTTTTCCCCCTTTGTCCAAACTGTATCCTCGGTGTCTGGCAGAGAATAAGAATTCGTTGAGAATAAGAATTTGTTAAGAATAAATTAAAATGAACAAGTACATATAAGACACAGCATTGTACAAGCTTTGCACAGAAAGACCTGGATTTTAATTCCAACTATGTTACCTTAATACAAAGTTGCTAAACCTCTGAACCTTAGTTTTCTCGTTTAGAAAACAGAAGCAATACTCATTTTACAGAAACATTGCATATAAAGCTTTTAGAACATACTTAAGTCACTCAACAGGGTTAGCCATTATTAAATTAAAATCCTTCTCTTTGGAGGCATTCTCCATTTAAATGAATAATATTAAAGTATGCATCAAACATTTATTCACTCAGGTACCTGAAGGTACATTCCATAGTAATTTATATGACTGGGGCAATGAAGAGGCACCAGGGTCTTCCTATAGTTGACAATACATTACTTCTTTCATTTTGTGTGGTAAAGCCCTAAAGTTTCAATCAAGCACTGGTCCATATTCTAGCAGATCAAAAACTTTGCTCTCTTTCTTCCTTCCTTTTTTTATTGGGCGGGGGGGAGGTTGGGAGAATGATGTAGGGAAAATATAGCTTAGACTTGTAAAACATTTCAACAGCATGAAAAGTCAGCTCTTATCAGAGACCCTCTTTATTTTTTTAAATTTATTTATTTACTTTTATTTATTTGGCTGTGTCAGGTCTTAGTTGCGGCACTCGGGGTCTTCGCTGCAGCATGCAGGATCTTTCGTTATGGCGTGCAGGCTCCAGATCGCGGGGGCTCAGCCGCTGCAGTGCACAGATTTAGCTGCCCCTCGGCATGTGGAATCTTAGTTCCCTGATCAGGGCTTGAACCCGTGTCCCCTGCATCGGAAGGTGGATTCTTATCCACTGCACCACCAGGGATGTCTGAGAGACCCTCTTTTTAATACTGCAGAAACTTAAGGTATTTCTTAGAAAAATACTAAGCAATTAAGTACTTTTCAAAGGCCCACTGAATACATGTGCTTCCAACTAACCATTTATTTAGATTCTCTAAAATCTCATTTCTTTATTAAATCTGACAGCCAGAAAAGAGGCATAGATCACTTCATCTAATTCTTCACAGAATGCCTTTACTAAAATTTAATGAAGTCCCAGTCCTGACGTGTCCTTCCTTTGGCTACTCAAGACTTACGGATTCAAAGGAAAGATACTAAACAACAGCCTGGGCTTTCAGTCTAACTCATTCATTCTTTTGTTTTTCAACTCCTTTCAGTTACATTGCAGAGTGCTCTTTCAATCAGTAACATTTAAATTTTCTATTCTATCACTTGTATGTACCACATGAAATGCACATTTTTAGATCTGAAAACAACTTCTTCAAATCAAATCAGTTTCTAATGACTTCAATCAAGGTTTGAGAAATCTTTAACCTAAATGGAGATTTCTCAGTGGCTGCTGGCTACTCCCCCAAAAAACTCATTTCTAATGAAGAGTTTTTAAGTTGTCCATTATTGATTAGGCCAGGGGTCAGCACAGTAAATATTTTAGGCTTTGGAGGCTACACACTTGCTATCGCACAACAGGCATATTTCATTTCACCGTGCTTTGCAACCCTGTGTCAGTGAAGGAGGCAGGGTGATAGACCTCTTGCACCAAACAGTCAAGTTGTGAATACAAAGGAAAAGGTCTTGAAGGAAATTAAAAGTGCTATTCCAGTGAATACGTGAATGATGAGCCAGCAAAGCAGCCTTACTGCTGATACGGAGAAAGTTTCAGTGGTCTGGATAGAAGATTAAACTAGACACCACATTCCCTTAAGCCAAAGCCAAATCCAGAGCCAGTCCCTAACTCTCTTCAATTCTCTGAAGGCCGAGAGAGGAGAGGAAGCTGCAGAAGAAAAGTGTGAAGCTAGCAGAGGTGATTCATGAGATTTAAGGAAAGATGCCATCTCCATAACATCAAAGTGCAAGGAGAAGCAGCAAGTGCTGATGGAGAAGCTGCAGCAAGTTATCCAGAAGATCTAGCTCAGACCATTAATGAAAGTGGCTAAACTAAACAACAGATTTTCAATGTAGACAAAATAACCTTATGCTGGAAGAAGATGCCATGTAGGACTTTCTAGCTAGAGAGGAGAAGTCAATGCCTGGTTTCAAAGTTTCAAAGGACAGGCTGACTCTCCTGTTAGGGGCTAATGCAGCTGGTGACTAGCTGAAGCCAATGCTCATTTACCATTGTGGAAATCCTACATGCCTTGAAGAATTATGCTCAATCTACTATGCCTGTGCTCTCTAAATGGAATAACAAAACCTGGAGGACAGCACATCTATTTACAAGATGGCATACTGAATATTTTAAGCTCACTGTTGAGACCTACTGCTCAGAAAAAAAAAAATTCCTTTCAAAATATTACTGCTCACTGACAATGCACCTGGTCACCCCAGAGCTCTGATGATGTACAATGAGATTAATGTTCTCATCTGCTAACACAACATCCATTCTGCAGCCCATGGATTGAGGTGTCATTTCAACTTTCAAGTCTTATTAAGAAATATATTTCGTAAGGTTATATCTGCAATAGAGAGTGATTCTTCTCATGAATCTAGGCAAAGTAAATTGAAAACCTTCTGGAAAGGTTTCACCATTCTTGATGCCATTGAGAATATTCATGATTCATGGGAAAGGGTCAAAACATCAACGTTAACAGGAGTTTGGAAGAAGCTGATTCCAACCCTCATGGTTGACTTCGAGGGGTTCAAGACTTCACTGAGGAAGTAACTGCAGATGTGGTAGAAATAGCAAGAGAAGTAGAATTAGAAGTGGAGCCTGAAGATGTGACTGAATTGCTGCAATCTCATGATAAAATTTTAAAGAATGAGGAGTTGCTTCTTATGGATGAGCAAAGAAAGTGGTTTCTTGAGACAGAATTCTATCCTGGTGAATATGCTGTGAAGACTGCTGAAATGACCACAAAGGATACAGAATATTACATAAACGTGGTTGATTAGGCAGGATTTCGGAGGACTGACTCCAATTTGAAAGTTCTACTATGGAAAACTGCTTTAAAAAAGCACTGCATTCTACAGAAAAACTGTTTGTAAAAGGAAGAGTCAATCCATGCAGCAAAAACTTCACTGTTGTTTTAAGGAATTACCATGACCATCCCAAGCCTCAGCACCACCACCCTGATCAGTCAGCAGCCATCAACAGTGAGGCAAGACCCTCCACCAGCAAAAAGATTACAAGTCGCCAAAGGCTGAGATGATGGTATTTTTTAGCAGTAAGTTTTAAAAACAAAGTATGTACATTTTTTAGACTGAATGCTACTGCACACTAGTATAGTATAAACATAACTTTAATATGTACTGGGAAAGCAAAAATTCATGTGACTTGCTTTATTGCAAAATTTGCTTTATTGTGGTGGTCCAGAACCAAACCCGAAACATCTGAGGTATGCCTGTACTCAGCACTACCCCTGGGTAAAGAAAGCAGCCACAAACAACTCACATGAATGGGCAGGGTGTGTTCCAACATAACCTTTTTACAAAACCAGGTCAACCCGATATTGGGCAATTTTATTTCTCAATCCTACAAACACTCCACTTTGTTTGTTTTTGGATAAACACGACACTCTCACGTCCTGCCAAGTGTATTGAGGCCTTTCCTCATCTATGCACTGAGTAAGGCTCATTACCCAAAATTTAACAAAATGTTGTACTTCATGCTTTTTATTTCGAGCAAACTCTCCACTTCAAAAATTTTAGTGCCTTTCCCAATTTGAGCAATATTAAATGAATTCTACCATGACCCTGGAAGAGTGCAACAAAAAAACATGTGACCTGACAAACCCAAGAGAACCATTAAATTGGGGTAAAATCTTGCTCATTTACAGATTAATCTTATGCCTTCAAGGTTGATTCTATGTCCAATATGAATTAACCTTAAGTGTGAACCTAAAATATTAACCAATCCAATTCATTTTTCTCTACAATGGTCCTTCAGGGCCTTGAGAGTACTAGAGTTAGGATCCTTCAAATCTCCTAAGAAATCAGATAATCACAAAAGTTCCTGGATCCAACACAATCTTGGTACTTTCAATTCAAGATAGCATGCTGACCACCTTTTCCTTTTCTTCTTCTTACTGGCAGGATAAAAAAGGAATAATTTTTTAAAGGTATTTAAAACTCACAATAAAAAGTAGAATGGGAATGGGAACAGAATAAGCAGACAAGAAAATTTCCAGAAAATGGAAATGTCATAAAAGGACTGGTTAACTGATGAAACAAAGAGAAAACCGCAAGCCCCAAAACACACAGATACAGCCAAAGAGGGAAATAATCTGCTCTGCAAAAATCCAGTCTCACCATTCAAAATCAAGGTATTCAGGGCTTCCCTGGTGGCGCAGTGGTTGAGAGTCTGCCTGCTGATGCAGGGGACACGGGTTCGTGCCCCGGTCTGGGAAGATCCCACATGCCGCGGAGCGGCTGGGCCCGTGAGCCATGGCCGCTGAGCCTGCGCGTCCGGAGCCTGTGCTCCGCAGTGGGAGAGGCCACAGCAGTGAGAGGCCCGCGTACCGCAAAAAAAAAAAAAAAAAAACAAGGTATTCAGAGGGCAAGACCAGCACAAGTGAACTAATGCCTCACCTACCGTTGCAAAATGTCACTGTCTAAAATTGACCATTAAAGAAACACATATAAAATTATTGCTTAGTGATATGAAGGTTATCATCAGAAGTGTTATGAATTAAAACACTGTTCTTTTTGGAGATCCAGCACAGGGTGAGAAGAAAGAGCTTCCAATAAAATCTCTTTTGTACTTAAAAAGAAACTACATGCATACATTATTCTGAAAAATGTAACAATTACATTTTAATACAGTCTTGTTTTAACTCCACTTGCCAACCCTGGCCTTCTACAGTATCTCTCCCCCAAATTTCATATGTTGAAGTCCCAATGCCTAACGTGACTATGCAGTGACCACTGAACAATGCAAGAATTAGGGGTGATGACCCTCCACATAGTCAAAAACCCACATATAACTTATAGCCAGCCCTCCATATCTATGGTTCTGTATCCGTGGATTCAACCAACCACGGGTTGTTTAGTACTGTAGCATTTACCACTGAAAAAATTCCACATATAAGTGAACCCTCACAGTTCAAACCCGTGCTGTTCAAGGGTCAACTGTATTTGAAAATAGGGCCTTTATGGAGGTATTGTATTTAAGGTTAAATGAGGTCATAAGAGTGAAGGGCTTATCCAATAAAATTACTGTCCTTCTAAGAAGAGACACCAGAGAACTAGCTCCCTCTCACAGCCATGTGAAGACACACATAAGAAGGCTACAAGGCAACTAGGACCTGAGGGTGGCTGCTAGGAACTCCGAAAGACACCCAGCCCATAGCCAGCAAATAAAATGGAGACCTCAGTCCTACAATGGCAAGGAACTGTATTAAGCCAACAATCTGGATGAGCTGGGCAGAGGACCACACATTTCAAATGAGAGCACAGCCTGCCTGGCTGACGCCCTGACTTTGGCCTAGTGAGCCCATCAGCAGAGGACCCAGCTAACCAATGCCTGATCCTGACCCACAGAAACTGTGAAATAAGTACATGGTGCTTAAGCCGCAAGCTAAGTTTGTGGCAATGTGTTACACAGCAAAAGAAAATAAATAAAGTAGAAGAAAGCTGTGAACGATTTATCTTAATTTTCCAACTTGACTGTATAGATTTTTTTACTTTTCATAAATATTTTTGCAAAAACCATTTTTATAATTCAAAGTATTCAACAGAAATTAAAATTTCAAAATAAAACAGTTCTCTATCTTTTCCTAACTTTAAAAATAGAAATTCAGTATTTTGCATATAGGAATAAAAAGTAAGTAAGAGGGCTTCCCTGGTGGTGCAGTGGTTAACAATCCACCTGCCAATGCAGGGGACACAGGTTTGAGCCCTGGTCCAGGAAGATCCCACATGCCGCAGAGCAACTAAGCCCGTGAGCCACAACTGCTGAGCCTGTGCTCTAGAGCCTGTGAGCCACAGCAGCTGAGCCCGCGTGCCACAACAAGAGAAGCCACTGCAATGAGAAGCCTGCGCACCGCAACAAAGAGTAGCCCTCGCTGGCCACAACTAGAGAAAGCCCTCGTGCAACAACGAAAACCCAACACAGCCAAAAATAAAAATAAATAAATTTATATATATATAAAAAAAGTAAATAAGAGACTTGTTTCACTGATAGTCATTTTAAAGAGCATAATATTCACCAATTTTAATACCTGAGAACCAATACACCTCATTACAAATTTTACCTCAACAAGTCAAAAACTAGGTATTCTCCATATCCAAAACTTCTCACTCCCTAACATACGAGTTCTCCTTTCTTTACATAGCACAATCTTCCATATTATTTTTGGTTTGGAATACAATATAAACTATCTGATAATACAAGCATGTAACAAAGTGACGTATAAAATCAGACTCACAGGACATGACAAAATGTGACCAGAGAACATTAGCATCAGACTAACAGTAGTAGATCCAACATTAAGAAAAGCACATTCTAAAACAATAATGTGACCAATATCGACATGTTCCTAAGGTTTTTTAAAGTAAATTTCTTTGTAAAAAGTATTTGAAACAAAGCTCTTTATAAACTTGGGCTAACTTCTACTGAAGTAGCAATATTCTTGAGCAATCACAATGTTTAAAGAACAAAGGCTAAATAAAAGATACATCACAGATATTCTGTGAGGACCACCAGATCAGGCTTTTAACAAAGGCAGAACTCCCAATTTTACACTAAATATTGTGCCAGCATGAAAACTGCAGAACAAAGTTTCAAATGCATCTTTGGGGGAGGGGGGGCATAAATAATTGCAAACACCAAAGCACAAAACCTGAAATGTTACATAATACCTAAAAACCAGTGAGAGAACATAAAAAAATAATCACCTTAAAAAAAAATCTTATAACTTTTTTCTGATTATAAAAATATTTTACTATGGAAAAACTGGAAATGCAAAAAAAAGCATGAAGACAGCAGAAAATGCAAATCATCTATAATCCAAGAATTCATCACTCATTCCAAATATACTCAATTAGTACCAGGCACTATGGATCCAATAGAACAGGTAGACAGTCTCTGTTCTCATGAAACTAATGGGCTGCTTTTGGCGATGGACAACATTCTAATAAACAAATAGAAACACTTTGCAGAGTACAGTTAAGCACATAATGAAGGTAACAATGTGATACGGTGAAGAGTATGCAAAATTGTACATTTTTTTCAGAATCTCAAATCTAGAATCCCTTTTTTTGTTTTTTTAAAAGGATGGCAGCTTCTCTAATTTTTCTGTTTTTAATTTATTCATTTTATTTTTGGCTGTGTTGGGTCTTCGCTGCTGCCCATGGGATTTCTCTAGTTGAGGGCAAGCGGGGTCTACTGTCCTTGTGGTGCATGGGCTTCTCATTGCGGTGGCTTCTCCTGTTGCAGAGCACAGGCTCTAGGCGTGTGGGCTTCAGTAGTTGTGGCACGTGGGCTCAGTAGTTGTGGCTCCTGGGCTTAGTTACTGCACAGCATGTGGGATCTTCCCAGGCCAAGGCTCAAACCCGTGTCCCCTGCATTGGCAGGCAGATTCTTAACCACTGTGCCACCAGAGAAGCCCCAGAATCCCTTCTTTAAAAATGTAAGATATTATAAAAGGAAATGATGCCTATTTTTTTATTATAAATCTGAATTATGCAAACATCTGTCCAGTAAGATCAAATCTATATTCCAAACTTTGGCGGGGGGTGGGTTAGAGATCCTCTAATTAAAAAAAAAAAGAAAATGAAAAACAAAAAGCGAGAATTTGATATATAAAGGTGCTAACCAGATTATTATGACAAATACAAATGTTTATATCCTTCATAAATTATCTTTTGCTATTGGCTATAAGCAGTTTCACATAAATAATTATCCTTTTATATTATTAAGCAGAATATCCCATTTCTCAAGCATGGCAGACATCTAAGGTTAATATTACAGTTTTAAATACTATCAAAAAGGAAGCTATTTTAGAATCTAAGTTATAGCTTAAAACTGTGTTAGTAGCAAAGAAAAACTATCATCTCTCCCCCCCAAAATATTACCATTTAAAGAATTAAATTTAGGCCACAAGAACTTATTTTCATGGTCCTTTAATCCAACATCCAAATTTTTACAATCCTCCCAAGTCCCTGGAAAAGGGGGGTTAAAAAATACTCTTAAAAAAGGTACATAGGGCTTCCCTGGTGGCGCAGTGGTTGAGAGTCTGCCTGCCAATGCAGGGGACACAGGTTCGAGCCCTGGTCTGGGAGGATCCCACATGCCGCGGAGCAACTGGGCCTGTGAGCCACAACTACTGAGACTGCGCGTCTGGAGCCTGTGCTCCGCAACAAGAGGCCGCGATAGTGAGAGGCCCGCGCACCACGATGAAGAGTGGTCCCCGCTTGCCGCAACTAGAGAAAGCCCTCGCACAGAAACAAAGACCTAACAGCCAAAAATAAATAAATTAATAAACTCCTACCCCCAACATCTTCTAAAAAAAAAGGTACATAGAAGTTACAGTCAGCCAAGATGGAGTAAGCAACTATAGCCTCTCTCTCTCTCACTGATTACAAGTAAACCCTACTGACTACATATAAAAAACAACTACCTGAGGATGCTGTAAAAGGGAACACCAAGCCACTGGAGTCAAACTTGAATAATGACCAGTTACAGCGGGGCGGGGAGCTGTGTGTGGATGTTAAGGTAAAAAATTTCGCAGTGTTTTGTGTTCCTCCGTTATTTCCGGACTTTTATTCCAGAGCCGGCATTATTAAATGGTGCAGCCAATACCAGAATTAAAAACACAATACTAGGGGAAACCCCCTTCATCTAGCCAGAAGACTACATAAAAGGAATCGTCCACACTACTGGGGAAGCAGGGGTGAGGGAAAAAACAACTCCTCCCCCTTTTCTTCCCAGGCCCTGCTAAAGGTTAAAGGACAGCCACTGTTGCCACCCCAGCACCAAAAACGCCAAGAGAAAAGCCATCTCCAGACAGGAAAAGGGCCCCTACTATCCAAAAATACCATTTTCTTCTCTCTCTTGCCACTTCACTCTGAAGGCTAAACCTGGAGAGAAACCTGACTTTTTGGCCAGAGAACAAGGAAAAGGATGCCCTGGGATCTGGAGAGAGTATGGGAACCCCAGAGAGAGATAGAGAGGAGCCCAACGTAAGTCCTGGGCTTGTCCTAAAATTGTGCCTGTGTGAAACAGACCCAAAGAAGCCCAGCAGAGGCTTTGAGAACTAATATCTATGTAAACCATTACCCAATACCTAGACAAGTGAGTGGAACATATGCTGGGCACACCTAAACAGCAAAAGAAATGCTTTGAAAACTGAACTGACACTGGAACCACCCAAAAAGGCAAGACAGAACTTGCATCCTGAACCAAACCGAGTTGAATACCTGCGAAACAAAAATCAACATTATTCAGAGGATTTTAATAAAATACTACAATACAATATTGAAAATGTCTAGCATACAAGCCAAACTTACTTGACATACCAAAACACACACACACACACACACACACACACACACACACACACACACACACACACACACACACACACACACACTTACTCTCTCTCTCTCTCTCACTGTCCTGGAAAATCTGTCCACACTGATCAAGGGGAAAAATAATCAACAGATGCCAACCCCAAAATGACACTGATGTTGGAATTACCAGTCAAGGACTTTAAAGAAGTTATAATCATTCTAAATAAGGTAAAGGAGAAAACTCCCGAAATAAATGCAAAGATAGAAGTTTTCAGCACAGAATGAGAAACTACAAAAAAGAACCAAATGGAAATTTTAGAACTGAAAACTACAGTATCTGGAAGAAAAAGACAGTATGGCACTATATATAAGAGCTATAAAATTTCACCAGTGACTTTACACATTTTAAGAAGCAAAAGGCCATAATCATGATTATTTTTACATCAACATTTTATATGGCAGTTAAAAAAAAATGTCCAGGAAGAGAGATTTAGTAAGGTATACTAAGAGATAGAAACCTGATATACACATTATTAATGCAGAAATATGGAAATGTCTAATGCTACGTGACAAATAGAAAATATTTGCAATAACTGCAACTTCATAACTATAAGAATTAAATGCAAAAACTTCCTTGCACATATTAGTTATTCAAATATAAGCTGATTTAACTTTGATAAATTAGCTTACTAGGTTCCAAAGATAATCAGGTAACCAAATACAGCTAGAAAAATAATCTATCCAGCTTCTTCATATCTAAATTCACCTGAATGCAACAGATCTATTGTGCTCAAAGGAGCAGAATGCCAAAGCCAGATTTATGACATACATTTCTTTACTCCCATCCCCCCCAAACTTTACTTTTAACAATCTCTGCAACCCTGTATCTATAATCCTATGCCAATATTCATGGAAATAAAGAACTATTTCAAAGGAGTGGAATGTCTCACTCTGAAATAATCTCAATATAACTTGTAACTGACGTACAACAATCACCCTTGTGTACTTACTTTCAAATTTACTTTGAGAGTTAATCATAAGCACTCACGCAATAATCTTACTGAGATCAATCAAGTTTTATTTTCAAGGTAAAACCAACTAAAAACAAAACAAAATCAACTAAAAACAAATAGAACAAAAAGAACTGGGAAATACAAAGCCAAACTGAACTGATTAACAGGTCAAAGCTAGTGGGTGACTTAAATCAAACCAACATCCACTGATAAGCTACTGTAGATATGCACAATATATTAAGCCCTTCAGGGGATAAAAGATAACATAAAGTCTTTCACCTCAACTATCTAACAATCTACTGAAGTGGAAAGGGAGGGTCATAGACACATCATTACTCTAACATAGCAGATTCTTCATATTCTGAGATTTACCACTGTCAGCTTTGACAATTCACTAACGATCCCAAAGTTCTCCAAAATGTAATCACAGGTAATTTTTTGGAGATACTAATCCAAAGTGTGTATATTAAAAAGCTGGTGTATGGGGAAACAATTTACTTAACCATTAGTGACTGAGCATCTTTTTCTTCCCACATGTTCCCATACGCATTTAACAAAGGAATAACATACCAAACTAGTATTTAAAAATGGGGGATCCATGAGGACCTTAAGACTTTGCCTCATGAAAACAAGAACACGGGGCATAATTTAGTGCCAAAATAAAAAATGCTACTGGGGAAGGTATTCAGACAAATGAAATGTAATTAGAAACAACAAATAAAAGGTTTAATAAAGAAAGTGGAAGTGAAATGGACTGACTGGAAAAAGAGAGCATTCCTGTCACAGCTGTGATTCTGCTTCTACACTATTTACACATATAGCATACTCATCAATAAATCTCTTGACAAGCAGTAATTTTCACAAAGGATTGGAGAAGTGGCTATTTCCTAATGGGAATGCATTAATATCTCAACAGACTGCTGTGCTTTCCTACTGGAGTATCACTAAGTACCAAAAACAAGACACAAAGATGGGAATACATAGTGTATAGCTTTGCATATAGTAAATCGTCCTATTTCATAGCATTTTCAAATATGCAATGCTTATGACAAACATATTGATAATATTTATTTATAAATATTTATAAATAACTTATTTATAAAATAGTCTTATAAAAAGTATTAAATCCACAGTTAAGAAATCTGCACAGGGCTTCCCTGGTGGCGCAGTGGTTGAGAGTCCGCCTGCCAATGCAGGGGACGTGGGTTCATGCCCTGGTCTGGGAAGATCCCACATACTGCGGAGCAGCTGGGCCTGTGAGCCATGGCCGCTGAGCCTGCGGGTCCGAAGCCTGTGCTCCGCAGCAGGAGAGGCCACAACAGTGAGAGGCCCGCGTACAGCAAAAAAAAAAAAAAAAAGAGAGATCTGCACAGTTGAAGGTAAAGGAATCTTAATGGTTTTTCAAAATACAAAGTGATTCAAACAGAACAGTTGTTCAGAGATTAACCTAGTAAAAATTAATCTAGCAATCTTAAAAAAATGTCGTTCTACTGTACGAACAAGAGAGAACAGAGAATAATAAAAGTCAATTAAAAACTGACCATAACGGGCTTCCCTGGTGGCGTAGTGGTTGGGAGTCTGCCTCCCGATGCAGGGGACATGGGTTCGTGCCCCGGTCCGGGAGGATCCCACATGCCACGGAGCGGCTGGCCCTGTGGGCCGTGGCCGCTGAGCCTGCGCGTTCGGAGCCTGTGCTCCACGTACCGCAAAAAAAAAAAAAAAAACTGACTATAACAAACCAAGTGGGGAGTTATGAAAATATGGACCAAAGTATTCGTACTAAGAATAAAAGGGGAGGGAGACGCAAGAGGGAAGAGATATGGGAACATATGTATATGTATAACTGATTCACTGTGTTATAAAGCAGAAACGAACACACCATTGTAAAGCAATTATACTCCAATAAAGATGTTTTAAAAATATATATATATATTTTAGAAGTGAAATGCAAAAAAAAAAAAAAGAATAAAAGGGAAGGGAAGGATGAAAAGCGTATTTTTAAAAATAATTCATTGGATTTCATGACTGAAAAGATACAAATAAAAGAGAGACACTTATGAAAATTCCAAGTTTTCAGGTCTGAGTGTTTGGGAACACACTTTTACTACCGACATAAAGAGGAAGTCTAAAAGTAAGTTTGTAGAAGAAAGACAAATTTAGACTGGGATGATAACAATGTCATTTTATGTACACATAATACCTAGAAGATATGGGACTGCATCCCGGAAGAGAAAAGCAAAATTACAGTCTTTCCTGAAGAGCTAAGAGTTGAAGAGATGAAGAATAAAATACTGAAGACTAAATATCAGAGAGAGAATAAGTAGACCAAAAGACTAGCAGGCCTTACAGTAAAATCATTTCAGAAATATAAGCAACAAATGCAAAAACTAAAAAAAGAGATACGCAGTAGCATAATAAAGAAGAAAGATAAAAATAAATATTACGGGCTTCCCTGGTGGCGCAGTGGTTAAGAATCCACCTGCCAATGCAGGGGACATGGATTTGAGCCCTCGTCCACGAAGATCCCACACACCACAGAGCAACTAAGCCTGTGCACCACAACTACTGAGCCTGCACTCTAGAGCCTGCTCACCACAACTACGGAGCCCGTGTGCCACACCTACTGAAGCCTGTGTGCCTAGAGCCCGTGCTCTGCAGCAAGAGAAGCCACTGCAATGAGAAGCCCGTGCACTGCAACGAAGAGTAGCCCCCGCTCGCCTCAACTAGAGAAAGCCCGCGCGCAGCAATGAAGACCCAATGAAGCCAAAAATAAATAAATAAATTTATATATATATAAAAAAAATCTTTAAAAATAAATATTACTTTTCATCTCTATGGCACTGTCAACTATTAAGCACTATCATATTATACATGCTATATCACTTTTACCTTCAGAATGGCCCAGTAAGATTAGTATTTATTATTCTCATTTTACAGATATATAAACTTAGGGTAAATGACCTAACTAAATTCAAACTGGTGTTAAGCTACAGAGCCATGTCTCAAACCCAGTTCTTCTGGCTACCCCAACACTCAGTTTGCAAAAACAAAGCAAAGTCCTCCAAGTAGCATCCAACTAAACATATACAACTGAGTCACTGAGTAAGATGGTAGATGACCGTGGAGACAACCATGTAATAGCATCAACCTAACCAATAATAATAACCAAGAAGATTTAAAGACAACAGATTATGAAGCTTATATGCCTACTGATCAAGTTTTAAGAGTCTTCCAACCCTTAACAAGGAAGTTCACTTTTTCTAAAGGATTTAATTCAAATAACATTAAAACAGACCAACTCCATCTTTCTCCCCAAAGCTAAGACACATAATATTTTGGGTTTGAGGAAAATATTACAAAACTGGTATGGTAATAGATGCTGAATGAAAAATTCCAAACACTGAAAACTCTCATTCGCTACACCCTATCGACCTACTTCTCTCTTAAGAAACAACCACGGCTAAAAGGCTGGTAGGCTACTTTGCAGAATTTTCTATATGCATCTATATGTGTGTCTGTGTGTGTATATATAAACATAAATGTGTACACATATTTATATATGATGACATATATACTTTAAATACAATCTGGTGCAAAATTATACTCATAGTAACTATTTAAAATTGATTATCTTAAAAGTCTTGCTGGATTTAGTAGAACATTGAAATTCTTATAAATGATGACCAAAAATAATACTGGTCCAAAATACATCATGGTCTGTATTTTGTTACTGTCTGATATTCAAAAGTTTTGTTCAACTTATAAATATTTCTCCAACTTGGAAAATATGTTGAATATAATACAGCACTTTCTTTATAGCTCATACTCTCCAAAACTTTTATCCATTATTAAAATGTTACAATATGAAAATACTTTCCAGGGCAAAAGAGACATCCACAATGACAGTAAATGTTCCCAGTAGCAGCTTTAAAAAAAAACTACTTTTCTTGGTACTTTTTAGTTTTCTCTAGAAACTAAGAATATTAGAACTAGTATTCTTTAGCTTTCCAAGTACTTTATAAAATTATTTTACAATTTTATATATTAAACCACCTTCTCTGAATATTTAAAATTTTATATACACCAACTTTTTTGAATATTTCAAACCAGCCAATATTTTAAATATTTAAACCAATTCTGAGAGGTAGTCAGGGAAGGTATCACTATCCCTATTTTTAAAATGAGTAAACTGAAGCTAAGAAAAATTAATTAGAAAACGTATTCATTAGGGCTAATATTTAAGAGATCCTAAAATTTATCTTGTCTAATCACATTTTATAAATGGTAAAACAACTACCTCCTTCCTTGCCAACTGTAATCTATCACATCTTACTATGAAAGCAACCACATTAATTTTGTAGCATTGTTGTGCCTTAAAATACCTGTACCAGGAGCTTTCTAAACAGTTGTCTATGAAAATTTAAAGAAAGCAGTTACAGAGCAGCCACCATTATTAAAATGAAAATTAGAAACATGCTAATGATACAGGCTTACAGAGTAACTGTATCCCTCTTCTACGAAGAAGGTACAAGATAAGTAAAAAAGGCTTTTTTTACTCTTCTGCAGAGGGCTGGGTTGCTAGGGAACTGCTGGCTAAGTGGGTGTTACTGTACAACGCCTCTCTGCCAAGGAGTGCGTGTTCTCCTATGGCACCTATTTTATGAGCAGGGAAGCAGCAGCCTAGTAGTTTGTTCCTCATTCTGGTCCAGGGTTAGCATAAAGTGATATTAATTTACTAAGAATCACCAATTCCCACTCCTCTTCCACCTACAACACACATGAACACTACCAAAATCTCACTCAAAAAATTATACTGAAAAAGTGAAAACAATGAACTGAGACGCAGAGAACAGAAATTTCTTCTAATTTGGCTGCTAACTATATGCCTCTCATAAACTGTGATTCTTAACAAGTTTCATCACCTTTGGGTCTTGATTCTTCATCTGTCTATTAAATGATATACTATCACAAGTGTTTCAGGTCTAAAATTTGCAATTTCTGGAAATCAAGTTTAAGCATTAACAAGGAAGTGAACAAGAAACCCAATCATAGAACCTATAACTACAAATGCTTACCATGAGTGTAATGGTCTTTAGCTACCCCATTCTAAAATCAAAGAGAACAGAAATGATTCTCTATGAGAGAAAACAAAATGTATAAACAAACACGTACATATATAAAAATAAGTCTTCAGTTTAAATTTTCCCAGGAATCCAAACAACCACCTTTCTTTGATTTCAGTTCTTTCCTATGTTTTTTGTAACATTAAAATAAAAAGATGTGAATTTTACCTCCTCTTAATTTTAGAGTTACTAAATAACTGATAAGCAATCTGTTAACAGTGAAATGGCCAAAATGAGAACAAGAGAAAGAATAATTAATTTGTCAATCCTCTTCATTACAAACCATATTAGCTGGAATTTCTCAAATAAATATGGATTCTATTTCTAAAAATACAGTATTTAAATTCACCACAATTCCACGTTCACAATAAATTGGTTATTGCAGACAGAGTTATGATAAAAAACTACGTGACCAAGAGGAGCTAAGAAAACACTCAATGATACAAGTCGGCTCAATGTTACGGAATTCTAATAAAGTTTCATTAAACAAAATTTAAATCTTTAATTTTATTCATAGACCATGCAATTTACTACTTAACTTTTAATTGCATATAAGAACATCTGGTTGTATAAACAGAATTTAAAATCAGGCAAATTCCAAGCAGAGTTGCTTTAAAATGTCCTTACATTCACAAATACAATATGACAGAAAGGGTCAATCCTTATCTAAAACAACAAAGAAAAAAAAAAAAACTGAGTAAGATAAAAGATTCTAAAAGATTTTGCCCCAAGCCTTTTTCTCTTCTTTTTCTACATCATCTCCCCCTAATCTCCATCTCTAGCCTATTCTTAAGTGCTTGACCTATATCCAGCTGGTCATCTCCACCTTGATGTCCCATAGACACCAAATCTTCAAGATGCTCAAAACTACAACTGTATTCAACAAACTAGTTACACTGTCTTTGGGTGGTTGAGATATGGGTGATTTCAATCCTCCTTCCATACTCTTATTCTAGGTGGGAAAAATGATCCCTCATCCAACCCACCAAATTATCTTCCTCCTCTAGTGCTTTGCTCCTCCTGATCTGCCCTATTAATGGTTGGTACCATATCATTTTATCTACACCGTCACTCAGCCAAAGCCCTGTGGCACCACCCTCTTCCTTATATCCAGCTCCCTATTATTACTAAATTTATTTTGCATTCATCTAGTCATCTCTTCCCCATTATTACTGTAGTTGAGCTCATCTTCTCTATAGTAATTTAACCTTCCTTCCCTCAATCTCACCCCTCATTGACCTGCCCTGTTCTGCAAAGATATTAATCATCATTCTAAAATACAAATTTAAAACTTGTGCTTTTATTAAAAACCCTTCAGAATCTCCATTCCCTTCTGATTAAAAATGCGGTCTTGTGCATAGTACACAAAGACCCTTCATCAGAAGACCCTTGCCTAACCCTCCAGCAGTCCTCCCAACCACCTCCCCTACCCAAAGCTGCCATTTCCTTGAAAATGATCTCTAGCCTTTGCCTTACACAATGTCTCCTCCATCATACTGTGTACAACATGATATACACAGAAGAGTATACACATACTGTTTATAAACTGTCTACACCACTACTCTGTATCATAGTATTCATGTCACGTTACGTTCTTACCCTTTGTGGTAGTCCATTCCCAACCCCACCCCTATCAAAATATAAGCTGTCTGAGAAAAAGGACACAGGTATCTGATTAACCTGGTAACCACTCTGCAGAATACAATGCCTGCTAGATGGCAAATACACATAAATAACAAGGCTCAAAGGACCAGCCACTACTTTCCAGCATTCCTTCCAACCACTAGTTGCTATTACATTAGAACCTTTGCGGGTTATTATTGCATTCTAGCAATTTGAAAACTGTAATATAGTTAAAATAGAATGAAAAAATTGTCTGACAATCTTGAGGGACTAGCAAAATAAAGGAAGCACTCAGAATTATTTGGAACGACTCTCTGTTAACAGCTCTAAGATGCCTGAGATATCTAATCCTTTGATTTTGCAAATGAATCAAAGTAGTGACTGGGAAATTTTGTACTAGGAATGATGTGGCAGCCTCTGGCCTATTCCTTTGGGATATCAATCCTCTTCAGCTAAGTTGGTCACAACCCTTGTTCTTGTAATTGCCACCAAAGCAGAGAGAGGCCTCTAAAAGAGGTTCTGAGTTCTCTGACAAAATGGGAACAAGAATTTGGAAAATTCTGCCCAATAAGAGGAACTGCTATAAAAATAAAAACCACTTTTCTTGGTGTAGAAAAAACAAAGCCAAACATGTTAATAATCCTTACAAAAGCAGTCACTCGTATTTCAATAAAGCATTGGGGGGGGGGGCACTAACTGGTTTATTAAATGCTTACAGAAAAACTACCCAAAGCTATAAGTCATTTCAGCAACTAACATACAACATGGTAAAAACTCATTTTGATGATTTTTATTCAAAGCCAGGCAAAAGATAGATAACCTGCACATAGTTTTTAAGCTTTTATTAGGTAAATGCATATTAGCATTATCAGGAGACTTTCTCCCTATTTCAAGAAAACTACACAAGCAACTACTTTCACAGTGGTCCTTAACTTTGGGCAATACTTTAAAAAACATTCTTGGACTTCCCTGGTGGCGCAGTGGTTAAGAATCCGCCTGCCGACGCAGGGAACACAGGTTCGATTCCTGGTCCAGGAAGATCCCACGTGCCACAGAGCAACTAAGCCCGTGCGACAGAACTACTGAAGCCCACACGCCTAGAGCACATGCTCCGCAACGAGAAGCCACCGCAAATGAGAAGCCTGCGCATCGCAATCAACAAAGAGTAGCCCCTGCTCGCCACAACTACAGAAAGCCCAAGCACAGCAACAAAGAACCAACGCAGCCAAAAATAATTAATAAACAAATAAATTAATTAAAAAATTTTTTCATTCATTCATTAAAGCAGTAAAGGAAGATTAGCTGATTTACTGTTATGTACACTGTTGAACAGCTTTTTAAGGATCTGTAATACATGTGTACTCATCACTAAATTAGGTCTGGGTTCTGTGCCCAATAAATGAGGTTTCTCTTCTCTTCCTTTAGTGAGTTAGTGTAGCTACACAATGAAAGCATCATGACTGGGAGACAGGAAGAAATGAACAAAGCTTTTAAAAGTTTGCTCCCTTTGCTGCATTTTTTATCAAGTTTTCAAGAAAGAATGCTCGCTCTGCAATTAATACGAAAAAAACTTTTAGTCCATCAGAAGTCACTAAATGTGGAAAAACAAGAAACGTTCATTTCCAGTACACACCCACACAAAAAAACTGAATGTAAACTCCAAGAGGACAGAGGTTTTTTGTGTGGGTGTGTTTTGTACACTTAAATCTCTAGAGCCTAGAACAGTGTCTGCACATCTGCACATGGTGGTAGGTGCTCAAAAAACATGTTGAATAAATATTTTCACTAAGGCAGCTTTTAAAGTTATTTTGTTTCTGTTTTTGATGTTAAAAAGGCTTATAAAGCCTATAAAAGAATATATCTTCCTGCTCAATTATAATTCTGATTTGCAAGTAGCATGCTATTAACCAAGTTCTTAGGTTTCAGAGTGCAGTAAGGCCATAAGTGTATGGCCCATGGCCTATTTTTGTAGGCCCTCAAGCCAAGAATGGTCTTGCATTTTAAAAGAACTGTGAGAAACTAACAAGATTATGCAAAAGAGACATAAGCGGCCCACAAAACCTAATATTTACCATCTGGCCCTCTACAGAAACCGTGAATGGAGTTTCCATTCAAAAGAGAATGAAAGTTTTTTGAATATGTACTTTCACCTATGAACTGAATCTCTGCTACTAGAAACATATTTTTCACCTAAGACCTTCTCCATATCTAAACCTCTAAATTTTGGTTTATTTGATTTGAAGAATACTAAGGAAATGGTTTTTTGTTTCATTTCTCTTTTTTTTCACCAGAGCATAAGTGGTTATAATGCTGAGACTAATAAGAAGTAAAGGAGGATTAAAGTTAATTTATGTTTAATATTTTACATACTAAAACATTACAAAAACGGATGGAGGAAAAAACAAAGGAATACAAACAGAGAAAAAAAAGCCAAATTATATTTCAAAAGAATAGCAAGTACATTAAGGGAGAAAAAACTAACAAAGCAATCTTTGAACACTGCATTTTGACTATATATCCTCAGACTAAAAAAGATGAACTATAAACAAATACTAAATTCTAGTTAATAGGTTTGTTTTCAGACCTATGGTTTAGAATTCTGCAACTACTTCCTGCATATTTTAGGACTGATAAAACAATAAGTAATTTTAGAATTGATAAAACAGTAAGTAAATATATTGTGGATAATGGGAACTAGTTTCCTCACTGTCAGAGAAAGGAACTACAGATTTGCAAAAGGGAAAGGCCAGAATGAACCCTACAGTGCTGGACTGTTATTGGAGATAGGATGAACTCATGGCTTTTTAGATAGGCAGATGGATAAACAACAAAAATGTGTGTGTGTGTATGTGTGTGTGTGTGTGTGTGTATATATATACACACACACACACACACACATACACACACACACACACACACACATATAAGCATGTTCAGACATATACCCAATTTCTAGCTCAATCTGTTAACAGATAACCACCAGAAGAAACTAGGGTTCCTCAGAGAAATGGCTGATTCCAGAGCTGGGGTGGGAATATCTTATTATACAAGAAAGTAAGTACTCAAAAACTGATAAGCACATGTCACAATGACACAGGTGCCAGCCTGAAGGAGCCCTGACATCAAAACACCCCAATGAATAAGAAAAGAATCCTTGAGTTCATACCGATATGCATAAATACATAAATGGGGAGAAGGAAAAGCTCTAATGCACTGCCAATAATAAACAAACAACAGACTTAGAAAATCTGACAACCATCTTAGTCCTGATTCAGGCAAGAACTAACTGGATGCTAAAAAAAGAAGAGTGAAGTTTGATGTTAGGACTCCGTGCTTCCACTGCAGGGGGCACAGGTTCGATCCCTGGTTGGGGAATTAAGATTCTGCAAGCCGCATGGAGTGGTCAAAAATAAATTAATTAATTTTTAGAAAAGATATCTGTCACAAGGGAAAAACAGTAATTTTACAATGGAGAAACCTTGCAGAAAAAAGTTAACCTCCCTACTAATGGGATAAATAGACATCATGTGCTTCCTGAGGACAAAATATTACTTCTGGATTATTCCTGCTAAAGAAGCATAACCTTAAACTAATCATAAAGCAACAGCAGACAAATCCATATTGAGGGAATTCTAAAAATAACTGGTCTATTCTCATCAATCATCAAAGGTCACAAAAGACAAAGTAATAACCAACTGCTCCAGATTAAAGGACACTAGACAGACATGACAAGTGAATGCAAGGTGTGATGTAGGATTTAGATTTACTCCTTTTATTCAGGACGTTACTGGTACAGACAGTGAAATCTGAAGGTCTGCAGACAACTGCATTATATCAATATTAATTTCCTGATTTTGGTAACTGTACTATGGTTACATAAGAGAATGTCCTTGTTTTCAGAAAAGACAGTTATATTTAGAAGTAAAAGGCATTAATTGCAGTTTACTCTCCAAACGTTCAGAAAAAAAGTTTACATGTGTCTTTCATGTGTATGTCAAGAGAGAAAGAGAATAGGAAAGCAAATATGATTAAATTAACTAGATAGAGGAATCAGGATGAAATGTACATAAAAATTATCACTCTTGCAACTTTTCTGTAAACCTGAAGTCGTAAAAATAAAGTATAAAAAGGGGAAAAATAGTTAATTTATATTTGGACATTATACCAGCAAAAAGAATTGTGAAAAATCGAGTGATGGTTCTCCTTTACATCTCAACCAGGAGTTGAGAGCCGACCCTTCCAGTCTCAGCTCTAACACAAAGCTGCTTTTCCTCGGTAAAATCACAATGGCAGGCCTCAGTTCCCTTGTTTGTAAAATGAAGACAGCACCTATCCTACTTTTCTCACAAATTAACCCTAAAGATCCACAGAAACATAATAATGGTTGCGGAAAAGAGGTGCATAAAACACCATATATCATAAGGTGGCTCACTTTTAACAATGTTTGGTAAACAAAAAATACTTCAAAATTACACAAGCCAGACATTTTTTTCACCATAGCAAGCAGCTGTTTTAGAAACTAGACATTTGCTATGTGTTTTGGTTTGCAAAAAATTTAACTTATTCAACATTCTTCTTACCATTTCAATAAATTCAAATACCTGTATCATTTTTTTTAACCATAAAACTTTACAGTATCAAAAACATTACTAAAGAAAATCATTAACCAGGACTCTGTCAACCTTTTTAAAAAAATTAAGATATAGCTGACATACAGCTTGTATTAGTTTCAGGGCTACTGGTCAATCTTTCAGATACTGTGACCCAGATTAAAAAGATTATATCATTTCCCAAGTTCCCAAGATCATAAAATACATGATCCAAACTTTTCATCCTTCACTCACAAGCCCCAAGGAATTAAATCAAATTCAGAAAATTAGTGTTTATAGAAGAGAGAAAAAGAGAGACACCAAATTTTTTTCATGCACTCAAATCAAGGGAAAGTTTGTTTCAAAAATAAAAATATTCCTTAATTTATCCTTCCAAACTCATAAGGGTTTGGTCACCACTTAAAAGTATTTTTTAATTGTTTACACATGGAGACTAATTAATATCTCACTCACAAAAGAAAACATCCTTAAAACTGTGTTCTCTAAAAACAGTTATGATTCCAAAATGCCAAATGGAGATTTAATACGACAATTTAGTTTAAAATAAAATAGGGTAGCTTGTCTTATTTCCCCGTTGTTGAAAATATAAGATCACATTCTTGTTTAAGAAGTCTACTTGCTCAATCCCACGCAGTTCCTGGCAAAGAAGCAAGCCCAGAGTCAGTAACGCCTGCCCAGCCTCACTAGCTCTGCAGCAAGGTCATTGCACACAAAGCTGATGAGGTGAAAGAAAAAGGATTACAAGAACATAAGCTCAAAGAGGGTATGCTTTTCGCTTGTCTTGTTTACAACTGTATCCCAGCAGACAGAAAAACGGCTGGTGTATGGTAAGCATTCATTAAGTACTGGTTAAATGAATAAACGAATGAAATCCTAAGTCTTTATAAAGTATACTAGTCAGTCTTTATAAAGTATACTAAGTTGCAGAATTATTTTAAAAACAAATTTGGCATACATTAAATTAATAGCCACAAATGTCTTTTAAAAACATGAACCAATAATCTATATTCCCCATTCTGACTAAATAGAGTAGTGTCAAAGTTCCTAACGTATTTCCTGACCTACAGTAGATACCGTAACATATTTACATACCCTTCCTTGACTTTAAAATATGGTGTATCAGAAACTGGCAAAGCAGAATTACAAAGACGAAATAAATGCATAAAATCAGAATCAGAAAGATCAAATGCATCATGTTTACCATCAAACTTAAGATAGAACTAACTCAGACAAGGAATCAGAAGCTACAGAAACATTTCTCACCAGCATTTATTTCTCATAATAGTACCGCTAACAAAATCTGCTCCTCTATAATTAGAAAATCAAAAATTTGATTTAGTCTTGTTTTTCCATTACTACACAACATCTGTCAATGATCTGTTGTCATCTTATAGTTTGAAGAACTTCCTCAAAATATAAGATGTATTTTACTTCCTACCACCAAATTCAGAGATTTGCAATTTACTCACATTATATACATAAGTAATATTTCTTATACAAAAAACTATACGAAGCAGAATGCAAGTAAATGCACAAGAGTTTAGATATGATTTATACTCACTACTAAGCACAGTAACTTTTTTTTCACTTAACCTATTTTTTGTGAAAAATTCAACTTATTCCCTACATGTTCTCTTTCAGATTACCAACATACTCTAAGTGACAAACTTTATTCTGCTTCCCAAGTACTTCCCACATAATCAAGACATCATTTCACTACCAATTTAACCCTAAGTATTTTCCAAAGGGCCTGCCTTATGTGGGTCATAATCATCTTACTATGCTTCTTGTGTCCATGCTGCTGGAAAAGCAGTCTGTACAAGCAGGAGTAGAGAGGCACAATCCTGAGAGAGAGGAGTAGAGAAAGATGTTGAGAAAACAAAACCAGATAAAATGAGCTCACTTAAGAGCTCAGGAGCTCAGCCACTGTTCAAGGTCAAGATTGATTACATTCTCTCAAACCATTATGAGTTAGTTGTTGTCCAATAACAGGAAAACTGGCCCAGAAGAAATACCTAAAATTCCATGTACAAGCAGCAATACCAGCACTAATTCTAAGCCAACTATACTTCTAAAAAAATGGAGCAAGTGATCATAAAATATGACTATTTAGAAGACTGGGGAATACAGATGTCCCCTAAATGCCAATCAAAATTACTGTAACAAACTCAATGCTAGCCTAAAGTAGAACGGCTGAACTATATATATCTTATGAATTTCAATGTTGCCAAAAAATTTTTATATTTAATCCTGAATGACTGAAACACTCTCAGAGTCCCCAAAATCATTATTATCAGTCTCAATTATCCTTGTATTCTAAATTTTTTAAATTAGTTAAAAACACAACTTTTACCATATGTTGTTTTAAAATGAAAAACAAAGCAAAAAGGATTTGAAAATAGCATAATTACACAATATAAAATTTAGGATGGATTAAATCTAACTGGAACTTTCAATGGAATAGTCCCCTTCCCACTATCCCCTCTTAGTAAGAAGTGAAAATCATAAACAAATCAGAGTTTTGATTTTAAATTTCCCATCTAAACTCCTATACGCCTACAATGCCATAAAATGACCTTCAAAATAATGCTTATACATACTAAGTCCTCCAAAACATTAATTTCATATTTAGTCAAAGAATCTCCCAAGTAATAGGGAACCTAAAAATCTCAAATCAATCATTTATTTCACAGAGGAGAAAACCAAATGTCCAGAAATGTTAACTGCCTTGGTCCAGGCCATTCAGCTACCTACTATACCATCAAGCTATCCATTCAAGAAATCTTTATTTAGCATATACTATGTACTAAGGCACTATGCTATGTACCAAGGATATGAAGCAATAAAGATACGTGGTCACTGTCCTCATGTAATTTATAATATGGTGGGAAAGATTACTGCTAACTACTTAAAATTGTAGTTATCACTAGAAGGAAAAGCACAGTGTTTTAAGACAGTTTAACAGGGGACCTAAATCAGTGATTCTCAACCATGGTCGATTTTGCCCCCCAAGGGGCATTTGGTAGTATCTGGAGACATTCCTGGTTGTCACAATGGGGGAGCTAGTGGGTAGAGGCCAGGGTTGCTGCTAAACATCCTGTAATGCACAGGACAGCTCCTCACAACATGTAATTATCCAGCCCAAAATATCAATAGGGCCCAGGCTGAGAAACCTTGACCTAAACCACTGGGGGCACGGAGGGGTTAGTGAAGGCTTCCTTCCTTTATAACACCAAGACTGCTACATCTTTAAGGGATTTTCACAAGGTAGAAACAAAAAAGATAGACTAATTGTTACAATTAAAACTCCCACTGGGGCTTCCCTGGTGGCCCAGTGGTTGAGAGTCCGCCTGCCAATGCAGGGGACACGGGTTCGTGCCCCGGTCCGGGAAGATCCCACATGCCACGGAGCGGCTGGGCCTGTGAGCCACGGCCGTTGAGCCTGCGCGTCTGGAGCCTGTGCTCCGCAGGGGGAGAGGCCACAACAGTGAAAGGCCCGCGTACCGCAAAAAAAAAAAAAAAAAAAGACTAATTAAAATCCCACTGGAAAATCAAAACAGGAGAGAAAAAGGAGAGAGAGACTTCCCCCATACATGAAAAAGAAAAGAAAAAGGCAACGTTTTATAGCTACTTCACATAAATTCCCTTTCCTGAACCACAAGGGGAAAATATAAAAACAAATTTCACATGCTTTTATTATTCCCATTACCTTTCCCACTGTTCTCTACCAAACCATGCCTACTACTAGATATTGGTGGAAAGACTGTATTAAAAGTCCTGTAGTTAACCAAATGAACACTCTGGATACAAACTTGGAAATGGAATAAAATGAAGATGGGATTTCACTATTGATGTGAAAGACAAGGCACAGAAGAGGAAAATGTACTGGGTGTTAAAGTGACTCTGGAAAGGGCTACATCCTGAAACAAAGAGTAAGCTATCGGACTAACCAAAGGATCCTAAGAACAAAAGACACTAAGAATTTAGATATCCTAAAGATGAGTAAAGAATTTAAGAACCAAGGTAAATTCAAAAATTAAACTGCAATAGTTTTCCTGATACATGCATAACAGATTCTTATAATGCATAAGAGATTCTTATATTTTCCACATATTAATTTAAGAGTTCCTATATTACTAAAATGCCCTCTCCAATTAAGTTATAATTTTCTAAGGAAAGGGTCCTGTATTGCTATTCTCTTTTCCCTCTTTTCAAAAACAAAAACCCTACCACAATAACCTCCATACAGGAGGAGTCTTACGGACAGAGTACAAATATGTAGCTCACATAAAATTGCTGCATTCCAGTAATCAACTGTGGTCCTAACGTAATCCACAGATTTAAACAGATAAAGATGAGACCCTTTCCACTGAGGTGAGAACTCTAAACCATCATAACAAATAAATGCCACCATCTTTGAGCAGCAGTAACTACAATACCTTGTAATGATGATAATTCTTCTGGAATTAACCGCTCAGGTCAAGCACTGACCGTTAGGGAATCTTATATTCCATCCTGGACAAATTTTCTTTCATCATTTCAGAACTGACATTAGTTCTGAAAACTTTTATCACAAGGATGATGCTTAACTGGAAATTAAAGTTTTCCCACAAAACTAGCACAATGGGAACTTAAATATCAGTTCTTGAGCCTCAATCTCATTTAACTCATGATACGTACGAGGGATTTACCACGTAAAGGATCTTTTGACAGTGCATTTGAAAACGGGGTAGGGAGGCACAAAGCCCCTTTGAGAAAAGGGTTGGGGGGGTGGAGGGAGGCAGGGAGGCAGACACGCCATCATGACTCGGACATATCCTGCAGAAGACCCCACACGTTCAGACTGAGACTTAGCCACTATCTGCAGATTAAAAGCCTACATTCTGAACTTTAAAATCTCTGGCACATTCCTGTTTTCAAGCCAAGATCTGCTTGCTTGTCTTTTTTTTTAATCTTGAAAAACCTGATAATTAGCAAGTTATAAAAGCTAAGCATTTCTTATTTTAAACATTATACATATAGAGCTAAACTGTGGTGCCTTATCAAGCAAATGGCACTTCTTGACAATTCAGTGCTTCAAAGATACCTTTAAACTTGCCAGAGAAAGTTCTGTTGGGCTCAGCCCAAGGATAGATGCCTTTAAAAGCCAAATTCACTGCAAGTAAACATTCTAAAACATCCTTTTCTCCTAATCCTGTAACTCAGATTCCTTTTTCATTTTTGCACTTTGCAACGTGATTTAATGGAAAAACGTCATTACTGAACTATTTCCCACTATATACTTCCTTGCAACAAAACTTTTACTACATCAGCAAGTGTTATAGATATTCACAGAAACTATATTCAGAAATCAGAAAAAAACAGGATGATGTACTTTCAGTTTAAAGCAAAAAAAAAGTATATTCTTCTGAATCTCCTTCAAAATCTATTGCCCTTCCTCAATTCTATGACTGTTAACTGCTACAATTTTTAAGCCAACCCCATTTTCAAATATGGTGAAGTGCGAACGTATTAGTAAATAGGAAGTTAAAAGATGTTTTAAGGTCTCTGAAATACGTAAGGGGAAAAGAGAGAGTGCTACATAAACTAAAATGAGAATACTACCACAAATCTCAAGTTCTTATGAAGATTAGCTGAGAGAAGAGTTGAAGCATCAAGCCAGCCATTTAAATGTTAGACTCCTTACCCTTAACATCAATGCTAAAATGAAAAACCAATTGTTAACACCTGTAATCCACCACGCTTTACAGTGACCAACCACAGTGTACTAACCACTTGTTTGTATCTACCACATGGCAGGGAGGGCTGGGAATGGAGGACGGTACATATTAGGAACCCCCAAGATAAGTAGGAGAGGCACCCAACAAAAAGGCGTAGGGTAAACAAATAATGGCAAGGAAATAAGAGAAAGGATATTTTTTATAATTAAAAAAAAACACTTTAACATTCTCTTAGTGCTATAGCACCACATGTAGCAAATAAAAAGGCTACAGACCTGTTGTTTTTCCCCCCTGCAGAGCCATGAAACTATTAGCAATAAACTGGAACATATAGTATTCTTACTTTTTATTCCAGATTTTAAGGACAAGAGTATTGTGGGGTGGAACCAAATTTTATAATCTGACCCAAATTATCAGCTATAAATCCATAAAAAAATGGAAAAGATTCCCAAGTCACTGCTCTAATTTGTATCAAGAAGCAGTTAAAAAAAAAAAGAAAATCCAGTATTGAAAAAGAAAATCCTTTCCAAAAAAAATGCTTGCTTTCATGTAACTGTGTCACTGCTATCTAGTCTAATATGGAGAGTTTAATTCACATATTATCTAACTTTAAGCCTCTTTGCTAAGTTTCCAGAACGTCAATTCTAGGGAGGGAGGGAGAAAAGAGGGACGGTGGGAGGGAGGAGGAAACGAGTTTTCTCCTTTTGGAAAACAAAATTGTAAAACAGCTTTTTAAAGTATTGCCCTGTTCAGAATATCACTATTATACTACTGAATGGAGTATTAACACTTCCACATGAAAAGTTCATAAAATTTATATAAATTTAGTTAACATCACATTAAAATATTGTTAAATAAGTCATACAGGTAAGGATAACTCTGGTTGTGTAGATATGTACTTGTTAAATGCTTGTTTAATGTTAGCATTAAGGTCTATTCCTACCGGAGTTTTAAAAGATTTTAAAATATTTTATCAAAACTTGTCTCCCTTCAGACTAGTGAACTCAACTAAACAGTGAAAACTGGACACCTGCTTGTTAAAAATCTAGCCCTATATACGACACGTTAAGGAGCCCGTGGGAAATGCTTCTCCAGCATCTTCCCTCTGCATGCACAACTCACCCTGCCTGTCTTTATGTCGGATGATGAGAACGGGGGGGGGGAGTAAGAATAGGAGAAATTGCAGAATAATCTCGCCTCCCGAACAACCATGCCCTTAGCTTAAGTCCCTAGTTGGCAGGTTACCTAGCCAACAATATCTCAATTATAAACTAACACTACTTGCAAGGTGACCACAGGTTATCACCCCTGTAAGTGCTCTGCCTGCACTACCCCCGATCACGGCCTGCCTCATTAAGGACCCGGGAAAGGTCTGGGCGGTGATGCCCGGCCTCCAGTTAAAATCCCGCAGGCCCAGGAAAGAGATGGGCGGGCCAGGCATCGGCGGAACTGACCCGGAGAGACCTGCCGTAAGCCTCCGGGGGAGGGCCCAAGTGGGCCTTCCCTCCAGCCCCGCAGCCACTCAGTACTCTGCTGGAGACACCGGAACCTCCCTCCGCCCCGGGGCGGCCCTCTTCCAGCCCTCCGCCCACGGAATCGGGGGAGGGGCGCCGGGGCAGAGAAACACCCCTCCCCCACGGCCACAGCTAGGCCGCCACTCGCCCCACCCTGAAAAGCACTGCGGGCCAGTGCCCACCCTCCCGCAGTGGCCTCGTTCCGGGTTGAGGGGAGCGTGGGTAGGAGGGGAGGCTAAAGTACAATACCAACCTCGCTATTGAAGGTTTTCACAGCCTCCATGTTGTCGGTGCGGAGGCTCGGAGCCCGGCGGCGGAAGAGGCGGCGGCCACTGCACTGGGTGGGGAGAGCGAGACGGGGGCGGCAACGCGGCTGCGAGGAGGGGGCGCCGGCGGGAGGCCGGGCCGCTGCGACCCCGGGCAGGAGGGGAAGGGCAAGCACCGGCAGGGAAAGGTTCCCTTAGGGGCAGCGAGGCCCCGGCATGGCCGCTAGGGCGGGCGGAGCGCCGGTCCGGGAAACAGAGGCGCTGCCGGGGCTGGTTGGCAGCGGGCGGGGGAGGGGCTGGGCGCCTTCTCTTCTCCGCCCCGCTCGGTCTCGGGCTTCCACCCCCTAGCCCGGTCCCCTACACTCTCCACCCCCTTCTTCCTCTTCCTCCGACAGGCTCCTGTTTCACCTCCCCGCCGCTCGGGCCGTAGGAACCAGCAGCGCACGGCGAAGACGGAGGAGGAAGCGCTGGCAGCAGCGGCTGCGGCATCCAATATGGCGGACACGAGTCGGGCCGCGCAGCTCGGAGATCCGCGGCGCCTGCCAGCGCGCCCCCTGGCGACGGGACCGCGCAGGCCCGGGCCGCCGCGCGGAACCATCGAGCACGCGCGGGCCAGAGCGTCGCCGCCAGGAGGCCCCGCTCATCTCGGCTCCCGGGGTCCCTGCCCCTCACCCGCACCCCACCTCCTCGCCGCTGCGGGAGCGAGTGCTGCTGCCTCTTGGAGCGCCCTTGGGGCCACTGCAAAGCATTGCTCTAAGAAAATCCCAAATGTCCCTCCGGCAAGTTTAGGCAATATACACGTTTCCGTTGTTTCCATGTGGCTTGGCCCCTTTACATGAGGTTTAGTTGCTTTTCAGAACTTTACTGGACGTTGGCCTAAAGGTTAACAGCCGGAAGAGCTCCTAGTCAGCCACTTATTTGGTAACGATGTGCCCAAGCATTTTAATAGCGTCGGGAGAAAACGTTAGAAACAAAAGCTTTGGATCCGGGCGGGGGCAGGGGGACGAGGGAAGCTCGCCTGCAGCGAGCAAGCAGCTCAGTGCAGGAAATGCACGCTGCATAAAATCCGGGGGGGACCGGCGTGGTCTAGACAATGAGTGCATTTGTCTGTACAGCGGGAAGCCGTGCCCAGAACGCACAAGATTTCCATAGGCGAAAGAACCCATCTTTTATGAAAGATGAATTATTCTAAAGGAATTTTGACCTAGGTTTAGAGGCAGAGGATGAATACCGTTTTCCTAGATGAAATAGATGCTGCTAGCAAAACGCCTTCTCTCTCACGTCGTGCAATGTAAGATAACCGATACCAAATTCAAAGCAAGCATTTAAATTAAAAGTTAGGGGTGTATCACTGAACCCCAAACACCACTGTCGTCTTACTGGGAGTCATTTTTCAGCAGTCACTTCTCCGAAGTTCACTCAAAGGAAAGGGGGGAAAGATGACGGCAGAATTTTTCTCTAGAGGATTGTTGGAATCAAGGTACTAATGTAAGAGCTGAGCCCAGAACCGTGTGAAACTGGGGAAGGCAGGCGCCTCTTGACATTTTAGGGTCTGCTTTTTAGAGCCTACTTCATTGACAGCTTTAATACGGTGGCTGGCTACTTAGAAGGTAAAACGGATAACTTTTTCGTAAGAGCTTATATGTCCACTTTCAAAATCTCGAATGTGTCACAAAGTTCATAGGCCAAGCCATTGTGATCTCTTGCCAACAATTGCAGTAGCCTCCTAACTAACTGGTCCCTGTCATTCATCCTCCAGACTCTAGCCAGAGGGGAATTTTTTAATACACAAATCAGATCAGGTCACTCACTTGTTTAAATCTTTTTAAGACTTTCCCACTGCACTTCAGATATTATCTTAACCTCTTATGGCCCGAAGGTCCTACCTATCTCAGCTCACACTACTTCCCCTGTCCTCTTTACTCTGGTCACAGTGGTCTCCTTTGTTCCTTGACAACACTGAGTGCTTTCCTACCTAGGACACTTGTGTGCCTCTGCCTTCTGGGGTGCTGTTGGTCTCGTTCTTTCCTCCTGCCAGAGGTTTCTCCTAATCAGTTCATCTACAGTAGCATGCTGTGACTTGCGGAAGTACCCACTCAGTTCTGCTCATGCCAGATTTTTACCACTCAACATTTGCCGCTCTGGCCTATGAGGGATTATTTATTCAGTCATTCATGAATGAATGTTGACCGAATTACTTAGGCCTGAGAGATTAAGATGCAATACAAGCTAAAGAATTATATTTTAAAAAAAAAGAATTAAATCCATTGTTAACATATTACAGGACTTGATTTCATATAGCTTGCATAGCCAGAAGGATTGCAGAAGGCGTATTTTGACCAAGGGACGGAAAAGAAAAATAAAATAGGCAGAGGACAACCTAAGCACACTCTTTTAGTGAGAAGGAAGTAAAGCAAGAGGAAAAGTAGAGAAACGTTAGAGGAGGGTAAAGGGGAGTCTGGAGGCCCAGTGCAAAGAGTAAATGCAAAGTTTGTGCACAACTACACACACCTCTACGATGTGAACATGTCAATGCCCATGTGTGTAGTTTATGTATGTATGTATATTAGGATTCTGATTCCCAGGTAACAAACCAATTCGAGCTAGCTTAAGCATTAAAGAATTCACCATTAGGATGCAGATTTTTCTCCAAAGTCAGGAATGCAGATGGGCCTAAGGAAGGCACCCAAACCAGAATTTAGAAAGCCTAAAGCAGCCTTATCTGCTTACCAGCTTGAGTTTTCCTTCTGTTGCTTTATCCACTCTCTGTTTTACTTAGTGGGATATGACTGTCGCTCCTGGTTTTATAGTTCTAAACATCTAGAGGACCTGACTGATAGCCTCTCTTTCCCAGTTCCAAAGTCCTTAAGAGGAAAGTAAGGAACTGGATTGACCCAGCTTGGATTAGGTGATCATCACCGAGAAACTTAAGACCAATAATTCATTTTCTGAAGAAGATTAATGTGGGAAATAGCGGGCAGGAGTAGCCCAGCCACTGGAAGCAATATTCCCAATTGTGAATTATGAAACTCACATTCCAGAGTTTATGGCATTCTCTTCCAAGTGCAGTTATCATTGGCCTTTCCCCTAGGACTTAATCATTTGGGGAAGTAACTCATAGGCTCTAATTCAGCCATAACCAAGTGGTCAGAGTCAAAAACAGTCTGAAGCAGCCCTCGCCATAGAGCTTTCTGAGATGGTGGACATGTTCTATATCCGTGACGCCCAATTCAGTGGCGCTAGCTCCGTGCGGCTATCATGCATGTGAACTATGGCATGCGCAACTGAGAAAATAAGTTTTTAATTTTATTTCACTCTAATTGGCTCAAGTTTAAATATATGCTAGTGGCCACCACATTGGAAAGCAGAAGTCTAGCTAGAGAGGACTTAGTCCCATCGATAGGGCACGTCCTGGATAAGGGGAGTCATTGTGAGGTGGCAGTAAGCAAAAAACAATTATCAGCCATCAGAAGTAGCTATATATGTATATGAGTTATTTTTAAACAAGGGCAAAAAACCTGGAGCACTATCTAAACCAGAACTAATTTCCATCCAGTGAAAAAAATGAAAACTTGAGATTCCTCAGGAAACACTTCGGGAATGGTTTAGTAAATTAGGACACAGAAACAAAATGGAATATTATATAGCCAATTACAATGATTAGACTGTGGGAAACAATACAATGGTTCTTCAAAAATCAAATAGAATTAGCATATGATTCAGCTATTCCACCTCTGGATTCACCCGAAAGAAAGGAAAACAGGGACTTGAGCAGATATCTGTGTACCCATGTTCATAGTGGCGCTTTCACAATAACTAAAAAGTGGCAGCAGGGCTTCCCTGGTGGCGCAGTGGTTGAGAGTCCGCCTGCCAATGCAGGGGACACGGGTTCATGCCCCGGTCCGGGAGGATCCCACATGCCACGGAGCGGCTGGGCCCGTGAGCCATGGCCGCTGAGCCTGCGTGTCCAGAGCCTGTGCTCCGCAACGGGAGAGGCCACGACAGTGGGAGGCCTGAGTATCGCAAAAAAAAAAAAGAAAAGTGGCAGCAACCCAAGTGTCCATTGACAGGTAAATGGACAAACAAAACAGAATGGGGTATACGCATACAATGGAATATTATTCAGCCTTAATATGGAAGGAAATTCTGACATCTGCTACAACATGGATGAAACTTGAAGATATTATACTACGTGAGATAAGCCAGTCACAAAAAGACAAATATTGTATGATTCCACTTATATGGGGGACCTAGAATAGTCAAGTTCATAAAGACAGAAAGTAGAATGGGGGTTGCCAGGGGAGAGTGGAAATGGAGAGTTAGTGTTTAATGGGCATAGAGTTCATTTTGGGAAGATGAAAAAGTTCTGGAAATGAATGGGGATGATGGTTGCACAAGAGTATGAAAGTACTTAGTGTCACAGAACTGTACACTTAAAAATAGTTAAATGGTAAATATTATGTTATGTTTGCTTAATCACAATTTTTAAAATATTTTTAATGGTTAGAATAAGACTAGAAATACAGGAAAGGGAAAATGCATATGTTAGCCTATTAAATACAAAAGAATACAAAACAAACTTAATGTATTGATATTTTAGTTTTAAGAGTATATATGCAAAGATTGAAAAATGATATAAAAAATAAAGATAATTCTATTAGGGTGCTGGGATTGCAAGGGTTTTTTAAAAAATATTTTTGCCCCATTTCAATAATTTGGTAATTTTGTATCTTATTGTTTTATTTTATTTTTTTCTTTTTGACCCCACCATGTGGCTTGTGGGATCTTAGTTCCCCAACCAGGGATTGAACCCAGGCCCATGGCAGTGAAAGCACCAAGTCATAACCACTGGAGGGCCAGGGAATTCCCAATCTTATTATTTTAAATGAGCACAGTATAACTCACCAAACTTGATAGTGAAACCAGGTATATTTCCTGAGAGAATCATAAGATGTTAAAGGTACAAAGTAAATATTTTACTTCCACCAGCTTCACTTAAATTAAGTAGGAATTTTGAGTTTGGCAGATGTGTTTTGTTTTCTGTTAAAGAAGTGGTTCTTCAAATAGCTAAAGGTAAAACAGCACATGTTATCAGTAGTAGTGGTTAAAGATTTAAAAAAAAAAATCTCTAAATTTCCAGGCTTTGTAGTTTGAATATTGAGTTAAGCTTAACCTTTGCCCCTCAATGAGTAAACCAACAGATTCGTGTCTTTTTCCTTCACAATGAATCTTTCCTTACTACTTACACACACACACACACACACACACACACACACACACACACACACACACACACACACTCCTGACCCAAAGTATATGCCCAACCCACAGACACAACCTTCAGTTGTTCCCCAGACTTTCCAAATGGACATAACTTCAAGTTGCTGGTGAGAAGGAGCTGTTTCGCCTGCCTTAAAGTTTTATGCAGCTATTGTGAAATGACAGAAGAACTTTCTGACTATAGGAATTTTCATTCATTTCAGATCATTGAAAAGGAGACCAAATTATTTTGTTGCAGTACAATGAGAGAAGACTCAGGGTATGATGAAAGAGGTCATATCACCCAAAAGGCATTTTCTTATACCCCTAAACTCTGTCTACCTTTCTGCTACAAACAGCTGTTATAAATTGAGGGCACTGTGCTAAGTGGCATCAACGAGGCTGTCCAAATAAGGCCTCACATTTTGACAATACATTGTGACCACTGTATTCCTCATATGTTGATGGATTAGTAACTCAATTTAATTCAACCAGAGTAGATCAGAGCCTCATGGACAAACCAATAATAACCAAACACAAGATACTGACATATGCCGCCCAGAATCCAAGTTTATTGATTTACTATATAATATATCTCATTCAAGTGACTGGAATTCTCATGTCTACTATTCAAGGCAAAGTCTTCTACACCAAGGTAGCTGGGAAACTAATAATCTGACAGTTGCTTTGAATTATTAAATTGTAAAAAGAAACTTATAGTGACTAGAACTTTTATATCCTTCCCCCTGACGTATACCCAAGCTTCAGTGCTCCTTTTTCCTACACCATATTGAATAAACATTGCAAATATCTCTCTGATACCTATTTTGTTTTTATGCTAATATCTTTTGGCTCAATCTGAAGCCTATAATAAGACTAGCAAAATCATGGCTTTCTGAAGATTTGAGTTTATTCCTTATATGTTAATTTGTATAGATTTTAATCTAAGTCAGAAGGTTTCAAGGCACTTTTTAAAAATCAGTTTTGGGTGTTTTTATAGTCTGAATTGTGTCTCCCAAAATTCATATGTGGAAGTCCTAACCCTCAGTACTTCAGAATGTGACTGTATTTGGAGACAGGGTCTTCCCTGCATCCCAGCTTGAGATATGATTGAAAAATAAAAATTATATACATTTAAGGTGTACAAGGTGATGTTTAGATGTATATTGTGAAATGCATACCACAATCAAGCTAATTAATATATCCATCGCTTTCCACAGTTACCACCTTTTTTGGGGAAATGAAAACACTTGAGATCTACTCTCTTAGCAAATTTCAAGTATATATTACATTATTATTAACCATAGTCATCATGCTGTCTCTAGAACTTATTCATCTTATAACTAAAAGTTCGTACCCTTTGATCAATATCTCCCCTCTCCCCTGACCCCCAGCTTCTGGTAACAAAGATTCTACTCTCTGTTACTATGAGTTTAACCTTTTTCAGAAAAAAATTCCACAGATAAGTAAGATTATGCAATATTTGTCTTTCTGTGACTGGCTTATTTAACTTATAATAGTGTCCCCCAAGTTCATCCATGTTGTTGCAAATGGCAGGATTTCCCTCTTTTTATTTTTTTTTTTGAGCATTCTTTTTTTATATATTTTTAAAATTGAGGTATAGTTGATGTACAATATTATATAAGTTTTAGGCATACAACATAGTGACCCATTGGTTGTTCAGTAGCATGTTGTTTAATCTCCACATACTTGTGAATTTTCTGGTTTTCTTTGTATAATTAATTTCTGGTTTCACACCACTGTGGTTGGAAAAGATGCCTGAGATGATTTCAATCCTCTTAAATTTATTAAGACTTGTCTTGTGGCCTAACATAAGATCTATCCTGGAAAATGTCCCACGTGCACTCCAGAAGAACGTGTATTCTTTTGCTTTTGGAGGGGATATTCTGTATATATCTGTTGAGTCCTTCTGGTACAACATGTCATTTAAGGCTGACGTTTCCTTATTGATTTTCTGTCTGGATGATCTATCCACTGATGTAAGTGAAGTATTAAAATGCCCTACTATTATTGTACTACTGCCTATTTCTCCCTTAAGTCTGTTAATTTTTGCCTTATATATTTAGCTGCTCCTATGTTGGGTGCATAAATATTTACAAATGTTGTATTCTCTTGTTGGATTGACCCTTTTATTGCTATGTAATGCCCATCTTTGTCTGAGAAGCCCTGGGTTAAGATTTTGTTTTATTGTTTTGTTCTGCTTCTAATAAGAAGAGATAAGAGAGCTATGTAAAGTTCAAAAAGTTCTTAACGATCATATGCCTGTCATGTTATTTTGACTTACTTCACATAAACTGCTTGTAGAGAGGAATGGGTTAGTAATCAAGAAGAGTTATAAAAGAGAATTGAGTATGAAGGCAGAAAGAATTCGCATTCAAGGCATAAAATGGTGGTGAAATGGAATCTAATCTTATCCTCCGGGTCAGGAAGGACTTCTGGAGGTCAGGACACCATGGTGCCTACTTTAGGAACTATAGCCTTAGTCCCTTAAATTCCAGCAGACTGTTGACACTTTAAAATGATGAATTTCTGACAGAATGACAGAGCAGATTCCTAAACACCTCCATTGCACAGCAACTACCAATACTCATTAAAATATTTAAATTTTCTTTTTAAATGTATTGCTAGGTTGATAAAGAGTAAAAGCAGTCTTAGAAGCCAAAAAAAGTAGAGGCAGAAATCTAGAGAAATAAGGAAGCACTGTAATGGCAGAACACTGCCAATCCCTGGTGTCACTAAGCTTTGATTTTGATATGTACATAGGACATGAGATGGCCAAGTTATGGAGTCTTTTTAATTTAAATAATTAAACAAATAACTCTATATTAGTTTTAGGTGTACAAGATGATGATTCGATATTTGTATATATTGCAAAATGAGCACCACCATAAGTCTAGTTAACACCTATCACCATACATAGTTACAAAATTTTGTTTTTTCTTGTGATGGGAACTTTTAAGATCTACTCTCTTAGTCTTATAAAAAGAACCTTGTACAAAGCTAAGTGTCAAAAGGGAACCATCAGCAAAGTGGTTAAAGTGTAAAGGGAAGAATAAAACAAAAACAAAAGGTGTTGGCGGATGAGGGAGGAGGGAGCGGCACAGAAATTCCTGTATCAACATCAGAACTGAGTAAAGAGAGGGGAGAAATTCCCACAAGAATGTGTAACCACAAGTCAGACCTCATGCATGTTTGTGGTCCACTTCATAATACCTGGGTGATGTAGAAAACCTCAAGCAAAGGAATTATTTTTAATTGGTACTGGGTCGGCATGCCTCCAGGCAATTGAAAATACAACTGCAATTTTTTTCTGGGGGTAAGTGACTTCAACCTAACCTTCAAAGAAGTTTGACAAATAAAGGTCTATTGAAAATGAGATTATAATTAAAAAAACAAATAAATGAACAGGAAAACAAAGCATCGTGGGTGGGAGCCAGCAGAAACACAAGACAGCAAAATCAGATCATCCAAAAGTTTAGATGGTAGAACTGACAGATTCAGAGGACAAAATTTTTAATAGGTGCCTGGGAATATGTTGGGCTAGGTTATTCAGATCAGTCCCGTTACTGAAAACCGCAACAAATTCTGGCTAAAAGAAAGAAAAATATGAAAAGCGTCAAAAGCGCTGAAAACAGGGCAAAACTTAAAGAAAGTGAGAACCAGAGAGACCCCGAAATTGCTTCTGCCTTGGGTGCATTTTCCATCCCAGACAAACTTGAACTTTGGGTTTTGACAGCCTTCTGGGGTAAAAGGGGCAGAAATCAAAGCCTGGGAGCCCCCAAGTTGGAAAGTCTAACAGGAGGGTCTCTTTACACTGGGCTAGACCTGCAAAGGGTTACAACCCAGGATTAGGGCGAAACAGAAGTAAACTCACATCTCTCTCCACCCAGGAGACTCTGAGAAAATTTTCCTTGTCTAACAGAACAAGAAGAGAGGGGAATAGCGAAAAGTATAACACAGCCTAGCCTTTACACGGATTTGCAGCTCAAAATCATGTTACCTCTAGCCCTTAATGTAGTTCAAAGAGCTCCCGGGCTAGTAGTGCCCCTAGGTCAGCGGTCCCCAACATTTTTGGCATCAGGGACTGGTTTTGTGAGAGACAGTTTTCCACAGATGGAGCAGGGGTGGGGTGCTGAGAGGGTGCAGGGCTCGCTCAGGCAGTGATGCGAGCAAGGGGGAGCGCCAGATGAAGCTTCGCTGGCCTGCCCACCGCTGCTCCCCTCCTGCTGTGAGGCCCTGTTCCTAACAGGCCTCGGGACAGCTACTGGTCCATGGCCCCGGGGTTAGGGACCCCTGCCCTAGACAACTAGGAGAAGGAAATACACGTCCTCTCTGAAATACTGGTCCTTCCTTTAAGGCCTTAAGGAAATCCTGCAAATGAATCCTTAAGGGAAATGAGTGTATTTGTTTCCCATTGCTGCTGTGACAAGTGACCACAAAGTTGGTGGCTTAAAACAACACAAATTTATTGTCTTACAGTTCTGGAGGTCAGGAGTTCACAGTGGGTCTCACTGTACTAAAATCAAGGTGTCAGCAGGGCTGCATTTCTTCTAGCTGGAGGCTCTAGAGATGACATTTGAAGATTATATACCATAAATGAGAATCAGCAGAAAAGACAGATGAAACATACATTCATACATATATACATCATAAACCAGTTAGATTAATCACAGGAATATAGGGTTGGTTTAACATTAGAAAAATTCATTAATGCAATTCACATTTTAAGAGATTAAAAGAGGGACTTCCCTGGAGGCACAGTGGTTAAGAATCCGCCTGCCAATGCAGGGGACACGGGTTCCATCCCTGGTCCAGGAAGATCCCACATGCCACAAAGCAACTGAGCCCATGCAGCACAACTACTGAGCCCACACGCTGCAACTACTGAAGCCCGCGCTCCTAGAGCCTGTGCTCCGCAACAAGAGAAGCCACCGCAATGAGAAGCCCGTGCACTGCAACGAAGAGTAAAAAAAGAGAGATTAAAAGAGAAAAACTATATGACTGTTTCAGTGGATGCAAAACAAATGCATTTGATGTGATTCAATATCACAACTAAATAAAAACAATATTAGATTCCAATGGCTGCCATAACAAATTACCATGAATGTGGTGGCTTAAAGCAATAATTCTCTCACAGTTCTGAAGGCTAGAAATAAGAAATCTAAATGTGAGCAGGGTCAGGCTCCCCTCAGAGGCTCTAGGGGAGAGTCAGTTCTTGCCTCTCACAGCTTCTCCTAATGTTTTTTTGTGTTTTTTTAAACATCTTTATTGGAGTATAATTGCTTTACAATGGTGTGTTAGTTTCTGCTTTATAACAAGTGAATCAGTTATACATATACATATGTCCCCATATGTCTTCCCTCTTGCACCTCCCTCCCTCCCACCCTCCCTATCCCACCCCTCTAGGTGGTCACAAAGCACCGAGCTGATCTCCCTGTGCTCTGCGGCTGCTTCCCACTAGCTATCAGTTTTACATTTGGTAGTGTATATATGTCAATGCTACTCTCTCACTTTGTCCCAGCTTACCCTTCTCCCTCCCCGTGTCCTCAAGTCCATTCTCCAGTAGGTCTACATCTTTATTCCCATCCTGCCCCTAAGTACTTCATGACCATTTTTTCTTTTTTTAAGATTCCCTATATATGCATTAGCATACAGTATTTGTTTTTCTCTTTCTGACTTACTTCACTCTGTATGATGTTTTCTGACCGATGGTGACATCACTCTGATCTCTGCCTCTATCCACACCTGGACCTCTCCTCTGTGTCTGTCTGTATAAAATCTCTCTCTGCCTCTCTCTTCTAAGGGTACATATGATTGCATTTAGGGCCAACCCTGATAATTCAAGATAAAGTCCTCTCAAGATCCTTAACTTAATCACATCATTTGCCATATAAATTAATTTTCACTCTTGCTGTGTAATGTGATATTCACAGGGTCCAGAGATTAGGAAGTAAATATAACTTGGGGGGAGGGGACATTCTTCCAGCATACCGCAAAACAAACCACAAACGAATTGTAAAAGACAGCTTCCTTAACTTGTATTTTAATCAGGATCTTAAAAAAATAGCTACAGCTAATATCAAACATTCCTTTTAAAACCAGGAATAAGAATGGATGTCCATTATTACCAGTTGTATTCTACATTATCCCAGAAACCCAAACCAATGCAGCAAGACAAAGAAATAAAAATTCTAAGAACTGAAAAGAAAAACACACAAAATATTATTTTAACACAACTATCTGAATATAAAGCTTTAAAAACATCTACAGACAAGTTATAGAATTATTAATAGTTTAAGAAAATTGCATTTCTTTTTTTTATTTTGGCCTCCCCGCACAGCTGGTGGGATTTTTGTTCCCCGATCAGGGACTGAATCCAGGCCTTCAGCAGTGAGAGTGCAGAGTCCTAACCACTGGGCCGCCAGGGAATCCCTGACAATTGCATTTCTATATGCCCATACATGGAAGTTATATTAGTAACTGTAATTGATTACAGAAATATTTACCAAGTAAAATAGCAACCAAAATATTGGGCTGGCCAAAAATTTCGTTTGGGTTTTCTGTACGATCTTATGGACAAACCTGAGCGAACATTTTGGCCAACCCTAGTAGAGGGCGTTGTGCTTCCTCCTATGATGGAATACTGGTACTGCACTGGCCTTTTATAGTAACAACTAGAGAATGTACAAAACATAAGCAACAATTGTTTTCAGACATTGGGCACTAGACAGAGAAGGATAATAAAAACGGTATCCCAGCAACACGTCTACTTTCTTCCTGGTGGCTCTTTCTGGACCACAGGTGGGGAGGAGGAACCCAAACAGAGCATGAGAGTCTTACTGAGTTGAGGAGACAGAGATCAGATTTTGGACAGGTGGCTGGAATTTGGAGGACAGGATGCTAGAGTGGAGAGAGCTATGTGGAGAAAGGGCTCCAGGGACTTCCCTGGTGGTCCAGTGACTAAGACTCCAAGCTCCCAGTGCAGGGGGTCTGGGTTCGATTCCTGGTCAGGTAACTAGATCCTGCATGCTGCAATGAAGATCCTGCACGTGGCAACTAAGACCCGGCACAGCTAAATAAATAATTTTTAAATATATCTATCCTAAAGAAAGGGCTCCAGAAATCATCATAGAGGTCACCTTGAGTTCTGGCTGACTACAAAGCAGCACATGCCTAGAGAAAATTCTACGAGGTCAGGCAAAGAAAAGCACTTGGGAGCCCAAAGCTGAACAATTCCCAGAACTAGGAGATACTGAGTTCTCATCAGCCGGAGTGGAGAAATCCTCACTGAACACCTGGGAAGAACTACAGGCACACACACACAATGATGGTGTGTATCAAAGCAACACAGGAACCAACTGAAAGAGCTCCCAGTGCCAAAGCAGAAACAATTTGAACAAAATAAAATATTACTGAATTATAATCCAAGCAAGAATGATAACCTCATTCATGGCGTGAAGGCAATATTGTTAAGATGTCAGTTTTTCTCAAAATGTTTTAAATGTTCAGTGCAATTTTTTAAAAAGCAGGTTTTCCCCCCCTTAGAAATAGACAAGCTGATTCCAAATATATGAGGATGAAAAGGATTTAGAATACCTAAGACAATTTTAAAGAAAATTGGAAGGACTTCTACTATGTGATCTAAAATACTATTATAAAGCTATAGCTTCAAGACAATGTCGTGTGGTGGTGGAGTGTGAATCAACCTACGTATCAACAGAGAAGACTAGAAAATCCAGAAATATACACATATGTGTATACATTCCCACACATATATAGTTTATTCATTTTCAAAAACGTACCAAGGTAATTCATAGTCTTTCTAATAAACGGCAATGGAAAAAAGGGGATGCTAATGGGAAAAAAAGGTGTCTCAATGTTTGCATCACACCATAGATGAAAATTAGGAGGAGAAGGGGCAGTACATGAGGGAAGATGGGGTCGGCAGGAACTGGGAAGACTTTTTCATGGAGATCACAACCACGGCTACTTCTGATTACTTCTCCAGTTTTACCATTTCCTCTGATTCCTCTGTTCATAATTTCAGTTCCTTGAATGAGATATTCTGTGGTTTGATTCTAGACATTGCCATGCTATTTCATTTTACTGGAACACTTTCTACACAATCACATCTCATCTTTACTTGGGTAACTCCTATTCATTTCACCTTTTATTTTCCTTTTGATTAATCGGTAAATACATGCAATATTTATAATATATGAAAGATATAAAAATTTTTGAAAGAACACCTGTATAGCCCTCACTGAAAGGGATTTCTAAAACCAACACTAGCTTTGATATTAGCTAGGAGGACTCATAGTCTCGGAATCAGGTCATATTCACAGTATGATTTATTACAGTGAATGGATACAAAACAAAATCAGCACAGGGAAAAGGCACAAGGAAATCAGGTGCAAGCTTCTAAGAGTCCTCTCCCAGGGGAGTCAAGTAGGATGGGTTTAACTCTTCCAGCAATGAGTCGTGACAACATGTGTAAAGTGTTGCCTATTAGAGAAGCTCATTAGGGACTCAGTGCCAAGGGTTTTCGCTGGGAACTGCACATGCAGCTCCCTCTGCCTGGCATGTACCAAAATTCAAGACTTCTGGATGGAAAGCAGGTGTTTGGCATAAACCATATTGTGAGCCACTCTTATCAGGCAATGGTGGGAACCCTCCCAAGATGAAATCTAAGCTCCCAGACGCTAGCCAAGGTCTAAACTTACAAGCAGGTCTTTCTAAGGATAGCATCTCAGGCCTGCTACTTATTCTGGTACCCACTTCCTGTTTATACCCATCCCAAATCCCAAACACTTCCCCTCCACCCACCAAGTAACCACCATATTAATGAATATTTACTGTGACCTTGCTTTTCTTCCTACAGATTTATTTTATATGTATGTATACCTACACAATTTATTTTTGGTTTTGCAATGTTTTGAACTTCATCTAAGTAGAATAATGTACCTTTCAATTTTTCATTTATATAATGCTCGTGATGTTCATCCATGTTAATATCTGCATTTCCTAGTGTGTGTGTGTGTATGTATACACACATACTTTATTGTTTAAACTTAATTATATGTATGTATGTGTTGTGTGTGTACACATACACATTTGTTGGAGACAAAATATAATCTTCATCTCAATAAAGCATTATCTTTAAATTTGCTCATTGATACATTATTTATTTTAATAACTTTACTGGTTTCTTTTTTTTAATTTTAATTAATTAATTAGTTTACTTTTGGCTACGTTGGGTCTTTGTTGCTGCACGCGGCATTTCTCTGGTTCTGGTGAGCGGGGCTACTCTTCGATGCAGTGTGTGGGCTTCTCATTGCAGTGGCTCATCTTTGGAGCACGGGCTTTAGCACGTGGGCTTCAGTAGTTGTGGCTCGTAGGCTCTAGAGGGCAGGTTCAGTAGTTGTGGCGCACGGGTTTAGTTGCTCCATGGCATGTGGGATCTTCCCGGACCAGGACTCGAATCTGTGTCCCCTGTATTGGCAGGCGGATTCTTAACCACTGCGCCATCAGGGAAGTCCTGATACATTATTTATGTTAGTGAAAACAACTCAAATTTCAATAGAATAATGAATAATTAAGTTATACGGCAGGAGATAATTTAAAGATAATACCGTACTGAGTTGAGGATTATATTCTATCTTCAACAAACTTGTGTAGAGAATCCATTATGTTCTAGGAAGGCATGAGCACAGATGTAGATGTAGATGTCTGTTCATGTGTCAAGTCCATAGTTTTTTATTACCATAGGTTCATATTATTTTAATATCTGATAATATCAGTTTTCTTAATTGTCTTATTTTTCCAAATTTCTTGACAATTCCAATTCATCTAATTTCTTATTTGGAATTTAGAAGCATAGTACATAGTACAAAAACCAACAAAATTATCTTCTGGGATTCTCATTAAATTTACATTTTGCTCTGGATTTGACTCTTATTTTTTCCCAAATGGTTACTGAATTTTCTCCAACTCATTTATTGAAAAGATTATGTTTTTCTCAAAGGTTTGCGATACAACCTTTCTTTTATGTTAAATTCCCACATGTTGTTCTACTCTATCGGTTTTGTCTATTAATATTTCTCTATAACACTATTCTGATATTCTAGGCTTTTATGATATATTTTATTATATGGTATGGTTGGTTCCATCTTATTGCTCCTCTGTTTAAAAGATTTCTTATCTTATTTCTTGATTCTTTTCATATATGAAACTAAAATCCATTTGCCTATTCTCATACATAGACTTAGATACTTTTACTGGAATCCTACTAAATTTACGAATAAATTAGAAAGAACTGTCATCTTTTTGAAATTGAGTCTTCTGTGGAGAGATAGACAATAATCAAAATAAGCAAGCTAAATATATGAAATATTTTTTGATGATAAGCGCTAAATAAAGCAGGGAAGGAGACTGGAGGTGGGGCTGGAGGTTGCTATTTTAAATAGGAGAGACTCACCAATATTTCAGTATAGACTCTCATGAAGTGAGGGAGACTGTTCATGTTCTAGACCTAGGGAATGGCAAGTTCAAAGGCTCTCAAGAATTGGCTTTGGCTAAGAGCACAAACAGCTCACCCATAGTAACGGGAGGCCAGGCAGAGGGTCCCACCGAGATGCAGTTCAGTGGGTAGATGCGGTGGTAGGCTGGGGTAGACAGTCTCCTGTTTTCTTAGTGAAATAGGAAGTTGCACAGAGTGAGGATCTGGAAGGCAGTGTTAGGAGGAGAAGGGGACGGTGGTGTTAATAGCAGGCAGCACGAAGGGCCCATTCAAGAATAGTGACTGTGGATTCACAGTGAGGACTGTCAACATGGCTGTGCATCGTTCTCTAGCCACAGTCAGCCACGTGGGTAAAGGCTCGGAGGACGCAAGAGCTGGACTTACTCAGGGTTGTGATTTAACCAAGCAGGAATCACAAGGCAAGAGAAGGGCAAGGAAGCTGAGGATGAAGTGTTTGAGGATAAAAACAGTGGCTGTGGAATTGCCGCTGGATAAGGGGAGAAGTGAGGGCAGGAGGGGGCAAGGGACTGTGACCTTTCTTGGGTCTTTTAAACTAGCACATCAAAATTACTTTGTAAAATTTATTGTAAAACTAGCTTTTTAGAGATTATTCTTCAAACTAGAAATCTGTGAAGAGATCACCTCATTATTTTAATTAATTAAAGAACGTAATTATTAGTATTCTTACAAAGCTGAACATTTTTCTATCCCCGAAAGTTATCATATAACCAAGAATGTAACAATAGTTAAAGACTCTGTTATTAAACTTCAACATCAATCATAAAAGAAATTTCACCCTTGTAGCATTCAAATAATTATCCATAATCTATGGTACCAAATACAGGCATGGAATGAATAATTAAAATTCATAGAAAATGGGAAAGATTTCGATAACAGTTAAGTGTTCCATTGGATGCTTAAGCCTTTCCAATTTTTGATACAACAGAATAGCAAATCTGATTAACCACCATTTTATATTTTCTTTCTTCCCTGGCAAGGGATCTGAGAAGTAAAATGGTAGGCTATAGGACAAATCCTAGGCCTTGCTGAAAACAAGGCCATGATTTATAAATTACTGATTAACTGTCCAGAAACAGCTAAGTTGACTTTTTTCATTTCTAACTCAATAAAGCATCAAACCTATATTTCCTTCCCCCTCACTCGTTTTTCATAAAATCTCAGCGTGGAAAAGAATGCAAGCATACACCAGTGCTTAGCTCCTATGTGGATTTTTGACAAGGGGTCATACAGTTTCTGCTGTTGTGGTGCCAGTGATGGGCAAGTCCAATTTACTATCCAATTGACTTCAGTTCTGTTTGCTATAAAGTTCTATCTCAAACTGAGCCTAAATATGTTGCCATAGTACTTTCACCCACTTATCTCGGGCCTGTCCCAAAGTCACACTATGTAGATTTGATTCCTGTCCCACAATATAATCTTTCAAAGAACATTTTAAAAAACTGTAATTTTTTTTTTTTTTTGCGGTACGCGGGCCTCTCACTGTTGTGGCCTCTCCCGTTGCGGAGCACAGGCTCCGGACGCGCAGGCTCAGTGGCCATGGCTCACGGGCCCAGCTGCTCCGCGGCATGTGGGATCCTCCCGGACCGGGGCACGAACCCGTGTCCCCTGCATCGGCAGGCGGATTCTTAACCACTGCGCCACCAGGGAAGCCCAAAAAAACTGTCATGTTTTTTACTCAACATAAACAGCTATACTTTTTTCCCACTTCTTTTAGTCATTCTTCATATGATCTTCTACCAGCCAAACCCATGTCTTCAGATCAGCTCCAGAGTACTGTTTTACAATTCAAACACTATAAATAAGGACAGCCCAACTCAGAGAGGATCTGATCTATGAAGGCCTCTATTATACTTCTCTTTGGATAACTTAAAATTCCATTTGCTATTTTTAGAATCTATATCACATCGCATTTCTTGCTCTTAAGCTGTACTCCTGTGTGGTTGGTTTCCTGGGCCAAGTTCCAGCCATTACATTTGTCTACATTAAACTTTATACTCCTAGATTAAGCCCATCAACCTACTACCTTTTCAACCTACTACCTTTTTGACTGTGATTCTGTCAAATCCAGTAGCCTTCTAGTTTTAACTCATCTAAAGATTTAATCAGTATACTCTCAATGTCATTATATCTATAGCCATAAAAAAAAGTCTGATTACTAAGGAGTCTGTTCTTCAGTTTTTTGTTTGTTTGTTTGCGTTTTTACATCTTTATTGGAATATAATTGCTTTACAATGGTGTGTTAGTTTCTGCTTTATAACAAAGTGAATCAGTTATACATATACATATGTTCCCATATCTCTTCCCTCTTGCGTCTCCCTCCCACCCTCCCTATCCCACCCCTCCAGGCGGTCACAAAGCACCGAGCTGATCTCCCTGTGCTATGCGGCTGCTTCCCACTAGCTAACTACCTTACGTTTGGTAGTGTGTATATGTCCATGCCTCTCTCGCTTTGTCACAGCTTACCTTTCCCCCTCCCCATATCCTCAAGTCCATTCTCTAGTAGGTCTGTGTCTTTATTCCTGTCTTACCCCTAGGTTCTTCATGACATTTTCCCCCCTTAAATTCCATATATATATGTGTTAGCATACGGTATTTGTCTTTCTCTTTCTGACTTACTTCACTCTGTATGACAGACTCTAGGTCTATCCACCTCATTACAAATAGCTCAATTTTGTTTCTTTTTATGGCTGAGTAATATTCCATTGTATATATGTGCCACATCTTCTTTATCCATTCATCTGATGATGGACACTTAGGTTGTTTCCATCTCCGGGCTATTGTAAATAGAGCTGTAATGAACATTTTGGTACATGACTCTTTTTGAATTACGGTTTTCTCAGGGTATATGCCCAGTAGTGGGATTGCTGGGTCATATGGTAGTTCTATTTGTAGTTTTTTAAGGAACCTCCATACTGTTCTCCACAGTGGCTGTATCAATTTACATTCCCACCAACAGTGCAAGAGGGTACCCTTTTCTCCACACCCTCTCCAGCATTTATTGTTTCTAGATTTTTTGATGATGGCCATTCTGACTGCTGTGAGATGATATCTCATTGTAGTTTTGATTTGCATTTCTCTAATGATTAATGAAGTTGAGCATTCTTTCATGTGTTTGTTGGCAGTCTGTATATCTTCTTTGGAGAAATGTCTATTTAGGTCTTGTGCCCATTTTTGGATTGGGTTGTTTGGTTTTTTGTTATTGAGCTGCATGAGCTGCTTATAAATTTTGGAGATTAATCTTTTGTCAGTTGCTTCATTTGCAAATATTTTCTCCCATTCTGAGTGTTGTCTTTTGGTCTTGTTTACGGTTTCCTTTGCTGTGCAAAAGCTTTGAAGTTTCATTAGGTCCCATTTGTTTATTTTTGTTTTTATTTCCATTTCTCTGGGAGGTGGGTCAAAAAGGATCTTGCTGTGATTTATGTCATAGAGTGTTCTGCCTATGTTTTCGTCTAAGAGTTTGATAGTTTCTGGCCTTACATTTAGGTCTTTAATCCACTTTGAGCTTATTTTTGTGTATGCTGTTAGGGAGTGATCTAATCTCATACTTTTACATGTACCTCTCCAGTTTTCCCAGCACCACTTATTGAAGAGGCTGTCCTTTCTCCACTGTACATTCCTGTCTCCTTTATCAAAGATAAGGTGACCATATGTACGTGGGTTTATCTCTGGGCTTTCTATCCTGTTCCATTGATCTATCTTTCTGTTTTGGTGCCAGTACCATACTGTCTTGATTACTGTAGCTTTGTAGTATAGCCTGAAGTCAGGGAGCCTGATTCCTCCAGCTCCGTTTTTCGTTCTCAAGATTGCTTTGGCTCTTTGGGGTCTTTTGTGTTTCCATACAAATCGTGAAATTTTTTGTTCTAGTTCTGTGAAAAATACCAGTGGTAGTTTGATAGGGATTGCATTGAATCTGTAGATTGCTTTGGGTAGTAGAGTCATTTTCACAATGTTGATTCTTCCAATCCAAGAACATGGTATATCTCTCCATCTATTTGTATCATCTTTAATTTCTTTCATCAGTGTCTTATAATTTTCTGCATACAGGTCTTTTGTCTCGTTAGGTAGGTTTATTCCTAGATATTTTATTCTTTTTGTTGCAGTGGTAAATGGGAGTGTTTTCTTGATTTCACTTTCAGATTTGTCATCATTAGTGTATAGGAATGCCAGAGATTTCTGTGCATTAATTTTGTAACCTGCTACTTTACCAGATTCATTGATTAGCTCTAGTAGTTTTCTGGTAGCATCTTTAGGATTCTCTATGTATAGTATCATGTCATCTGCAAACAGTAACAGCTTTACTTCTTCTTTTCCGATTTGGATTCCTTTTATTTCCTTTTCTTCTCTGATTGCTGTGGCTAAAACTTCCAAAACTATGTTGAATAAGAGTGGTGAAAGTGGGCAACCTTGTCTTGTTCCTGATCTTAGTGGAAATGCTTTCAGTTTTTCACCACTGAGGATGAAGTTGGCTGTGGGTTTGTCATATATGGCCTTTATTATGTTGAGGAAAGTTCCCTCTATGCCTACTTTCTGCAGGGTATTTATCATAAATGGGTGTTGAATTTTGTCGAAAGCTTTCTCTGCATCTATTGAGATGATCATATGGTTTTTCTCCTTCAATTTGTTAATATGGTTTATCACATTGATTGTTTTGCATATATTGAAGAATCCTTGCATTCCTGGAATAAACCCCACTTGATCATGATGTATGATCCTTTTAATGTGCTGTTGGATTCTGTTTGCTAGTATTTTGTTGAGGATTTTTGCATCTATGTTCATCAGTGATATTAGCCTGTAGTTTTCTTTCTTTGTGACATCCTTGTCTGGTTTTCGTATTGAGGTGATGGTGGCCTCGTAGAATGAGTTTGGGAGTGTTCCTCCCTCTCCTATATTTTGGAAGAGTTTGAGAAGGATAGGTGTTAGCTCTTCTCTAAATGTTTGATAGAATTCGCCTATGAAGACATCTGGTCCTGGGCTTTTGTTTGTTGGAAGATTTTTAATCACAGTTTCAATTTCAGTGCTTGTGATTGGTCTGTTCATATTTTCTGTTTCTTCCTGATTCAGTCTTGGCAGCCTGTGCATTTCTAAGAATTTGTCCATTTCTTCCAGGTTGTCCATTTTATTGGCATAGAGTTGCTTGCAGTAATCTCTCATGATCTTTTGTATTTCTGCAGTGTCAGTTGTTACTTCTCCTTTTTCATTTCTAATTCTATTGATTGGAGTCTTCTCCCTCTTTTTCTTGATGAGTCTGGTTTATCAATTTTGTTTATGTTCTCAAAGAACCAGCTTTTAGTTTTATTGATCTTTGCTATCGTTTCCTTCATTTCTTTTTCATTTATTTCTGATCTGATTTTTATGATTTCTTTCCTTCTGCTAACTTTGGGGGTTTTTGTTCTTCTTTCTCTAATTGCTTTAGGTGCAACGTTAGGTTGTTTATTCGAGATGCTTCCTGTTTCTTAAGGTAGGATTGTATTGCTATAAACTTCCCTCTTAGAACTGCTTTGGCTGCATCCCATAGATTTTGGGTCGTGTCTCCATTGTCATTTGTTTCTAGGTATTAATTTGCCTCTTTGATTTCTTCAGTATCACTTCGTTATTAAGTAGTGTATTGTTTAGCCTCCATGTGTTTCTATTTTTTACAGATTTTTCCTGTAATGGATATCTAGTCTCATAGCATTGTGGTCGGAAAAGATACTTAATACGATTTCAATTTCCTTAAATTTACCAACGCTTGACTTGTGACCTAAGATATGATCTATCCTGGAGAATGTTCCATGAGCACTTGAGAAAAATGTGTATTCTGTTGTTTTTGGATGGAGTGTCCTATAAATATCAATTAAGTCCATCTTGTTTAATGTATCATTTAAAGCTTGTGTTTCCTTATTTATTTTCATTTTGGATGCTCTGTCCATTGGTGAAAGTGGGGTGTTAAAGTTCCCTACTATGAATGTGTTACTGTCCATTTCCCCTTTTATGGCTGTTAGTATTTGCCTTATGTATTGACGTACTCCTATGTTGGGTGCATAAATATTTACAATTGTTATATCTTCTTCTTGGATCGATCCCTTGATCATTATGTAGTGTCCTTCTTTGTCTTTTCTAATAGTCTTTATTTTAAAGTCTATTTTGTCTGATATGAGAATTGCTACTCCAGCTTTCTTTTGATTTCCATTTGCATGAAATATCTTTTTCCATCCCCTTACTTTCAGTCTCTATGTGTCCCTAGGTCTGAAGTGGGTCTCTTGTAGACAGCAAATATATGGGTCTTGTTTTTGTATCCATTCAGCCAATGTGTCTTTTGGTGGGAGCATTTAGTCCATTTACATTTAAGGTAATTATTGATATGTATGTTCCTATTCCCATTTTCTTAATTGTTTTGGGTTTGTTGTTGTAGGTCTTTTCCTTCTCTTGTGTTTCTTGCCTAGAGAAGTTCCTTTAGCAGTTGTTGTAAAGCTGGTTTGGTGGTGCTGAACTCTCTCAGCTTTTGCTTGTCTGTAAAGGTTTTAATTTCTCCATCAAATCTGAATGAGATCCTTGCTGGGTAGAGTAATCTTGGTTGCAGGTTTTTCTCCTTCATCACTTTAAATATCTCCTGCCAGTCTCTTCTGGCTTGCAGAGTTTCTGCTGAAAGATCAGCTGTTAACCTTATGGGGATTCCCTTGTGTGTTATTTATTGTTTTTCTCTTGCTGCTTTTAATATGTTTTCTTTGTATTTAATTTTTGACAGTTTGATTAATATGTGTCTTGGCGTATTTCTCCTTGGATTTATCCTGTATGGGACTCTCTGTGCTTCCTGGACTTGGTAAACTATTTCCTTTCCCATATTAGGGAAGTTTTCAACTATAATCTCTTCAAATATTTTCTCAGTCCCTTTCTTTTTCTCTTCTTCTTCTGGAACCCCTATAATTCGAATGTTGGTGCGTTTAATGTTGTCCTAGAGGTCTCTGAGATTGTCTTCAGTTCTTTTCATTCTTTTTTCTTTATTCTGCTCTGCAGTAGTTATTTTCACTATTTTATCTTCCAGGTCACTTATCCGTTCTCCTGCCTCAGTTATTCTGCTATTGATCCCATCTAGAGTATTTTTAATTTCATTTATTGTGTTGTTCATCATTGTTTGTTTCATCTTTAGTTCTTCTAGGTCCTTGTTAAATGTTTCTTGCATTTTGTCCATTCTATTTCCAAGATTTTGGATCATCTTTACTATCATTATTCTGAGTTCTTTTCCAGGTAGACTGCCTATTTCCTCTTCATTTGTTAGGTCTGGTGGGTTTTTATCTTGCTCCTTCATCTGCTGTGGGGTTTTTTGTCTTCTCATTTTGCTTATCTTACTGTGTTTGGGGTCTCCTTTTTGCAGGCTGCAGGTACGTAGTTCCCGTTGTTCTTGGTGGCTGTCCCCAGTGGCTAAGGTTGGTTCAGTGGGTTGTGTAGGCTTCCTGGTGGAGGGGACTAGTGCCTGTGTTCTGGTGGATGAGGCTGGATCTTGTCTTTCTGGTGGGCAGGTCCACATCTGGTGGTGTGTTTTGGGTTATCTGTGGAATTACTATGATTTTAGGCAGCCTCTCTGCTAATGTGTGGGGTGTGTTCCTGTCTTGCTAGTTGTTTGGCATAGAATGTCCAGCACTGTAGCTTGCTGGTTGTTGAGTGAAGCTGGGTTCTGGTTTTGAGATGGAGGTCTCTGAGAGATTTTTGCCATTTGATATTATGTGGAGCTGGGAGGTCTCTTGTGGACCAGTGTCCTGAACTTGGCTCTCCCACCTCAGAGGCACAGCACTGACTCCTGACTGCCGCACCAAGAGCCTTTCATCCACACGGCTCAGAATAAAAGGCAGAAAAAGTAGAAAGAATTAGTAGAAGAAGAAAGAAAAAAGGGGGGGGGGGGGGGGGGAGGGAGGGAGGAAGGAAGGAAGGAGGGAAGGAAGAAAAAAAGAAAGAAAGAAGATAAAGTAAAATAAAGATAAAATATAATAAAGTTATTAAAATAAAAAAACAATTATTAAAACAAAACAAAACAAAAAAACGGACGGATAGAACCCTAGGACAAACGGTGGAAGCAAAGCTATACAGACAAAATCTCACACAGAAGCATACACATACACACTCACAAAAAGAGGAAAAGGGGAAAAAATCATAAATCTTGCTGTCAAAGTCCACCTCCCCAATTTGGGATGATTCGTTGTCTATTCATGTATTCCACAGATGCAGGGTACATCAAGTTGATTGTGGAGCTTTAATCCGCTGCTTCTGAGGCTGCTGGAAGAGATTTCCCTTTCTCTTCTATGTTCTCACAGCTCCCAGGGGCTCAGCTTTGGATTTGGCCCCGCCTCTGCGTGTAGGTCGCCGGAGGGCGTCTGTTCTTCACTCAGACAGGACAGGGTTAAACGAGCCGCTGATTCGGGCGCTCTGGCTCACTCAGGCCCGGGGGGGAGGGAGGGGCATGGAGTGCGGGGCGGGCCTGCGGCCGCAGCGCCGGCGTGACGTTGCACCAGCCTGAGGCGCGCCGTGCGTTCTCCCGGGGAAGCTGTCCCTGGATCCCGGGACCCTGGCAATGGTGGGCTGCACAGGCTCCCCGGGAGAGGGGTGTGGATAGTGACCTGTGCTCGCACACAGGCTTCTTGGTGGCGGCAGCAGCAGCCTTAGTGTCTCCCGCCCGTCTCTGGGGTCCACGCTTTAAGCCGCGGCTCGCACCCGTCTCTGGAGCTCCTTCAGGCAGCGCCCTTAATCCCCTCTCCTCGCGCACCAGGAAACAAAGAGGGAAGAAAAAGTCTCTTGCCTCTTCGGCAGCTCCAGACTTTCCCACACTCCCTCCCGGCCAGCCGTGGTGCACCGACCCTCTGCAGGCTGTGTTCACGCCGCCAACCCCAGTCCTTTCCCTGCGCTCCGACCGAAGCCCGAGCCTCAGCTCCCAGCCCCGCCTGCCCCGGCGGGTCAGCAGACAAGCGTCTCGAGGTGAGTGCCGGTCGGCCCTGATCCTCTGTGCGGGAATCTCTCCGCTTTGCCCTCCGCACCCCTGTTGCTATGCTCTCCTCCGTGGCTCCGAAGCTTCCCCCCTCCGCCACCCGCAGTCTCCGCCCGCGAAGGGGCTTCCTAGTGTGTGGAGACCTTTCCTCCTTCACAGCTCCCTCCCACTGGTGCAGGTCCCGTCCCTATGATTTTGTCTCTGTTTATCCTTTTTTCTTTTGCCCTACCCAGGTACGTGGGGGGTTTCTTGCCTTTTGGGAGGTCTGAGGTCTTCTGCCAGCGTTCAGTAGGTGTTCTGTAGGCATTGTTCCACGTGTAGATGTGTTTCTGGTGTATCTGTTGGGGAGGAAGGTGATCTCCGCGTCTTTCTGTTCCGCCATCTTCCCGGAAGCTCTGTTTTTCAGTTTTAAAGCACTTTCCCAGCTTGACATCAAAGGTCACTGTTTCAGTCTTCTCTGATTACTTCATTGAGTACAAATCCACCCATGTTATGTCATCTTGTATACAAAAGCATCGTGCAATTCTTGACATTCCCTCTAAATCCTGTAGTATTTATTTCATAAATCATCTATAAGTACAACTCCATCGTGGGTATCATAGCTTTAAGCCTACAGTTAAAGACCACACTTTTATGATTTAAATACAGCATCACAAAAATGTTTTAGAGGTCTCTGGCTCTAATGGACTGAACACAAATATTTGTCTTGTGTTCCTTCTGAAACTCCACTAATATTATGCTCTGGAATTATAGAAAGTTATGTGAACACCGGAAGAGGGAAGTTAATGAGGGGATTTATCCACAGATAAGAAATTTCAAACAAATCTGGAAGACAAAGTGGGACAGAAGTGTGTTAATAGGTGAGATGGAGCTCCAACTGCAGTTCAGTGAGATAGCAGCGTAGTTAAGAGACCAGCCAGAATCTGGAGATCAGAGAGTCGGAATGCAGACTCGGGCTGAGTATACGGAGGAGCTGTGCTAATTTAATCCCAACTTTCCTGCCTCACCCACCAGAGGCTGCATCAGAGAAGAGAAAAAGTTCTGATTTCTAAGGAAATTAAACAGTTTGAAGGCCTATGTTTTCTAAGGCGAGTACTGGGTTTGACTCCCTAATGATGAAACACTGCATCTGCACTAAATGTCCCTCCAACATATAACAACTTCCCATCTGGGGAAAGAGGTTTATCAGGAGGCAGTAAAAGTAGAAACTCATACCAACTACATGAAATAATCCATCACATCTTTTATTCTTAAATATAAAGGAACTAACAAGGTTCAACAGATATATCAGGGAAGAAGAACAATGTGAAAGAGCTAGACCAAGATACACAAGAAAAAAATAATCCCAGAAGAAATAGATAATTCAAGAAACAAAAGAGGGCTTGAAATAAAATAATTAGCCTCAAGAAAATATTATATACATAAAACAAAATAAAATCCTTTGAAAAAGTAACAGTATAAAAAACAGCTACAATAATAATGCAAATGTGACAATAAAAATATTTCAATAGAACTAGAAGATAAAGTTGAAAAATATCCCATGTTACCTTTCAAGGTTTAATGTGCATAAGAATCACCTGGGGATCTTATTAGTAGAGTCTTGTTCAGTAGTTTTGAGGTGAGGCCTGAAGTTCTATATTTCTAACAAGCTCCCAGGTGAGGCCAGCGCTGCTGGGCCGTGGACACACTATGAGTAGAAAGCCCATAGATATAGAAGTTAAAAACAAGAGAGTTCAAAATTACAAAACAAGAAAGAGGAGTGAAAGACAATCTAGGAGAGCCAACATATGCAACTAGAGTCGCAAGAAGAGAAAATGGATAAAATATGTCAAAGAAACCACAGAAGAAAACTTCTGGAATTGGAAAGTGATTCAAGTCTTCAGATTAAAGGGGCTCATTGAGTAGGGTTGAGTAGGATGAATTTTAAAAAGACCCACTTCTTGACACATTCATATGCAATTTCAGAACACATGAAAATAAATAAATATAAATATCCTAAGAACTTCCAGAGAGTAAAAAGTTAGGACAACTACAGAGGAGTTTGGAAGAGACAGATATAGAACTTCTCTTAGATGGATTGGATGCTGGCAGGCAGCGCCTTCGAAATTCTGAGTGTAAAACTGGGGACGTGAATTTTTAGATCCTGTTGCTCTTGATCACTCAAGTTAGGGCAAAACATTAACGTAACCAAGATGTGATAGACACCAAAGGTTGACTGACCCGTTTCCATTCCCAACATCCTTCTCCCCTGCCTGCCTCTCCAACAGAGGCTGGTAAATCCCAGTGCTTGTTTATAAACTTTGTGCAGCTACAAGTGGCCATTAGACACCAGTCTGGTCAGTGAGATGTAGGCAAAAGTATGCTGAAGGTATTTCTGGGGAATTTTGGTCCAAGTTTCACATATGCTCCAAAAGAACTTTGGTTGGTTGGTTGCTTATACAGCTATTTATGTGAATTTATTAATAATGTTACTTAAAGAATCTATATTTTCAATTACTGTTAGTATGCTTTATCATTAAATTTCTGAGAGGGTCTGTTAAAATCTCCAGCTACATTTATCAATTTATCAATCTCCCCCTGTAATTCTAACAGTTATTGCTATAAATCTTTTAAGGCATTAGAAATTGTTTCTTGAGCCCTTTTGGCTCTCTGAGTAGCACCATAGCAGTCGGCAAGAACAAGCACCTTATGAAAGGTGACAAAAGGAAGCCAAGAAGAAAGTGGTTGACTCATATTCTAAGAAAGATTGGTATGATGTGAAAGCACCAGCTATGTTCAATGTAAGAAATACTGGGAAAACACTAGTCATGAGAACTCAAGGAACCAAAATTGCATCTGATGGCCTCAAGGTCGTGTTTTTGAAGTGAGCCTTGCTGATCTGCAGAATGATAAAGGTGCATTTAGAAAATTCAAGCTAATTACTGAGGATGTTCAGGAAAAAAACTGCCTAACTAATTTCCATGGCAAGTTTGAATGGGAAAACTCACGGATCTACATGGTGAAGGTAGTAGTTCTGGAAAAGTTACTGGGGATGAGACAGGTGCTAAAGTTGAACAGGCTGATGGATATGAGCCACCAGTCCAAGAATCTGTTTAAAATTCAGGCTTTTAATGGTGACAGATAAAAGATATTACTTGTGATTAAAAAAAAAAAAGAAATTGTTTCTTGGAATTTCCCTTAGGAGTTCCCAGAGGTTAGGACTCAGCGCTTTCACTGCTTGGGGGCCAGGTTTGATCCTTGGTGGGGGAACTAAGATCCCGCAAGCCGTGGGGTGCTGCCAAAAAGAAAAGAAATATATCTTGATTATATTGTTAGTCTTAATGCTCCATTTTCCTTTAGAGCTGAGCTTGCAGCCTGAGTTGTTTGCTGTCACTTCCGGAACTGGGAGGTTGGCCTATACCATGAGAGTCTCTTTATGGCCTAAGAGAGAACATTTTATAAATATTCCAAAGATACTTAAAATTTGCTGATGTAGGGTACTTGCTCTTTTAAATTCATCTATAATACTTTTTTCAGGTCTCTGACCATTGATCACTAATTTTTTTCAAAAGCAGTCGTTAATCAATACTTCTGTAATGGTCAAGGTCAATAGTGAGACAGAATCTTTTGAAATCTTTTTATTTTTGGCAAGCAGTTTTAGAGTAAGTTGTTCAATCTTCACTCCCCTCTTCCTCCTTTTCTTCTTGTCTAATATAATCTTAAATTAATTCATATACATTTAATAATAAAATAATTAATAACAATAATAAAATAAAAAGTACTTTTAATATCCGCTAATCTCATTTTGAGAGTAATCTTTAATATTTGTTTTGTTTTATAATAAACTTAAGGTCTATATTTTTGCATATTTTAACTTGTTTCAGTTCTCACCACTCATTATTGCACCCTGAGGTCTGCCTTGTCTGGGCACGAAGCAAAAAAGAACTTTAAATCCTACTAAAATATGAGGAAAGGTAGTGACTGCAGGCTAAGATCAAAGGGATTTGGCATAGCTTTGTGTGTTTCATATGTATTCTGCTTTGACCCCAATTAAGGAAGAACAAAATTAGGAGCTTCCGGGCTTCCCTGGTGGCGCAGTGGTTGAGAGTCCACCTGCCGATGCAGGGGACACGGGTTCGTGCCCCGGTCCGGGAAGATCCCACATGCCGCGGAGCGGCTGGGCCCGTGAACCATGGCCGCTGAGCCTGCGCGTCCGGAGCCTGTGCTCCGCAACTGGAGAGGCCACAGCAGTGAGAGGCCCACGTACCGCAAAAAAAAAAAAAAAAAAATTAGGAGCTTCCCCTCACCAACCCTTGGGTATTTTTATACCCTTACCACTGAAGATGAGATGAGAGTTCACTGGCTACAGCGCTAATTTTATTTGTGATCTCTGGTAAAGTATTCCAAGTGATTTGGACTGTAGAGGCTATAATTTCTGATCCAACATAGCTGAAAATCTTGGGGGGAGGAAAGTTCTTGAATCCCAAATTAGGGTCCATGTCATGATTTTTATTGTCTTGGTGCTGAAGAACCATTGACGTGTTCCCTTTCCATTTAATTAAAAATTTAAAAATCCTACACTGTAAAATAGATATTGGAAAACCCAGTACAATCCTGACATTTCTCATGCTGACTTCAGTGTTTTAACAACATAAAGATTTCAAAAACAATTCTCATGTAATGGGATCCTGTTTTCAGAGCACCTTAACCACAAACATAGTGGGCTTATTGGGTTAATGAACTCAGGTTACATTTCCCCCAAAAAACTCACTGGGCCAGAGTGGCAAAACTCAAATGCCTGTAGGGGCCAAGTGGTAAAGCAAAATGACTGAAGCGTTGTGTGTAAACTCATAAAGAAGATTGTGTTTATGGCAAGTACGAGAAAATACCCCTTCTAAGAGGGATGGGGCTTTCCAGCTCCAGGCAGTTGTGGCCAAGAATTGTTGCCAAATATTGCCAGATCTTCCCAAATACAAATTTTACAGCAATACTTCCTGTATTAATTCTGGTGACTACTTAGAAACTTTTTAGTAGTTAAACATTTTATTTATTTATAATATATATACTTTGTAGGCCAATAGAACACACCAATGAGCTAAATCCAGGGCAGTTTGTGGGCACCAGTTTGTGACCTCAGTTACATGACTTTAATACCTTCTGACACTGACCAGGGAAGATAATTCAGATTAAATTTCCCATCATTTGGTGGGATGAGGTTTTCAGGAAGAGATTTAAGTTGATTGAAAGAAAATGGAGAAATTTGCTATTTCTGACAGTTTGGAATGTGTGATACTCACTGTAACTCATAACACAAACAATACTTTGGTATCTGATGGTGTCTCTTCTTATTAAGCGTTCAAAAGTTCTGCAGTAAGATTTATGACATTTACCAAGCTGCATCCCAGAGACAGGGCCTCCAGTCAGAATGTGATTAACCAAACTTCTAAACTGAAATCTTTTTCAGTAATCATTACTATGTCTACTGATTTATTCCTCTCTGTTCTGATAGGTGCAATAACATTAAGCCAGTTTCCTTAACTGTGCTCTGTATTTCAAGATCTGGCTACCCATCAATAGGGCTTTAATTTTTTTTTTCCTCAGAGTCTTTTAAGTATATTTTGGATGGAACAAAATTGTTTTTCATCTCACTTACAGAGTAGTTTTCTAACAACCACATAGAACATTTTAATTGCAAATGCAGCCACTCCAAATAGCTAGGCAAATTAGCATAAATACAGAACTGAAAGCTGTTAGGATGGTCCTAAATTAAGTTGGGCTACAAGAAGAAATTTTAGTGAACAAAAAAGATTAAGCATAGAGAACTCACTGAATTGGTGTTGTAGTTCTGGCCATTGGTGCTTACAACTGTGCATTCTTCCCACTTAGCACAGGGCATTTCACATAATTTGGTTGTTCAATATATACTTGCTACATGAATGAATGAGTAGGCTAGGTCTCCTGGCTTTCACCATGCATTTATCCTCAATGCCTCTGTTGCATTAATATTGCTAAAAAGCTGATTGCATCATGTCATTCCTCAGCTCAAATACCCTTGCATTATCTACAAAGTAAAAATGTTCTTGGCCTGAATAAAATCCTTTTCTACTTTTAATGCTTGCTACTTCTAAAATGAGCCCTCTTGCACCAGCCAACCACATCATTTAGCACACTTCTTCTTAAAATACACACACACACACACACACACCCTTGTTCCACCTCTCAAAACTAATTAAATTCTCTCCATCCTGTTAGCTTTGGTTGGGTGCTTATTTTCTTAATGAAATACTCCTTGGGCACACCAGCTTACTTTGCTTTTGTTTTTATCTTAATAATAATCAACATCTGGCTCTTGTAAATTCAGATTCCCTGGCTCTTCCCCAGACCTAATCAATAAGTTCTCTAGAGGAGGAGTCTGGAAATTTCCTCCAGGAGATAATACTTTTGATAGGAAAGTATAGGAAACTAACATATCATGCTTTCTTTTGTCATAGAATGACTGATAGCCTTTTATTGTTACCTGTTTCCTCTGTCTTTCTCCTCAGTAAGATAATGTGCTCTTGATGTATAGAGATTATATTTATTCTGTTTGCTTCTCCATGCCTAACAGTATGCTGATAATAGATACTTTACCAATTCCTGCTACATGAATGGATCATCTAGTAAAAATTTTGCCTAGGCAAACCTTTTCAAAAAATGTGATTTGCAACATTGGTCCCTAATAGAAGTATTTGTGAAGAACAAACACTTTCTAGCTTAAAATGTTCCTTTTTATTTGGTTAGGAAAGGAATAGAAAAATATATTACCCAGCTTCAATGTTAAAAATGAATAAGGGCATATGGGATTGTTTAGGAGTAAACTGTGGTGAAATGCTTACTCATCAGAGATTCTATATTTAAGCACTGATGTTGGAACAAATTCAAGAATAAAAAAATATCCTCCATGAATATTTAAGTAAGACAGAAATGTGAAATGAAAAGGTGAGGCCTTTGAAACTGGAGCCAAACATCTTAAATTCCACTAAGGCAGGGAATGTCCCCCACTCGCCGCAACTAGGGGGAGCCTGCCTACAGCAGCAAAGGCCCAGTGTAGCCAAAAATAAATAAATAAAATAAATAAATTTATTAAAAAAAAAAGTTTAGTGGATGGGACATTGGTTTAATACTAAAGTGTCTTCTTCAGTTTGAGTTGTACCAGTATGTCACTTTATTTTGAAAATCTTCACTATTGGGTGTCTTTTCGTGAATTTGTTGATCTTCAGAATCCATATGTGTAAGATGAGAAAATAGAAGGTACCTCTGGTTTCTTAAGGTGTGAAAGGTGTGAATAACTCCTATTTTCCAACTTGAAATAGAATAAATGAAGTGTTCTGTTCAACTGTTCTATATGCCATCAATCTGATTGAAATGATACAGTAAATGGCTGTTTATAGAGTTTTATAGGAACACATCCATGACTGTCTGATAAAGGATGGGTGTATGAGAAGTTAGTTTTAGCTTTAACATATTTCTTAAGGGAAGGAGAAAACTCCATTTCTAGAGGAAAAAAAAATCTGGCCAAAATGATTTGTTAGAAGAAGCCAGGAGATACTCTAACGAGATTTTAAGGAAGCTGCAACATGACTTTGGCTCAGAAGGAAATGCCAGAGTTTCTGTGGTATTTTCAAAGTATTTTTACACATTTGATAACAATCTTCTTTATAAATATTTTTGTGACAGTAGTGGTCTGTATCACACAACTTTGCATTTGCTATATGTGATGCCAAATAGAATTCTTCTCTTGTTACACTTCATGCTCCAGAAATACCAAACCACTTGTAGGTCTCCAAGTGTATCATGCTGGCTGAACATTTCGTGTTTCTCCTCTGCTGTTTGGAATGTCCTTCCCAGCTTACACGTAAGACTTACAGACTCCTGCTCTTCTAACGCTAGGTTGAAACATCATTGCTTCTACAATTATTTCCTTGTATCAAGATATACTTAAGAGCTCCTCATCCATGGTCCCATGGTGCCTCTTGAGGTAAATGTATCTATTTATTTCTCCATTTCATCAAGAGACTATAAACAATTTCAGGTCCAGAATGTGAGGGGTTTTTCTTGTTTTTTGTTGGTCTTGCTCTTTTCAGGACCTAGAGCAGTTGTACTTGCCATACAGTAAGAAGTCATCAATAAATAGACTATGAATGACGGGAAATTAGACAACCAACAGTGATCAGTAAATCTTCTAGTAATGGAGAGCCTCTATAATATTTTCCATATTAAAAAAAGAAACTTCCCAAATCATGTAAAACTATTTTTCCTAGGTGTGGCATCATTTTAGGATTGAAAATCAGTGAGGCCAAACCTAAACGAGGTTATTTGACAGTTTATCTGTCTTCTTTCCAACCTTGATTTTCTGAGCAGTTCCCCTCCTTAAGGCACTACTCTCCTTTCATTTTCTAATATTCTTCTCCACATAAAATCAGAAAAAGTTTAGATGCTATTTGTTTGTGCTCATTTCATGATGGATCATAAATTAGGAAGTTCCAATATGTTACCTTAGTTATATGTAAATAATGTAGTCTAGTTCACTAGTTTGGGGTACAAAGTTCCTTTTAATATTCAAATTAACTTTGAGATTTCTGGTTCAAATGGCTCAACTGAGCTCATGCTTTTTTTACTTTTCCTTCTTGCACCCCTATGAAAACTTATAATAATGAAAAATATAAAATCATCACAACAAAGGGAAGGAAAGATGGACAAGGATCTTAACTTGTTGAGTAAGATGGAAAATAGATGAAACAGTAACTAACATTGCAGCATAGGTGACCTATAACCTAGAAACAATGTACAGAGGGGTGCTGCCGAAAAGAGAGCCAATCTGCCGTGCATCACCTTGCAGACACTCAAAATTTGCAGGTACCACGCACAGTGCGTGATGCTAAAGGCAGAAAAAGCAATGTGAGGAATAATGTATGGCTTTTTTTCCCTGAAGACATTAAGTAAAGTGGACACAATCTGGAGAGTTAAGATGAAGCGTCTGGGCAAAATCTGGGCTGCTTTGGCATTCTGGAATATGGGGGTTCCACCCTGTCCATGCTTTCTAAAGCAACACCTGCCTGTTGACAAACTCACCCATAGATTCAGAACTTCCCATAAGCGTCTCCAATTCTCCAGTCTTCAATAGGATGACCAAAGATCATGGAAATGAATGAGGAAGAACAAGACAGCAAGCAGGAAAATTGACCTGAGAGGAAACAGATGACTTAGGAAACATAAGAGAACATTTTGTTTTTCTCTAATGAAAATCTCCTGTAAGATTCTAGATTTGTAACACAAGGGAAGTTTACCCTGAAAAAGGCACAATCAGATAAGAAGAAGATTTTCTTAACAAAAATGTTACGGAATACCTGGGGGTGGTGGGGGGAAGCTGAAGAGAAATCTCAGGAATTTGAGTAAAAACACATGGAAAAAATAACGTAAGGACCAGAGAGGATCATTGCAGTGGCTCCAACAAGAGGTGAGTTGTTTGTCATTGTGCAGGTTGTGCAGTCCACAAAATGAATGCAAAAGCCAGCACTTAAACTGAGCATTGTAAACGTTCAGAATATTGAGGCAAAAGAGAGTATTTTTATTTGTATTATTCAGCAAATGTATTTTGTATCCCAAATATCAAAGTCTAAAGATACAAGTGAGGGTGTGAGGAAATGAGAACTGTGATACACTGTTGATGGACGTGTTAACTGGAACAGTTACTTTGAGGAGCATTTGGTCAATATCTAGTGAAGCTGAAGATGCAGACATGTAATGCAGCGGGACCCTATGGGACCCTCCTGGAACAGACCCCCCCCCCAGGCCCCCGCCATGTCCTCTGCCCATCTCTTGTTTGTAGAAAAACTTTGGCCAAAGAATAAATTTAATCAGAGAAGTGAGAATGCAGAAGCAAAGAAAAGCAGTCAAACAGAACAAAATAATAATAGTTTAGTCATTTAAGTCAAGGACCTTAATTCCTCCTCGAGGGCTATAGATAATATTCTGAACCATACCCTTTGAGCTGTTTTACAGATACTGAAACCCCTCCAGGTGGAAGAAGTTAACTACATGATGACCAGACTGTAGCCATGACACAGCTGTTCCATCTCACACAATTCCAAGAACTAGCCTCAAGGAAATGGGAACAAACCAACCGTGGGACTGAAGATTAACTGTACTTAAAACAATCAAAATGGGGGCTTCCCTGGTGGCGCAGTGGTTGAGAATCTGCCTGCTAATGCAGGGGACACAGGTTCGAGCCCTGGTCTGGGAGGATCCCACATGCCGCGGAGCAACTAAGCCCGTGCGCCACAACTACTGAGCCTGTGCGTCTGGAGCCTGTGCTCCGCAACAAGAGAAGCCGCGATAGTGAGAGGCCCGCGCACCGCGATGAAGCGTGGCCCCCCACTTGCCACAACTAGAGAAGGCCCACACACAGAAATGAAGACGCAACACAGCAAAAACAAACAAATTAATTAATAAACTCCTACCCCCAACATCTTCAAAAAAAATGTTTAAAAAAAAAAAACAATCAAAATGATGCTGATCAGACCATCACGTGACCACTTTCTTTTTTTTAAAAAATAAATTTATTTGTTTATTTACTTATTTTTGGCTGCATTGAGTCTTTGTTGCTGTGCAGGGGCTCCCTCTAGTTGTGGCGAGCGGGGGCTACTCTTCGTTGCAGTGCGCGGGCTTCTCATTGCTGTGGCTTCTCTTGTTGCAGAGCGTGGGCTCTAGGCGCGCAGGCTCAGTAGTTGTGACTCACAGGTTCTAGGGCACAGGCTCAGTAGTTGCGACGCACGGGCTTAGTTGCGTCCCACATCCTGCGGCATGTGGGATCTTCCTGGACCAGGGCTCGAACCCGTGTCCCCTGCTTTGGCAGGCGGATTCTAACTACTGCGCCACCAGGGAAGCCCCCACGTGACCAATTTCAAGATGACTGTCAGAGCTAACTGTATTGTTCTGCATGTAGTCCAACCCCCCACCCAGCTCCCACCTGTGTACCCCTTTAAAAACTCTTGCTCCCGATTGGCAATGAGAAGTCAGTTCTTTGGGACATGAGTCAACCTTCTCCCCAGGATTGCTGGCTTCCTCAATAAAGCTATCTTTCCTTTTACCCAACTTTGTGTCTCAGTATTGGATTCTTGAGTGACAAGCAGCAGAACCTGAGTTAGGTAACACACAGACTGTGACTCAATACTTCCACTTAAAGATATATTCCCTGGAGAAAATGCTACCTTTCCTTAAGGAAACATAAACAAAAATGTTCTTTGCAACATTGTTTATAATAGAAAAACAACTTGTGTAATAGTTAAAATTACTATGTATCGGGCTTCCCTGGTGGCGCAGTGGTTGGGAGTCCGCCTGCCGATGCAGGGGACATGGGTTCGTGCCCTGGTCTGGGAGGATCCCACATGCCGCGGAGCGGCTGGGCCTGTGAGCCGTGGCCGCTGAGCCTGCGCATCCGGAGCCTGTGCTCCGCAACGGGAGAGGCCACAACAGTGAGAGGCCTGCGTACCACACACACAAAAAAAATTGCTATGTATCAACATAGATAACTCTCAAAAACATAATGTTGAGGAAAAAAGCAAGTATGCAAAGTGGTATTCTGATGTATATTTACAATCATATATTGTATTTAAAAATAAAAATATAGTTCTATACATTTCAAAAAATGTTTTTAAATTATGTGTTGGCTGTGTTGGGTCTTCATTGCTGTGTGCGGGCTTTCTCTAGTTGTGGCGAGTGGGGACTACTCTTCGGTACACGGGCTTCTCTTGTGGAGCATGGGCTCTAGGCACACAGGCTTCAGTAGTTGTGGCACATGGGCTCAGTAGTTATGGCTCGTGGGCTCTAGAGTGCAGGCTCAGTAGTTGTGGCACATGGGCCTAGTTGGTCTGCGGCACATGGGATCTTCCCAGACCAGGGCTGAAACCCATGTCCCCTGCATTGGCAGGCAGATTCTTAACCGCTGTGCCACCAGGGAAGTCCCCTATACATTTTTTAATAGTGAAAGTAGATTAAAACATTTCCAGAGAGTAAAAAAGCATAAAAACAATCCGGGTCATCTAGAAAGAACATGAATCAGACTGGCATAGGCTTCTCATAGCAATACTGAATATTATAAAATATGACCTGATACATTAAAAATCCTGAAGCTAGGACTTAAGCCCTCATTTTGCCACAGTGGTAACTATTGAACTTTCTCCACAAGCTCACATCACTACCTTTAGGACCAATCCTGTCTTTAAGTAGGATACGTTAAAGCATATTCGGCAATCTGTGTAGAATTCAGTAGAACCTTCCTCACTAATGCTAATGATCCAGCTTTGACCCTATCTTCACTTCTAATATTTAGAAATTATCTTTTCTCTGAAAACTTTTTTTTTCCTATAACACACACAGTATGACATGCATAAAGGAAAGTGCACAAATCATAAGTGCTCAATAGATTATCTCGACGTGCACACACTCATTACCAACACCTGGTTAAGAAATAGAACATTATCAGGACCCCGGAAGTCTGTGTTCCCTGCCAATCACTATCTGCTCCTTTCTGCCCAAAGTTTACACTAGTCTGTCTCCTAGGGCCTGCTGCTGCACTTTATGTACAGAAAGTTGTACAGTGTATATTCTCTCATGACTGGCCTCTTACACTCCACATTGTGTTTGTGATATCCAACCAGGTTGTTACATATAGACACTTCATTCTTCTTCACTGTTGTGTAGAATTCCATTGTACAAATAAACTGTAATTTATTTACCTAATCTACCCCCAGATTTTGGCTCTTGTGAGTAACGCTGTTCTGGACATTCTTGTGCATTTCTTTTGGGGTACGTGAGCATTCATTTCTGTTGGGTATATCTGAATATATATATGTATTCAACTTTAGTAGATGATGCCAGTGTTTTCCAGCATAGTTGTACCAGTTGATGCTTAACTTACAGTGTAAGAGATTTCTCATTTGTTCTTAGCCTCACCAAAAATATGTCTTTTAAATTTTATTTCTTGAGGCAGCTTATGTTATCTCATTGCCATTATAATTTGCACTGCCCTGGTGACTAATGAATTTAGGCCCCTTTTCAAATGTTCATTGGTCATTAAATTATCCTCGTATATGGTATCTGTTCAAGACTCTTGTCCACTTTTCTATTAGGTTGTCTGTTTTCACTAATTTGTAAGAGCTTATATATTATGGACACAAGTCTTTAGTCAATTATATCAATTGCAAATATCCTCTTCTACTCTGATTTGCATTTTCATGATTTTAATGGTGTTTTGTTGAAAAGCAGAAACTTAATAAAGCATAATTTTTCTATCACTTTTTTTTTCAGTTGAAAGTGCTTTCTGTATCCTGTTTAAGAAAGATTTTCCTATCCCAAGGTAATGAATCTTTTCCTCTGCTATCTTCTAGTAACTTTACTGTTTTATATTTCATAGTTAGAGCTATAATCCACCTGGAATTAATTTTTGTGAATGACGTGCGGTATGGAAAAAGTATTATTGTTCTGCATAGTTGCCTAACTGACCTGGCACCACCATTTATTAAAAAGACTGAGGTTTCCCCACTGCTGCCTCTATGTGTGTGTGTGTGTGTGTGCGTGTGTGTGTGTGTGTGTGTGTGTGTAGGTGTGTGTGGTTAAAGACTACTATTGTAAGTAAACATGTTTTCTTTTGAGACATTCTGTGACTTGATTATTTTAAGTAGTCACAAGTAGATGCAAATGTATTTAAAGTTTTGCTTGGAAATTACAACTGAGTCATATAAGAAAATCAGAGGAAAAAGGAGAGGCAAATAGGGTTAAGGAAGTTAGAAATGCGAGAAGGCAGAAACACATCTATAAGAGATTCCAACAATGAGAAGGTGGGTCAGAGACCGCTAGATATGCTCTCAGATAATTAAAATGAGACTATATGGTCTACATTAAAGCCTAGGTCATGGCCATAGGAAGGATCGGCTGCATTGGAATGCACCCAGATCTCAAGATTGACGAGGTGGGTGGCAGTGATTTGTTACAATTTAAACCTGAGACTGAGCGAAGAACCCATAGGTCACTAAAAGAGACTAGGTGGAGGCTTCCCACAAGCTGTAAGTTACTGAAGGAAGTGAGGACAGCAATGCCTAATGAAGATGCTTTAGGTTTGAACAAAATGACTCATTGCCGAGTAATTGTATCGTGCACTCTCTATTCCTTGCTCTGAAATTCTTCTCCATAATAACGTGCCTGTCAGAGATTCCCAGATTCCAGTAGCTAACACTTAGGAGAAAAACAGAAAGCCGCTAAAGTGTGAGAGTATCAGGAATTTCACTTGATACTTCTCACTTTCAAAAGGGGAAGTCTCGGTTTCCACCTCTGGCTGGTGATCGTGTAGAGAGAATGAAGAAGTTTGGAAGAAGGCACACCTCGGAGGGGACAGTGGGGTGGTACAGGGCTCAGGGTTAAGAGTGAAAGAGCTTGGACCTTTATTTCATTGCAGACAATAATGTGACAGCTCTACGTCAGTTTATTAGGAATAATCTTTCACTCAGTCCATCAATAGTCATCTGATTTACTCACAAAGATCACTTGGTCGGCATATACGTGTCTAGCTATTAATAGAGCTTTCAGGTGAGGGGAAAAAACCTTTCGGCCTTTGGTGTTCCTATTGAAATGTGTTTCTAGGCTTGTAATAAACGGTATTTGTTTTGAGACACTCTTAAATTCCCTCAGTGGTAAGCCAAAATATTGCAATGTAAGCACAAAGTACTAAATACATTATCCCAGTCTGTTTAAGTTCTGAGTTACTAGTTGAACCATTTTGTTGTTGAGTTATTGGAATTAGGAACCACTTGAGAGCTTGTATCATGAACATAACCCAATCTCTGAAGTATCTAGTACAGTGCTCTGAGTATATGGGTACTTAATAAATGCTTTTTGATTGATTACAAGAAAATCTTTAGCAAAATTCTATAACACTCACTAAAACTGAGCTCAGTTGAATTGGGGATAGGTGAAAGAACACTCAAAAATAACAAAGGGCTTCAAAATACTGTCTTCATTGCGGTTACAATAATCATTGCAAAGCAGATACACAGAAAGAAGAGGACCTAATGAAAGCTTCTAATTTCAGCAATCAAAGCCCTTATATTTTCAGTTTGCACAATTCCCAACACCTAGCCTTTCTGAAGTAGTATAAAAATACCCCTATGATTCCCTCATAATTCTAACAGCCTCTAAATTGTTGAGGGAAATCTCTGGGCTGTTTTGTTTTCAAATTCTAAAATCCATGTCCTTTATCTTTCCTTAATCTTTGGGGGTTCAGCATTTTCCCGTCGAACTAGTTAGTTTTATTAGCCATTGTGCTTCTTGGTGTAGTGCATTCTGCTTGTTCAGAGCACGGCCAATTCTGTTGGAAGAACCAGGAAATGACTAGAAAATAGTTTTGGAGACTGGACAGTAGTCTAATATGCTGAAGCCCTCCAAAAGAGGGTTTAACTTAACATTACAATTGTTGACATTCTATCAGTATGAATTCTGGGTTCAGTATGAATTTTTGGTATGGAAAACATTGCACCTGATCAATGTTTTTCCTCCACTCCTTATTCCCCAAATGTTAATATACTCTGGTAAGCCTTCCACTCCTGGTGGGTAAGTGGGTGGAATCTTGGGAAATAATTACACCTAAAATCATCTCTAGGTCTTAGGAGGTGCTTTGAGGATGTACTTTAATTTGATGTCCTTCCGGATCTTTCACATAAGTTCAATTCAACAAACATTATTGAATTCTCCCATGTGTGCAACATTAACGCAAGTGATGGGGATACAAAGATGAGTAGTTCCTGTTGTCAGTGGTAACAATCTAATGCAATGATACCCAGCCCTGGAGCATGCAGCTCACTTGGGGAGCCTGAAACATACCAACACCTGAGCAGCCACAACCAGAGTCTTTTTTTTTTTTTTTGCGGTACGCGGGCCTCTCACTGTTGTGGCCTCTCCCGTTGCGGAGCACAGGCTCCGGACGCGCAGGCTCAGCGGCCATGGCTCATGGGCCCAGCCGCTCCGCAGCATGTGGGATCCTCCCGGACCGGGGCACGAACCCGTGTCCCCTGCATCGGCAGGTGGACTCTCAACCACTGCACCACCAGGGAAGCCCTAACCAGAATCTTTTAAAATAGGTCTTGGGTGGAGTCTGGGCATCAGTATTTTTTTAAAAGCTCCCCAGGAGATTCTAATATACAATGAAGACCAACCAACGTAATAGGTGAGCTAATACAAGTTAACATGTATTAAGGACTGCTTTATGCCAGGAACTAGTCTTTTCTTATGTTTTATATCATTTTATCCCTCCAGTAACCCAATAGGATAAATATATTGCAACTTCCATTTATGGATGAGCAAATGAGTCAGGGCAAAGTTTAACGACATATCCAAGGCCACAGAGTTAGTATGTGAGAGAACCAAACATCAATGCCGGAGTCTACTCTGGAGCCCATGTTTCTCACCACTACACACACTGCCTCACGTTACCTGCCCGGCAGTGATTTAATTTGATAAGCTCTTTCATGATAGCAGTTTGTAAAATATACTGAGGGAAGAGAGGTCAGAGCTGTTGATTTTGACCATAGATAGAGGAGGTTGGAGAATATTTTACAATGGAAGAACTATTTGAACTTAAACTTAAATGATGAATAGGATTTATAGGTAGAGAGGAGAGTTCAAACAGAAGAGACATCCTCTGAAAAGACACTCAGAAGATGGGCATGGAATATTCCAGAAACATGTTCTGTATTTTGGGTAAATTCTTCAGTCTCTTTAAACCCTTCACCTGTGAACGATCTAGTCTCAGTATCCCAGCCTGCCTATAAAGTACACTTTGCCTCAGTGCTTTTCCTCTCTCACTTTATATTTCAAGATATATAGATATATATTTTAATATACTTAACATTTTAAAAATTATAAAATGAGTAAAAGTACAAGTGGAAGCCCTTGTTGGTGTCTTGGTCAGGTCTTTCTCAGCACTGGATTCTTCTAAGCAACAGTGTTGATAAAGTGGGGTAGGTTTTACCTCAAGTAAAATAGTCTTCATAAATGGAACCATTAGTTTTAACTACTTCAGCTGTCATAATAACAACAAAAAGATGTTAATGATTATCTCCATACCCATCCTCACTAGATAGCCTTTTGCTCTTGGGATGTCATCTTTATGAAATAGGCAGTAAGTAGAATTGGATGAGATACACCAGACTCTGAGGGTTGTTGACAAGAGACCTCCATGAATGTCTCATATAGGCTGCATCTGCATGTGAAATGATAAATTGAGATAGCTTTCTAGATAAATCAAGTAAAGTCCAAGAGGTAAGGTGTGGGTAGGGCTGCTTTAGGTAGGCTGATGGCATAAGAATGAGAACTCTGAAGTAAGCAATTGGTGCAGCAATACTTTCCTTATAAGGTCATAGGGTTCATCCTTCCAGGCTGACACGGCCTCCTTTATACATGGTATAAAAGATCAGGAACCTGTGTTCTGGGTTCCTCTGGCACAGCCAAGTCCTCACTTAGTCTGCACTTCATTGACCACCTCTGTTGACCACTAAACTTGGAGCTATGGACTGAATTGTGTCCCCTCCAAACTGACATATTGGAGCCCTAACCTCCAACGTGATGTTATTTGTGGATGGGGCCTTTGGGAGATAATTAGTTGCGGTCATAAGGTTGGGGCCCTCAGGATGGGATTAGTGCCCTAGTAAGAGGAGATACCAGAGAGTTTGCTTCCTCTCTGTCTCCTGTGTGAGAACACATCAAGAAGGCGGCTGTCTGCAAGCCAGGAAGATTCCTCACCAGGGAGCTAAATTGGCCAGCACCTTGATCTTGGACTTCCTAGATTCCAGAACTGTGAGAAATAAACTCCTGTTGTTTAAGGCCCCCAGTCTATGGTATTTGGTTACGGCAGCCCAAGCTGACACTTGGGAGCACACTGATGAGGGGACAATAGAAACACTGGAAACACTCATTTGTATCCGTGATCTTAGGTGTAGTATGGTTTTTGGTGAAAGCCGTTGAGAAAACAACCTTGAACCCAGTCTGAGCTGTCATTCCTGTCAATTAACCCTCTTATCTTTCCCTCTGTTACCTTGTCATTTCAAGCAAGATATTTTATTTTGCGTTCTCAGAAGATAAGTGAGTTGTGTTTGAGTTTTGGGTAGACTATCTTGACAACCAAGTAGTGTTATAAATACTTTAAGTTTTATGAAAAGAATAAACTTAGCATAACCTGCCTTGACAGAAGTGAGATGCTTATGTCTGCGAAGTGTAGTTGTTGGTGAAAAAAAAATCAACCTCAGGATCTGTGGGATTCTAGTGACACCTGCTGGACTCATCAAATGGTAGCCATCGTTGGTTGGTTAACCCTGTCTCTTCCACTGTGACAAAAGACAACCAGACCTCACAGTTAGGAGAGTGACCTCTAGCGAAAGATCCTTGGAAATTTTCTTTTTAATTGAATTTATAAAGGCTTAGAATACCATTTAGACAATATATAATTAGGGATAAGAAAGGTAAGAGCGTAAGTACTGAGCATATTCAAACTCATCAGTGATGTTCAGTTCTTTGCCCTGTGAAGAGAAATCTCCTAGATGTACCAGAATAAAATTTGATGATTATAGCCTGTTTTATTGATTTATCATTTTGCGTTGACATGTTGTTTTATATCAAAAGGCTATGTAATTTAGTCATTTAGAGCAAAGGCTCTGGAGTCAGAGCCAGAGTTAAAACACAGGATTTGTCACTTACTAAATTTTTGCCCTGAGCAGGTTATTTAACTTTCCTGTGCCTCAGTTTCCTTGGCTTAAAATGGGGACAATTGTACCTACATCATAGAGATGAGAACATTGTCTGACACAAAGTAAAACACTCAACAACTGTTAGCTATTTTTATTACAAGAAAATTAACGAAATCCCTGCAGTTTCTCTCATTCTGTGATAAAATTACTCTCTTAGCTATCTCTTTGTTGGGAGTAAGCTGAGGACAAAAGACTCATTCCGAGGATGGGGGAGAGATTTGATAAAAGGGAGGGTTCACATTTGTGCTTGTCGCCTTATGTAATCTAGATGGAGAATCCACGGAGACCACATCACAGACGTCAGAAAGAGAAAAACAAATACTGTATGTTAACACATACATATGGAATCTAAAAAAAAAAAAAAAAGGTTCTGAAGAAACTAGGGACAGGACAGGAATAAAGATGCAGACGTAGAGAATGGATTTGAGGACACGGGGAAGGGGAAGGGTAAGCTGGGACGAAGTGAGAGAGTGGCATGGACATATATACGCTACCAAATGTAAAATAGATAGCTAGTGGGAAGCAGCCACATATTACAGGGAGATTAGCTCAGTGCCTTGTGTCCAACTAGAGGAGTGGGATTGGGAGGGTGAGAGGGAGAGGCAAGAGGGAGGAGATAAGGGGATATATGCATAGGTATAGCTGATTCACTCTGTTATCCAGCAGAAACTAACACATCATTGTAAAGCAACTATACTCCAATAAAGATGTTAAAAAAAGAAAAAGATCACTCAGAGTTTCTGCAGTTTTTCATATACGATGTCCAGCATTCAATAAAAAGTTACTACTTATTTCAGCACAATATTTAGAGAAAGAAAAGATCTGCAAGTGACTCAAATGTTAGAGTTATCAGACACAGACTTTAAACTGATTATTCAGATTTTCTGATATTCATAAACTAATTTTGGTAAGGTTTATTTTGCTGGAATTTTGTCCATTTTACCTAAATTTTCAACTTCATTGGCATAGTTATTCACAAAGTTGTCTTATGTTTTTAATGTTGGTAGAACATATAGTTATAGCTTCCTTTCATTCTTTGCATTGGTCACTTATGCCTTCTTTTTCCCTTAATCAGTTTCACCAACTGTTTTATTAATTTTCTTAATCTTTTCACAAAACAACGTTTTGATACTCTTGATTCTTTTCATTATATATTATTTATTTGGCTTTTGTTTTTATTGTTAACTTTTCTTTGTGTTTATTTCCTGTTCTTTTCCACCTTCGTGAGATGGTTACTCAGCTCGTTGCTTTTTAACTTAATTCCTTTCTCATACAAAAGGATCATAAGTGTGCTTTAAATGCTACAAGATTTTGATATACATTTTGATATGTTTTTATTGTTACACAGTTACAAATATTTTCTAATTTCCTTATAATTTTTTCTCTGAGTCATTGGTTTTTTGAAGCATATTTCCTAATTTTTAAATAGACAGTAATCTACATATGGCTTGTTATTAATTTTCACCTGAATTGCATTTTGGTCAGAGAATATAGTCTGCATGATTTCAGTCCTTTGAAATATGTTGAGACTTGCTTTAGGGCCAGAAATATAACCTTTCTTTTGTTGATAAATATTTTATATATGCTGGATGCTTTGTTGATTAGATCCACATATGAATACAGCACTACCACTTGTAGTAAGTTTCACTGATGTAGTGAGTTTCATTGCTAGGCTTTGCTATAAAGAACCCAGAAGTTCTTCAAGTCTTGGAAGTATTGCGTAATCCCTCTGTGACTGCTTCCTTGTTGGCACAGTGTGGCAGCCTGACTCCATTATCTCCAAGCACATTTTCAGACTCTATAATCTATGGACTATGTGGTTCTAATTTTTCATAACCCTATATGTACCCAGCAGGCAAAAGTGAATAAATCCACCAATGTTCATAGCAGCACTATTCGCAGCAGCCAAAAGGTGGAAACGATACAACTGTGCATTGATGAATGAATGGGTAAATAAAGTGTGGTTCACGCATGCAATGAAATAATTATTCACCCTCAGAGAGGAAGGGAATTCTGACACATGGTACAACATGGATGAACCTCGAGGACATTATTAAGTGAAATAAGTCAGTCTCAAGAGGACAAATACAGTGTAGTCCCGCTTATATGAGGTACTGAGAGTAGCCAAATTCATAGTGACAGAAAGTAGAAGGGTGGTTGCCAGGGGCTATAGGAGGGGGAATGGGGAGTTAGTGGTTAATGGGTGTGGAGTTTCAGTTGGGAAAGGTGAAATAGGTCTGGAGACGGATGGTGGTAGTGGTTGGACAACAGTGTGAATGTCCTTAATACTACTGAACTGCACTAAAAGTAATTAAAATGGTAAATTTTATGTTATGTGTATTTTACCACAATAAAATAGAGGAGTATTTGAGTGAAGGACTGCATAATAATCAGGAGTGGAAAAAAATAAAAAACGAGTAGTAAGGCTTCTAATAGAGAGTCAATGAATATGATAAGATCTTACCATATTATAATATTCATATTTTCAACATACTTCCATGATCTAGGCATTGGTCACAGAGAAAGTTTTGGGGGCAGGAAAGTTTCCTCAAATCACCCCGCTACGTTGGGGAGGAAGGGTAACATTGAAGGGAACCCTATCCCCTTCCCCAGGAACTCCACCTTTGAGAGGAGGTTATTAACAATCCCCATTCATGGATGGGGGCAGCAGAGGTTTGGTATTGCTCCAGGGCACATGGCATGTAATTAAGCTCTCAAAGGGAAAGACATGCTCTACTTTATTTTTTACTTTTAGTGTTTGGAATGTGGCAGGTGCTTGTTGAATAATTATTAAGTGAATAAATAAGATAGGATATGAACCCAGATTAATCTAACTTCGAAGTCCGCTCTCCTCCAAGAACCTATACAGTTACTATTAGGTCCCGTATAACTGAATTTGGGGCTGGACCGCCTTGACACTGGGTAGGAATTCTTTATGCCGACTCCTGGTTAAAGCTTCACAGAGGTGGACTCTGGGAGGACCAGAGTACCATCAAGGCACCGGGACTTCTAATTTGCTGTGTCTCCCACTCCATTCTCTCTTATTTTACCCCTTCCTTCTTTGAGGAGAATTTTGTTATAATCCCAGACTCTTGGGAGCAAAAATCATTTAATCTGGGAAATGTCACCTCTTTTGGGAATAGCTGATAGATTTATGCTGCCTTGCCTCTCCATCTCCTACCCCCATGTAGGAAATGACTGAAGGTGTAGGAGTTTGGGAGCAAGTTTAGGCCACAAATACGTGGTTTTAGAAATTTAGGGTTGGTGCGTCTGTTATTTTGGATTATTTACACAAGTCGTATGAAGGGCACACTGTTTCTTCAAGTCTTCAATCCTACTGAAGTATAATAAAATGATCACTTCCATATTCTTGTCAACAATGCCCTTATTTTAAAAAAACCTTGGATGTTATACCACACGCAGCATTTTTCCAAAATTTCATTTTCTTTTTTTGGCAAGTTTATTGCACGTTCTCGCTCTCACTTTTTCTATTAACCTTTGCCAAATCTCTACTTTCACTCCCACCTGTTACAAAAGTTCATTTAAATGTAATCTGAATGAACTACAAATATATCTGTGAAGGAGAAAAACTAATTTTCAGAGAAGTTTAAATCATAATACAACAATTACATTGTATTCAAGTATTCAATTCATATATATTTTATGTATGTACATAGGTATGTCCCATAAATAATTATTAACATTAGTTACAGGTCAGAAGCCTGAGTGATGTGAACAAAACCATTCATATATTATACTGTGTCTGTTCAGGGTCATCCTTTTCTTTTATTTTTTTAAAAATTTATTTATGTTATTTATTTATTTATGGCTGTGTTGGGTCTTCGTTGCTGCACATGTGCTCCCTCTAGTTGCGGTGAGCGGGGGCTGCTCCTCATTGCGGTGCACAGGCTTCTCATTGCGGTGGCTTTTCTTGTCGCGGAGCACGGGCTCTAGGTGTGTGGGCTTCAGTAGTTGTGGCATGCAGGCACAGAAGTTGTGGTGCACGGGCTTAGTTGCTCCGCGGCATGTGGGATCTTCCTGGACCAGGGCTTGAACCCGTGTCCCCTGCATTGGCAGGCAGATTCTTAACCACTGTGCCACCAGGGGAAGCCCATCCTTTTCTTTTAAACAAGAACCCCAGCTCCTTTTCTTCAAATTACTACCAATGTGACACTTCCCTGGTGGTCCAGTGGTTAAGACTCCACGCTCCCAATGCAGGGGGCCCAGGTTCGATCCCTGGTCAGGGAACTAGATCCCACATGCCGCAACTAAGAGCCTGCGTGTTGCAACTAAAGATCCTGCATGCCGCAGCAAAGATCCTGCGTGCTGCAACTAAGATCTGGCGCAGCCAAATCAATGAATAAATAAATATTAAAAAAATTACTACCAATGCTGGAGCATGTACAGTATCATTCCCAGGACCACCTCACTCGGCTGCCCAGGTTGTGCACTGAACAACCCTGGAAGACATCTTTTACATAAAATATAAGTGAATGGTTCCCTCTTGCAGTTGAGCAGGTACAATGTGTATAAGTGTGTGTCGTAGTCCTATTTTTCTGTTCACTTCTCCTCCTTTCCTAAAATGTACCTTTTCCATGCTCCATCCTTTTGGTTTTCCTCCAGACTCTGGAATCCTTTTTCCATTCAATTTCTTCATTAAATTCCATTTAGTTTCTTCAGAATTCTCAGTCAGTGGATTTCATATAAGTTCTCTCCACCATTGTATCTCGTGGGACACTTAAGAGACTGTAGTTACAGCCAAGTGGAGCAGTCAGGAGGCAGCACATAACTTAGGGGGAGAGAATGGGCTTGGGAATCAGATAGACCAGCTCTGTCTCCTATCAGCAGGATGGAATCGAGCAAGTTAGTTAACCTTTCTATCTGATGTATGGAGATAATACTAGTAATTACCTCACATTCCACTGAAAAGATTAAAGGAAATAATGCTTAGGATAGTGACTGACAGAAATTTCTCAATAAATGGTAGTTTATAAAAAGGTGGAAGTGTTGGGGATGTACAGAAAGAGCTGTATGGATAATTATGGATAATTAAGCCATCTGGTATACCAACAAAAAAGAACCACAAGGAAACTAAGGCCATATGCATCCCCCTATTTCTCCTCACCTATCCTCCTCCAAGCCACCCATTAAGCTAAAGCTAAGGAGGTGAGATTGAATTGTTCTCTATTGGCTTCAAGTCTGCTCCTAATTTTTATTTTGACCTGGCTTCATCTCTGTGAATTCAGATGGGGATGGGGATATGAGGGTGTGAGGGAAAAGCATCCTTTATAGTGAGATTTTTTTTTTCTGGACCACAACACTCTTAGGAACATCTGGACTCCAGAGCTTCATTCTTGTAGCATCCAGGGCAGAAGAGTTCCTTGGGAAATTTGAGGCAACATTCATACCCAGGCCATTCCTTCAATGACACATGGAAAGAAGCCCAAAGATGAGAGTCTGAAGACCCTTATCAAGATGTTTGAAGCCGGAGTTGTGTAGTTGTGTAGTGGCTACAAATTGGGCCCCAGGGCAGTGTCTGGACATCTGGGTGGTGAGTCAAGTTGCTACTGAGCATCACCACAGGATGTGTCTTCACTTGGTGGACGTGTCTTCACTTGGTCTCTCTCAAATGTTCAACACAGTAAAAAGGAACTCAAAAGAGGGTTGCCCTAACATTTGACAACCCCCCACCCAACAAAGAAGGTGTAGGCTTACTGGGGAGCTGAGAGACATTGTTACACCAATGTCACCAAAATTTTAAGTTTTCTCAGGTGCAGTTAGAGACTTTAGGACACAGGACTCATGGTGATTGTAGAAAACTGTTAAATACTGTGCAAAGAGCCTTTCTTACACGATATTTTAGACAAAGTTTTGTTTTTTTTTTTTACTAGTTACAGCAAAATTAATACATACTTCCTACTAAATATTTGAGAAGTATAGGAATCTATAAAAACACGTGAACTTTTGTGTTCTTATTTTTACTTATGTTGGGGGCTGGCTGTGGGGTGGTGGGAGTCATCTAGATTATTTGGAATCATAGCCCCAAGGCCATGGAGGCAAAACATGCCTGGAAAGGAAGCTGTGCTGGGAACTGGCCTGCAAGGTGTTCCTTTCAGAGGTACGTGAGTTCTGGAGGGTCTGGGGCAGAAAGAGGCCTCGTTCTGCTCTGTTTGCTGTTCCATCTGCTGCAACATCTCTTTCTGCACTTACAGTGACTATATTTGTTTCTTAGGGTTGCTGTAACAAAGTACCGTACATACTTGACTTGAAACAACAGAAGTTTGATGTCTCACAGTTCTGGAGGCTGAAAGTCTGAAATCAAGGGGTCAGCAGGGCTGTGTGAACTGTGAAATCAGTAGGCGAGGATCCTTCCTTGCCTCTTCCTAGTTTCTGGTGACTCCCAGCAATCCTTGGTGTCCTTGGCTTGTAGCGGCATCACTCCAACCTCTGCCTTCCTCTTCACACAGTCTTCTCCCTGTGTCTGTCTCTGTCTCTGAATTTCCCTCTTCTTCTAAGACACCAGTTATACTGGGCTAAGGCTCACCCAAATCCAGCATGACCTCATCTTAACTTGGTTAGATCTTCCAAGACCCTATTTCTAAGTAAGGTCAAGTTCATGGGTACTGGGGGTTGAGACTTCAACATATCTTTTTTGGGGACACAATTCAATCCATAACAGAGACGTTGTATTCTGAGTCCACACAGGGGAGTCCAAACAAATAGGCAAAATTCTCTCCAAAATGCAGAGCAAGCAGCAGTTGCCACCACAGCCACTCAAACACATGACCTTGTGGTTTTTTAAAAATTAATTAATTAATTAATTAATTTTTGGCTGTGTTGGGTCTTCATTGCTGCACGTGGGCTTCCTCTAGTTGCAGTGAGCGGGGGCTACTCTTCATTGCAGTGTGTGGGCTTCTCATTGCAGTGGCTTCTCTTGTGGAGAACAAGCTCTAGGCATGTGGGCTGCAGTAGTTGTGGCACGTGGACTCAGTAGTTGTGGCTCGCAGGCTCTAGAGCACAAGCTCAGTAGTTGTGGCGCACGGGCTTAGTTGCTCCGTGGCACGTGGGATCTTCCCAGACTAGGGCTCGAACCTGTGTCCCCTGCATTGGCAGGTGGATTCTTAACCACTGCGCCACCAGGAAAGTCCCTGACCTTGTGTTTTGTCCATCTTTTTTTTTTGGTACTTTTTTTCAGTACGTGGGCCTCTCACTGTTGTGGCCTCTCCCGTTGCGTAGCACAGGCTCCGGACGCGCAGGCTCAGCGGCCATGGCTCACAGGCCTAGCCGCTCTGTGGCATGTGGGATCTTCCCAGACCGGGGCACGAACCCATGTTCCCTGCATCGGCAGGTGGACTCTCAACCACTGTGCCACCAGGGAAGTCCGACTTTGTGTTTTAAAGTCCATCCTTGAACTCTCATCCGGACCTAACAATGATCGAGTTATTTTTATTTAACCTTTTCTTCTTAATACATATTTTGGACCTCTTCTGTCTCCCTTCCTGCCTCCAGATTGCCTTTCAGTTTTCACATAGCCATCTCTTTCATTCTCTCTTCAGCATCTTTGTTAATTTGGCTTTTCACATGGCTCACAGAAGGCCATCAGTAAAAAAATAAATTAAAATTGTTACTTAAGCCCTAACATTTTTCTTTCAAATGTTATAAGCAAAAATAATCCTCGGTGGGTGGTATCATTTTTGCAGTACTGAGAAGACACCTTTCTGTCCATGATTATTTCCTCTATTTTCTCCCATTTCCTTGATATCTAAAATTGATTTGAGGTAGTAAATCTTATTTTGCAATTAAAGGAAAAGCAAATACCCCTGGCAGGGGTTGTACACTGGTTTAAGTTTATTCTGAGTATAAATGACGAGGGTAAAGTGCTCTCCCAAGAACAGCGTTGATGATGTGAGGAGTGAACACCACAGCACCGGAATTCTGAAGTAAGACAAAAGGTCATGGAAAGGACAGAACTGTAATATGGAATATAAACTCTCCCTATTGGAAAACTTGCTCTGCAGCGTTCTTATTTATTCACTTACTTAACATTATCCACAGAGTGAAAGGAATTGAAGTCTGCATATGAAGATGCACACAATTTAGCAAGATCAACTAAAAATAAGTAAGAGAAAATAGGCATATAGAAAACGTGAGGAGGAAAGAAGGTGGGCCCAGGAGTGATGCTGGCGGACGATGCACATGTGATGCTGGCACGTGACGCAGATGAACCCCAGACCGGGCCCAAGTGTTCTGATAGCCCCTGTGGCAAAACAAGTGTGCCCACTCATAATATTTGTAGTGAACTAGAAGCTCAGAGGGTGAGCCCCAGACATACATTTTAAATAGCTCTTCCTGTTATTCTGACCTGCCAAGTCCCCAAAGGCTTACACTTTCCCTTACTCTCATCTGGTCCCTCTTGTCAACGTCTTGCCTCCCTGTCATTCCCATATTGGTGCTGAGGCAACATCACGATATATTTTCCAGATAAAGTACAGGAAAATCATTTTGCAGTAAAATAAAACGTTACAGGAAATTGCTTTCTTTGATAGCAATCAGTTGACCAAAGTAACATAAAGGAAGAAAAAAAGCTTTGAGAGTGCAGGATAGACTAATATTATCTCCCCTTATTTCTAATAGTTAAAAAATTTGAACTTAAAAAGTTTCAAATACATATAAAGGAGAAGTCCATGAATTTTAAAAGTCAATTAATGAAATGGTTCTTTAATGTTGCAAAGTTCTTGGCTCTTAAGGAAAAAGTGTTTGACTTGTTAATTATTTAGGACACATCTCGGTGAAGTCATTCCCATACGATTTAAGAATGCTCACTTGTTGACTTGCATTTCCTAATTGCTTAGTAAAGTCTGCTGTTTTCTTCCCTAGGCTATGTGTACTTGCTGGGGCTCCCTGAGTGTAACATTTTTAAAGAAAATGAGATCAGGGCATAGACGTTCTTTTTCCCTGTGTATGTGCCTGTGCATAGCATTTCTGAGCATGTCTGAGTATGAAATATGCGTTGATTTTCATACATTGATTCACATTAATAGGAAAGCATTTTTTTTTTTTTTTTTTTTGGCTGCGTTGGGTTTTCATTGCTGCACGCAGACTTTAGTTGCAGCGAGCGGGTGCTACTCTTCGTTGAGGTGCGCAGGCTTCTCATTGCGGTGGCTTCTCTTGTTGCGGAGCTCGGGCTCTAGGTGCGCGGGCTTCAGTAGTTGTGGCACATGGGCTTGTTTGCTCCACGGCATGTGGGATCTTCCAGGACTAGGGCTCGAACTCGTGTCTCCTGCATTGGAAGGCGGATTCTTAACCACTGCGCCACCAGGGAAGTCCCAAAGCATTTGCATTTATTGTAAATGCTTTGGCCACTGTCTCTGATGTTACTGTAACTGAAGTAGCTCAGAAGCACAAAAGGTCATGTCAGGCATTTGTGTAAAATTTATTAGAGCTGTTTGTAAAGGCACCTTGTGTATTATTGCTTTGTTCGTGCACTTTACAGGAAATCCTGTCATTCTATCATTTCCTTCCATATTTCAACTGTTTCTCATTATAAATAAAAGCCTTTATTGCTAATGGTCACTGAACCACACGAGTTGGGGCATGGACCTCTGTGAAGTCTTACTCACTCTCAGAATCACAGACTCACTCAAACTTGAGTATGGAAAGTGGGGTCTGAATTTCACATTCACTGTATTGCTGGGTCCAAACTGCCGGGTGTCATCAACAGACAACCTTCCAAAGGACAGACTTTACACACTAAGTCACAAACGTATTACCTCACCCATTGTTAGTTTGCCTTCTCCCTGGTTACCAAATCTAATTCTACCCCTGAGACGACGGCCATTTTTACAGGAATTTTCTACATAGACTATTAATAAAGGTCACTTATAAATATTACCCTGATATATCTGGTTTCCATACTCTTCTTCCTCCCTGTTGCCCCCTTCCCCTCCTGGAAAATGCAGAATTGTTTGTAGAAGCATCAACAGGAGACACATTGAAACAACCCATTTGTATAGAATACATATGTTCTTGACTCACCCCTTGGAAGAGAGCCATGTGACTGGCATCAGAGTATGTCGTGAGTGAGAAATAAACTTCTGGTGTTCTAAAGTGCCCAGACTTCAGGGTTTATCTGACTCCACTGCATAGTCTACTCAGTCCTGCCTCCCAGCTCTTGAGTTTGAAAGTGAAGTGGTGAGGGGAGAGAGGGGGGTCAGAGAGGGGAGTCAGAGTTCCAGTACCTGCATGTAGAGCACATCCATGAGATGGCCATGTTTAAAATATGACATCTACCTGTTACTGATATGAAGCAGAGATAAAGATCATTCTGACGACAGGTGGGAAGCTTTTGTTTCGTTTTGTTTTGGGATGTGATGTCTGACTGTGGGAGTTACCCTTACAAACAAAATGAGGCTTTGGCACTCAGTGTAGGGCACAACTCAGCCTGCATTGATGCACTGGTACCTGCGGGTACCCCAGGGGTAGCGGGAAAGCTCCTGAAGCCTGAGAAATAAATACCCTGCATGCCCCCTTCGGGCACTCATCCCATCCCCAGTGAGGCCAGATTTGTATTAAAATAAGTCATACCTGTTCTGTACTTAGTGTGGTCAAGATATTGAAAACAGCTGTGGCTTAGAAAGCAGATGTGGCTTGAAATCCTTCAGAAAATCAGCAGCAGGGACTTCCTTGGTGGTGCAGTGGTTAGGAATCCGCCTGCCAAAACAGCGGACATGGGTTCAGATCCCTAGTCCGGGAAGATCCCACATGCCGCAGAGCAACTAAACCCGCCAGCCACGTGCCACCACTACTGAAGCCACCCGCCAGCCACGTGCCACCACTACTGAAGCCCGAGTGCCTAGAGCCCGTGCTCCACAACCAGAGAAGCCACTGCAATGAGAAGCCCGCGCACCGCAACAAAGAGTAGCCCCTGCTCGCTGCAACTAGAGAAAGCCCGCGCGCAACAATGAAGACCCAAGGAAGCCAAAAATAAATTAATACATTAGTTAATCAAAAAAAAAAATTTTAGGGCTTCCCTGGTGGCGCAGTGGTTGAGAGTCCGCCTGCTGATGCAGGGGACACGGGTTCGTACCCCGGTCCGGGAAGATCCCACATGCCGTGGAGCGGCTAGGCCAGTGAGCCGTGGCCGCTAAGCCTGCGCGTCCGGAGCCTGTGCTCCACAATGGGAGAGGCCACAACAGTGAGAGGCCCGCGTACCGCAAAAAAAAAAAAAAAAAAAAATTTAAAAATCAGCAAAATAGTTGCAAAAATTGCCAAGGTCATTTTAAGAAAAGGTGGTTTCCTAATCCTGTTGCACAGTATCATCATCATCACCATTCGCAGCAGCGGAAGCAGCACCTGTAACCCTGCAGGTGGCTGTAGCAGGGAGGGGAGTTGGAGGGGTGCTGTACTCTCTAAAGAAGCAGCAGCACTTCTGATTCTGGGTAAAATGATAAATTAGGCAAAAAATTGTTTTGCCTTCTCATCTTCCTCTTCTTAGTCCTGAGGTACTTTCTCCTTTAACTAATGTTGTCTCTCTTTTACTCTTTTCCCTAGAAATTATTTTCATACATTTATTTATTCATCCAGCAGACATTTATTGAGTACCTTCTATGCCATGTGCCAGGAATACAAAAACGAATAAGATATAGTCCTTCGTCTCCAGGATGGTCTAGTGAAGTGAAAGATTATGAGAATAAGGGGGAAAAAAATCACAAGAGAGAAATCTTTGCCAAAGGTATTACATCCTTGAGTGGTTAGAGTACCAATATTCCGGCTAACAGCTGAAGGTGGTAATTAACTTCCCTACAGAGACATCCAGTTTGCCAGAACATAAGAGCTTAGGATGTTCCTCAGCTCTGGAGTATTTATGCCACTAGACTTGGAAGAGAAAGGAAGGAAAGTAGTCCTTGCCAAGTTCCTATGTCTCACCATTTTCACATACATTATCCCCAGGTAACAGATGTGGAAATAAGTGTTCACAGAAGAAGCGACCTGCTAAAAGTCCATAGTGTGCAGAAGAGCTGAGATTTGAGCTCAGGTCTGCCTGAAATTGAAGTCCAAGCTCCCTTTACTTTATCACACTGCCTATACAGGAAGAACTCTCTAATTATACAACCTCAGGTGCTGTAATAGATTAGGGACCAATATTTTAGAGGCACGGAGCCCTCCTAGCTTCCATTTTGTCCTCCAGGCAGGCAAATGCACGTGAGACTGGCCCTTCATGGTGACAGCTGAACTCTCCTGCCCTTCTCTACTGAGAAAGCAAACCAGAGGACCAGCAGGCAGAGTGGATGCGCTCAGAGGGTCTGGCTCTGGATAGGCTGATCATTCAATGGGAGCTACAGAAAGCAAGTCGGGTCCAGTGCCTTTCACTGTGGTTCTCTGCCCCATCCTCACATTGCAGTTCTCAGATCCCACACCTCCCAGAAGGGCCTCCAAAAGCTCTTTCAGGGCAGGGGACGTGCCTTGAATTAATTCTGTACCCCCTTCTGTGCCCAGCAATAAGATTCAAAACTTCTTCAGAAATCTTTTTGGCAAACTCTGGACACGATATTCTTACAGAATATTGCTTGGCTCTATTAAAGAGTTGAAAATTGGCATTTCATGACTAAGGTTTTCTCATGAACTCCACCTTGAAAGCACTGTTGACTCAGACAGGAAGCGTTGTTGTGATCACAAAGAAATACACGGTTCACGGGAAAGCCTGCCTTGATTCCTCAGCTGCCGCTGCCTCTGCGGTCATGTGGTTTGAGACGCTTGAGCGTTCCGGGAGTTCCCAGTCTTGTTTTGATTCCGTTTCCATGAACCTCCCTCCTATCCAGGCCCTCCTCCCTGAAAGTGGCACGTTTTCCACGTCGTTAAAAACAAAACACAACAGGACAACACATCACAAACCCAGAAATTCTTAAGCAGCACACAGTGATCATTTAAAAATCAAATACACACGCACACACGCCTCACAACATTCCCTTCATTTCCTTCGACACTTTGCAGCTCAAGGCCAGCAACACAAACTCCAGAGGTTTTCTTTGGCAGGCAGACACCAAACATATATTTTCCATCCCTTATAGAAAACAGACAAGAAACACTCTTTTCCTTTGCTTTCTCAGCGTCGCTGGGATTATTCTTTTTGTTTCCACTGGTGACCGGTGCAGAGCTTGACCCCTGCCCGGTTCCTGGTTCTGGCCCAGGCTTCCAGCTCATGTCTCACACTGGCTTGGCCAGTGTCCCCTGTTTATGGGCTGTGAACATGGTGGTTTGCAGAAGGTGATTCAAGTTCCCCTTTCTCAAAATACCGTTCTCCCTTTCTATCTTTTCCCAAGGCTGAACCACATAATTTCTTTTCTGCTTAGCGAGGCAGGTGGGGCGAGGGCAGAAGGCCACCCCAGAGGCAGCAGAGGCTTCACTAGCGCACATGATTCTGTCCGGTCAGCTGGCTGGCGAGTGGGTACATACGGGAAGCCACATCCTGAAGTGTAAAGACAATGGACAGGTAGAAGAAACGACAAACTTCAGGGGACTGTACACACCTGACATTGAATCAGAGCAAAGGCAGGCACCCAGAGGAAGAAGGATACGGCACGGGTTGAGAGCTTAAGCTTCCCATTTTGCCTTGAACTGGCCTCTACCCAGTTCAGGGGATAAACTAGCGTGTCTGGTTCTGTAAATGGAGGTGAGAAAAATAAGAAAGGAGAAATAAAAAATTAAAAATCGTAGAAAAGTGTCAGGCAATTTGATTAAGAATGTTATAAGAGAGTAAATCTGTGTTGATACATCGTAAATACCCACAAACAGATGGTCCTTCCAATAATGTAATTCAACTGTTTGTTTTCAGACATAAAGTCTCTTTAGAAACGGACAAGCCTCAAAGTGAGGCAAGGACACTCTTAGGAGTTGCCTTTTCGGGTGACGAAATGGGCTGACAGAAGTTAAGAGGCCTGCGAGATCACACAGCTGCTTAGTGACAGAGCTGTGACCCGAGTCACACATGTCCTGAGTTGAGTCCTCACCCACTGAGCCATGCTGCCTCCTGTGTTTAAGTGAGGCTCTGGGGAAAAGCCTAGCACAGATCTCTTCCTTCCTATTCTACTGGGGTGAAAAAAATATAGTGACTTAGGATGAAAGTAAAACGGTATGAGAATATATTTGGACACTAATCCCCTGTGAAATATAGATGGACTTTGGGGGCAGGAATTGATTACATCAGGTTCTCTTTTCACTTAAAGTGACATTAAGGAAAAATGGGAAGAATAAGCGGTTCTGCAAATCTTACCAGCTCTTACCTCGAGGTCTTGAGGTTGAAAATTCCAAGTCGGGATCAAACAGGACAGTTTCCTGCTTTTTGGCTCTCAGAGCAGACCAGCCTGGCACCTGATACCAAGCCTTCTCTTTGAAATTTCAAAGGGAGAAATTCCCCTTTCAAAACTATAGGAATATGTGGGACCAACTTGTCTCTTTGGGGATTTATTAATAGAGAACTTCCTGTGGTTTTTAAATTAAGGCTGGATCTCTTGCAATATACAATAGCTTATTAACCAAAACTTTGCGTTATGACTTGTTGGGTTTTGAGTGGAATTTCAGGTATCTCTCAAGCTGTCATGGGGGCAGACCAGATCATGCTCTGGTTACAATCAACCCCCAGATCTCAGTGGCTGAACACAACAAAGGTTCCTTTCTCACTCAAGCTACACTTTCTAGTGGGTTGACAGAGGGGCTTTGCTTACAGTGGTCCTTCAGATCTTCAGGCTGATGGAGCAGGTTGCCATGATAGAGGGAGCAAAGAGAGAACCCAGGAAATCTCACGCTGAAAATCAAATCCTCCAGAATAGGGGCTTCCCTGGTGGCGCAGCGGTTGAGAGTCCGCCTGCCGATGCAGGGGACACGGGGTCGTGTCCCGGTCCGGGAAGATCCCACATGCCGCAGAGCGGCTGGGCCCGTGAGCCATGGCCGCTGAGCCTGCGCGTCCGGAGCCTGTGCTCCGCAGCGGGAGAGGCCACAGCAGTGAGAGGTCCGCATACCGCAAAAAGAAAAAAAAAAAAATCCTCCAGAACAGAAGCGACATTGTTCATAGTCCACTGGCCAGATCAGTCATATGGCTCCGCCCCCAATGGGACCAGGAAATCCAGTCCTACTGTGTGCCCAGAAGGCAGAAAACTGGAAATACTGGAAACTAGCACCAGTGGCTCTCACGCTCCATACATAAATAGATGAGACCGTGGTAAATAAAATCCTGTAAATCAAATATTTTTTCCTAATGATGTTGATGATACAATTATCTAAAAAATGGACTATTCTAAGATGCTCGTTCATAGCTATAGTCACTAAATGAGAAGTGTGGTTCAAGGTTAGGAGGAAAATGGGATTTTAATGTAGTCATTATTACACATTGTTCATGAGCTTGGGGGAAGGAAGCTCTTCTTTGATCAGGAAGTAAAGTAGTAAGTCAAGTTTTTTGTTTGTTTTCTGTGCAGAAGATGCTGCAGTATGTTAGAGAGGTTCTAGAGTAGGGATGGCAGTTCGATTTTATCTTCTATAAAAATTCCAATTGATTGGTTATGGCACCTTAAAATAGCAAACTCCAAACTTCTTTGATATTTCTCATTCCTGTTGGTAAAGCACGCAACTTATTTACTTTCACCTCCCCTCATATATATATTTATTTAATTACAAATTACTACTACTTATTGCATATACTGAAAAACATTGGCAAAAATAGAGGTTAAAACTAGAAATAGGCAGTTTCTTCCTACCTCACAAAGAACTGTCTTATCTGTCCACTTTGGAAACAACAGTTCTTTAGCACTTGTTGAACTGGATTTTCAGGCTAGATTAAGGCTCAGTTCTTCTCCTCTTTTTTTTTTTAATTGATTTTTATTGGAGCATAGATGATTTACAATGTTGTGTTAGTTTCTGCTGTACAGCGAAGTGAATCAGTTATACATATATCCACTCTTTTTTAGATTATTTTCCCATATAGATCATTACAGAGTATTGAGTAGCGTTCCCTGTGCTATACAGTAGGTTCTTGTTAGTTATCTATTTTATATATAGTAGACTTTATATGTCTACTATGTCATATGTCAATCCCAATCTCCCGATTTATCCCTCGCCCGCTTTCCCCCTTGGTAATCATAAGTTTGTGCTCTACATTTGTGACTCTATTTTGTAAATAAATTCATTTGTACCATTTTTTTAGATTCCACTTATAAGAGATATCATAAGATATTTGTCATACTCTGTCTGACTTACTTCACTCCATATGACAATCTCTAGGTCCATCCATGTCACTACAAATGGCATTATTTCATTCTCTTTTATGGCTGAGTAATATTCCTTTGTATATATGTACCACATCTTCTTTATCCATTCCTCTGTTTATGGACATTTAGGTTGCCTCCATGCCCTGGCTATTGTAAATAGTGCTGCAATGAACACTGGGGTGCATGTATCTTTTCAAATTATCTTTGTCTCTGGATATATGCTCAGGAGTGGGATTGCTGGATCATATGGTAGCTCTCTTTTAAGGAACGTCCATACTCTTCTCCATAGTGGCTGTACCAACTTACATTCCCATCAACAGTGTAGGAGGTTTCCATTTTCCCCACACCCTCTTCAGCGTTTATAGATTTTTTGATGCTGGCCATTCTGACTGGTGTGACGTGATACCTCATTGTAGTTTTGATTTGCGTTTCTCTAATAATTAGTGATGTTGAGCTTTTTTTTTTTTTTTTTTTTTTTTTTGCGGTACGCGGGCCTCTCACTGTTGTGGCCTCTCCCGTTGCGGAGCACAGGCTCCGGACGCGCAGGCTCAGCGGCCATGGCTCACGGGCCCAGCCACTCTGCGGCATGTGGGATCTTCCCGGACCAGGGCACGAACCCGTGTCCCCTGCATCGGCAGGCGGACTCTCAACCACTGCGCCACCAGGGAAGCCCAAGCATATTTTTGTATGCTTTTTGGCCATCTGTATGTCTTCTTTGGAGAAATGTCTATTTAGATCTTCTGCCCATTTTTGGATTGGGTTGTTCGGTTTTTTGATATAGAGCTGCATGAGCTGTTTGTATATTTTGGAGATTAATCCCTTGTCGGTTGCTCAGGAAACCATAAACAACCCACAGAATGGGAGAAGGCTCAGTTCTTACTGAGTAGCAATGCCTGTCAAGCAAAGGGAGAAGGATGCTGTATGTTCCAGGTGGCTGACATCGGAGTTAGGATTCTCTCACATGGGTTGGCTACTCTACATTCATTTTTGCGTCTTTCCTATTGTCACAAGACATCCCACCCCAGGTCTCCATTTTTAGATCATGGTAAGTTACACCCCTTGACAACTCTTCCCTGACTCTTTCAAGTGGGTTCTTCCTAAGCTGGATCAAGTGGAAATTGTACAGAGGAATCAACAAGCATCTGAAAGTTTACAACTGCAAGCAATTAAACAACGGTTAGCAAGTTGGATCCAGAAACTGTAAATTGCATGTATAAGATTTCATGTGATATGTTTCTATAATATGAAAGATGCCTGAACTTTTTTGTAGTAAATATACTTTGACTCATCTATAACATTTTATATCAAAACTAATAACAAATTTAGGAATCATAAATTTGAAGCACAGGAACTACTATGTGCTAGACATATTTTTTAAAATATATTTTTTGCATAATGGCTGATATCTTCCAGAAAAGGATTAAAGAATTTTCTGTGCTCATGGCTGGAACTACCCATGTTTTATTTATTTTTATCACAGAAAGTGATTTTATTTATTTATTTATTTATTTAAAATAAATTTATTTATTTTTGGCTGCGTCAGGTCTTCGTTGCTGCAGGCGGGCTTTCTCTAGTTGCGGCGAGCAGGGGCTACTCTTCGTTGAGGTGCGTGGGCTTCTCTTTGTGGTGGCTTCTCTTGTTGCGGAGCACGGGCTGTAGGTACGCGGGCTTCAGTAGTTGTGGCACGTGGGCTCAGTAGTTATGGCTCACGGGCTGTAGAGCACAGGCTTAGTAGTTGTGGTGCACGGGCTTAGTTGCTCTGCGGCATGTGGGATCTTCCCAGACCAGGGCTCGAACCCATGTCCCCTGCATTGGCAGGTGGATTCTTAAACACTGCGTCACCAGGGAAGCCCACAGAAATTGATTTTAGAAGCATTGAGTTTTTAGGAAGCTTGAAAGGTTGAGGAAAGAATTTGGATCTAAAAGATTGACTTCTAGGTCATTGTGATTAGTGATAATACATTTTCTTCCCTTCTTGTACTTACTGAACTCAAGTAGGAAGACCAGGTACTCTGGTGTTTAGATGTTTATGCATTGTACTAGGCCAGAAATTTTGTTCAAAATACGAAATAAACATATCATCTTTCCCAAAGATTGGTATTGCAATGAGAATATCTATTTATTTAAGTTTTAATTTATTTGTTTTGGAAAGAGGGTTTTAATGTACTGTGCAAAAGTTATTGACAATCACTTCAAATCTGGCAGTGGTTTATAGGAGTATAATATGTAACTATCAAAATCAGAAACTTCCACAAATTCAGAGGAACAGGTTCTGTGTGACAAGTGTAGTTGTTTCAGAGTTTAAAGAAGTGGAAGAAGTAAAGGTGGTGACATTTCAAAGATATCTACAGGCTGCAAAAATTAATAAAGATTTTTATATTTATATATAAATAATATATAAATTATATATTATATATAAAATAATTTAGACTTTGTGTGTGTTTAACAGCCCAACCTATACAAATAGACTACTACACAAATGGGAGATATGATATATAAACACAATTTGGTACTTGTTCCACTGAACTGTGGCTTCTAATCCTCATATGGTTCTTTATCAAGCACTTTAGAAAGACAAACATTTTTTTCATATATCAAAAATGTTTAACTGGTGATTGACATTGCTTCTTTCCAACAGATGGTGCTATCTTACTGTCAACTATTCCAGGGCAAACACTTCAGACAAATAAAATAAATCCCTCTCTCCACTTATCAACCACTGGTTCAGGTACATCTGCCCCATGAGCCAATCGAGTATCATAATAGCTTAAGAACAAAGTCTCTTAAAAACTTTCTAGGGTTTCCCTGGTGGCGCAGTGGTTGAGAGTCTGCCTGCCAATGCAGGGGACGCGGGTTCTTGCCCCGGTCCGGTCCGGGAGGATCCCACATGCCGTGGAGCGGCTGGGCCCGTGAGCCATGGCCGCTGAGCCTGCGCGTCCGGAGCCTGTGCTCCGCAACGGGAGAGGCCACAGCAGTGAGAGGCCTGCATACCGCAAAAAAAAAAAAATAAAATAAAGTGGACAAAAGACTTAATCAGACAGTCACTTAACAAAAAAGGGTATCCATACAGCCAATACACATATGAAAAGGTTACTATATGAGTTTCTAACTGCTGCTATAACAAGTTACCACAAGCTTAGTGATCTATGAATGACTCCTTGGATTAAACCCAACAGAAATGTGTACCAAAACTTATCAAGATACATATGCTATGAATCCACACAGTAGTACTAGTCATAATAGCTTCCAACTGGAAACTATCCAAATCTCCAGCAACAGTAAAATGAATAAATAAATTGAGGCGTATTTGAGGCATATTCATGTAATGGAATACTAGACAGCAATGAGAATGAAGGAACTACTACTATTACTACGTGTAAGTACATGGATGACTCTCCCAAATGTAGCAGAGAGCAAAAGTATCCAGACACACAGAGTACATACTGTCTGATTCCACTTACATAAAGCTCAAAATTAGGCAGAATTATTGTACGGCATTAGAAGCCAGGATAGCGGTCCCTTTGGATAGGAAATGTAGAGGAAGAGGCAGTGGGAAGTTTTGGCAGTGCTGGTGATGCTCTAGATCTTGATTTGGGGCTGGTTACACAGATGTGTTCATTCTCAAACATTCAACAAGCTCTCATGGCTTGTGCACTTTCCTACGTGTATGTTATATTTCAATAAAATGAACTTAACTTACAAAATAAGTAAATAAACATGCGTGGAGTCTTTCTGAGAATTCTTTGAAGGGGAAGTAAATCATTATCTTGTAAACTTTTCCCTTTCCCATCCCACCTTGAAGTTTTTTACTTGAAGAAAAATTTTGTTTCCTTTTCAGGATCCTCACAGTCTCCAGCTGAAGGCTGGGCCCAATTTTAAGTCAGCAGAGTAGCTGGGAAGTTGAGAATATCCTTTCAGGAAATGGGTCTTGAGTAGTTTGGATGTGTTTCACAGGTTACAAAAACCAGCTTGGTGGGAATTTCAGTTTCAGTATTTAATCTACTGCCAGCTGCCCTTGACACAGATACTCCAGTGACTCATCATCTCAGGTTGTGACAATGAGATTAAGATGAGTTTGGAAATTCAGGCACAGAGAGGATCAGTTACTAGCAAGCCAGTTTTACTTTGTTTTGTCTTTTCAATAATGTAGATATTCTCAGCGACTTTCAACCCTTTGTATGACTGAAGGTGTCCTTTAAGTATAAGACTCCATACAGTTCTTTAAAGTTTCTTTTTATTTCACTGAAATTGTTTGCTTGTTTACTTATTGACAAACTTGCTTTAAGAAACCCTGTAGTGAAAGATAGAAAAGGAAGACTGCATTTCTTTCCTTTGGAATCACAGAATCTCGATTTATGGAGCCCTTAAGGATCATTCAGTCAACCACATATCCAGAGACTTGAGGGGACCATATTTCTGAATCTTCATGTTTTCATAAAAGAGAATGTCTGCTCTAGTTCCTTAGAGGGAACCTTAGGAGGATAACTTCTGCTTTTCTGTCATCTACCTCCACTTGGTGACTTACCTGCTTGATGAGATTGGAGAGAACCCTGAGCCCTCAGGGGCTTGGTTCCCTGTCTCTCAGAGTGGTGTGTCCTGAAGCTGTTGGCTTTATCTCTCATCCATTGGAGCATTTCCTGGAGAGGGTGATGTCTCTGCAGTGGATGGGCTTGTGGGTATTTAAGCAGAACTCATGAAAGAAAAAAAAAAAAAAAAAGAATGCCAAAAATGAAGGAAATGTTTAGTTAGAGTAAGGCTAAGCAGAGATCTAAAAACACGGAGAGGCATTTGGAGGTTGGTAAAAAAGTGAAGCAGGTCAGTAGAAGATAAGCAGGCCAGGTTTCAAAGCCAGAAATTTGAGACAGGGGCAACAAAAAGAAGTGAATCCACAGTAGAAGGGAATGGGGAAATTAACGTCCTAAAAGAGAGTGAAGAAGGGTAAAATGAAGCACAGGTAACTGCTGGCGCTGGAGGTTTGATATTAAGGTTAAGTACATTGAGCTAGGTGGCGAGGGGAACAAAAGAAAACAGATGAAAAAATATATGTGCAGGAAATGTGATATAACTCTGGAACTCACAAGAACCTGTGGTTAGGTCTGCTTTGTCTTAACTGCAAACCTAGATAAATTGCACTTGATTCCGTTTTAAGTATCATCTTTATTAAAAAGAAGATAAAAGTTTTAATTGCCTGGTGAAGGATGCATAAACATTGCTGGTCATACTCTCCCCCCCAAGAACATATTACATCTTCTGGTATTTTCTTAGATTCCTACTCCTGTCCACTTAGGTTACATGTTGAATAGAAACAACAACAGGAAACTTGAGTCTTTTCATTAACGGAGTATAAATTCTGCTGAAGGTGGATTAAAAACACAACATAAAATACAACAAGATATTACCAGTTGGCAGTTGGTGGGTGGTCTGGCTTGTTAATTGTTCTAGAATAAGCCTCTTACTGTCAAGCTGGAAAAATGTAAGAACCAAACAAAAATTATGACCCAAGATAGGATACTTAATTCTGATCATTAAGAATGAGAAAGGGCATTTGAAGAAGTAAAACACAGGTTAATTGAATGTGAATAAATGTCCAAGTTTAATATAATGGCTAATGGACTCACCTCTACTAACCCCTAACCTGACATCTAAGCCAAATACTTAGCATGAAAGAAATGCTAATCAGCTCTGTGGAGTTTGATCCCAGTGGAAATTTCATATCCATTGTTTCTCAGAATAAGTAGATTTATCTTGGCTTCCATTGTTTAAGGAAATGCTTTGATTCCTGCGTTCTTTCCACCCAAGGGCACAGGGAAGACTTCCAGAGTAGGAAGCAAGCTGTGTGTGTGTGTCTCTGTTGCAGACTTGGACAGTTATTAGGAATTTTCAATTCAGAATTGATGTGGGAAGATGGAAAGAATCTTATGATGAAAAAAGCAACTACAGCCCAGAGGTTTGGTCCCTCTAACCTGCTGAATCAGGGTCAGTGACACTGAAGTTTTAACTTTGTTGCTTTCACTCTTTCATATACAAAATACATGCATTTTAATTAAATTTCTCGTTCACAATAGCTTATCAGAGGGAGAGAGAGATACAGAGAGCTAGAGCGGGAGAGAGAGAAGCTTCTATTGTACTTCTATTGCTGTGGATGTAAATTTGGTATTACTAAATATGGACACTTCCTAGTATTTGCTTTCTAATCAATTTGGGTTTTTTGCTTTTTTTTTTTTGGTACGCGGGCCTCTCACTGTTGTGGCCTCTCCCGTTGCGGAGCACACGCTCCGGACGTGCAGGTTCAGTGGCCATGGCGCACGGGCCCAGCCGCTCCGCGGCATGTGGGATCTTCCCGGACCGGGGCACGAACCCGTGTCCCCTGCATCGGCAGGCGGACTCTCAACCACTGCGCCACCAGGGAAGCCCCTCAATTTGTTTTTTATATATCTATATCAATTGGCCATATCCAATGCTTTAGGTACCTAAGAATGATCTCATGACCATTGGATTAGTATGTACTTACCCAAAACACAGGAAACATAGAGACCTCATTCTATACCCAGGAAAGTACTGGCAAGATCACTGGAGGTTGGCGTGTACTTGCTTATCATTAAAGTGCTTGAAAGACCCGTAGTCATGAAATATGAATGCTAAGGACCCCACTTGCAGGAAGAAAGAAGAAAAAGGAGGTGGAGGAAGACGAAGAAGAAGAAGAGGAGGAGGAGAAAGCAGCAGGAGCAGACCAGGAAAGGAAGGAAGGAAGGAAGGAAAGGAAGGAAGGAAGGAAGGAAGGAAATGAAGGAAGGAAGGAAAGGAAGGAAGAAAGGAAGGAAGGAAGGAAGGAAGGAAAAAGATACCATTAGCTCCCACTAGCTTAAGTATTCGTAGTTATTACCAAATTCTAGATACAGGCAGGCTGGCCACACATTTTTGTGCTAGTGCCGTGGCCTGGAATATTGACTCTTCCATGACAGCACAGATGTTTTCCACGAGTCTTTCTGTCTCTAGCTCCTCTGCATGTCAGTTTCATTAACAAGTAAGGCCAAGAGGGAATTCCGTGGCCGTCCAGTGGTTAGGACTCCACACTCTCACTGCTGAGGGCCTGGGTTCAATTCCTGGTCCAGTAACTAAGATCACACAAGCCGCGTGGCGTGGCAAAAAAAAAAAAAAAAAAAGTAAGGCCAAGTAGTTTAATACATAATGGTTTTCTAATATATCTTATTTGCTAGCTTTCTCTTTCTAATACGCTGTATCTTCATAAGAAATCCTCCGTGTGTGTCACAATGCGTGGTGGTACCGAAATAGGAGAGAAGCGGGCAGGGTACAACCTTTAAAAGAATGACATAGCCCTTGAGGACATAACCTGGTTAGAGCCATCTAGATCCAAGATGATGGAAGATTCAACTTCCAGTGAAGCTGAGCCTCATTGTATACTCACTGCAATGCATTAGCTAAATGACCCACCAGCACCATGACAGTCCCAAAGTCAACCATAAAAGGCCAAAAAGTGGGCGGTGGCTGAATTCTTGGAAATCTCCGCCCTTTCCCCAAATAGTTGGAATAATCCTCCCACTCATTAGCCTATGAAATTACCCAGCCCATAAAAACTAACCACCCCATATCTCAGGCCTCTCGCCTTCTGAGATGGCCCACATGCTACAGTGTGTGTGTCGCTTGGCCGCTCTTACTTCCTGAGATGACCCCATGCCCCGGGGCTGCTCTCGCCTTTTGAGACAAATTGCATTCTTTCTATGAATGTGCATCTCTCTAAATAAATCCACTTCTTACCTATCACTTTTTCTCTCACTGAATTCTTTCTGTGATGAGACATCAAGAACCTGAACTTCATTAAGTCCTGAGACCAGGTGTGTGATCTCAATTAGAAGACAGTGGGCTCAAGTCCCTGCCCATGGGTTCAAGTCCCATCTGAGTTGTGCGGTTTCAGTACTACATAAGTAATAAGTACTCACTGATCCATGACTTTTGAAAAGTTACACTTTGCGTTGTTCCCCATCCACCCAGTTACCCTCTTCAGAGGGGAACATTCCCAGTTTCTTGGATGGCCTTCCAGTGACAATCTCTGCATATTCCTATAGTTACATGTATGGTTCCCCAAGCCCCATTTTTACCCAAATGATATTCTGCATTTTTTCATCCGAAGGTATATCTTGATTTTTGTTGCACATCAGAATATAAGGAGCGGACTTCCCTGGTGGCGCAGTGGTTAAGAATCCGCCTGCCAATACAGGGAACACGGGTTCGCTCCCTGGTCCGGGAAGAGCCCACATGCCGCAGAGCAACTGAGCCCGTGCTCCACAACTACTGAGCCCACGCTCTAGAGCCCGCGCTCCACAACAAGAGAAGCCACTGCAATGAGAAGCCCACGCACCGCAATGAAGAGTAGCCCCTGCTCGCCGCAACTAGAGAAAGCCCGCGCGCAGCAATGAAGACCCAATGCAGCCAAAAATAAATAAATAAATAAACAAATTTATATATAAAAAAAGAATGTAAGGAGCTTCCTCATCCTGTCTTTAAATAGCTCTTTAGCATTCTGTGCCAACGTAGGAAGTGTCATGATTTTTCAAATCAGCCAACTCTTGATTGACTTTTATGGTACTTCTGCTATTTTGCTACTTAATATTCTACTATAATTAATGAATAGCCTTAAAATATATCATCTTATAGAGGTGTGAGTATATATGTAGTGTGTGTGTGTGTGTGTGTGTGTGTGTGTAATTGGCTAGGTTAAAACGTATGCATATTTTATTTAATTTATTTTTTTTAAATTAGTTTTTATTGGAGTATAGTTGATTTACAACATAGTGTTAGTTTCTGCTGTATGACAAAGTGAATCTGCTGTATGGCAAAGTTATACATATACATATATCCGCTCTTTTTTAGATTCTATTCCCATATAGGTCATTATAAAGTATTGAGTAGAGTTTCCTGTGCTATACAGTAGGTATGCATATTTTAAATATTAGTAGTTATTACCAAATTCCCTCCATGGAGGCACCAAGTACAACCCAGTCAGTAATGTCCAAGCACTAACACACTGCATCATTAAATTTTTCATCTTTATAAATCTGATCATTGGAAAAAAATACCTCAGTAAAATTTGAATTAGCATTTCCTCGATTTCAAGTGAGGTAGACTATCTTTTCATACGTTAAAAAGCTATTTGTATTTCCCTTTCTGTGATCTGTCTGGTAATATCTTTTACCTATTTTTCTACTGGTTTGTTGTTGTTGTTTTTTTTTAATATTTACTTATTTTGGCTGCGCCGGCTTAGTTGTAGCATCCAGACTCTTAGTTGCGGCATGCAGACTACTTAGTTGTGGCATGCATATGGGATCTAGTTAAACGACCAGGGATTGAACCTGGGCCCCCTGCATTGGGAGCACGGAGTCTTTAACTGCTGGTCCACCAGGGAAGTCCCTGATTTTTTCCTTAATTCTGGGATATCTGTACATATTAGGGAAATGAGCTCTTTGTCAGTGATAGGAATTGCAAGTATTTTCCAGTTTAATATTACTTTTATGTAGCCAAGATTAGCAACTCTTTATTTAATGGTTTCTATATTTTGAGTCATATTTAAAAAGGCCTTCACCATGAGTTCTGTAAGGCTTTCTCTCTTTTTTTCTCTCCATTTACATTTAATTCTTTGATCCACCTGAAATTTATGTTGGTATAATTTGTGAGATCCTTTAATTTAAATTTGTTACAGTATCAGATGATTGCTTTGTCATTGATATGCCCACTCTCATAAAGTTAGTTACCATGTCAGTGTGGTTTATAGAACCAACAATGGCTCTTAGAAGGAATGAAACTTGAATCTAATAAGAAATAAATCAGTGTGCCCATGAAGGTTATGAAACATTTAAAGCACTACTGAGTAGACTGTTAACTGTATAAACGTTGTTTTCTGTAGTACAAGATCTCCATTGTATCATTAAAAAATATCTTAATATTACAGATTGAAAAATGTATTTTGCGTAATTTGAGGCTGAACTTAATTGCACCTCTCAAAAATAAACACTTCGTGCAAAAGAATCAGTGTTTAACATACTGGGTAAAGTAAGTCTTATTGATGTATTTTAGGATGTTTTTCCATGTGAAAGAGGTCATTTTGTAAGCCCAGACCATACAGAAGCTTTTTGTAACTTTTGACTTCTCCAGCATGGGGGCATTGAAAGGATACCACAGCGGAAAGATAGGAAATGTCAATATACAGATTTCAGGGCCAAAGGCAGAAGAAAAATTGTTAACTTTCTCTATCATTTTGCTAACTTTTACTGAACCTAATTAAGGAATTTAAAGTAAAAACAGATAATTCAACTAAGTAAAACATTTTGGATTTATGTCTACTTAAGAGTGACCTTGGTTGTTATTTACTCTGTTTTTGTTAAAGTGTAGTGCCTGCTAAAGAAGGCCACTTGCTGCCACCCAGTTCTACAAGAATAATTAAGTCATTAGCCATAGCAGTCGCTGACCTTCAACACACCCTGAAAGGAATTCAGGGCAGAGATCAGGAATGAGGCACTCTATGCTCTGGGAAAACTGGCAGAACAGGCCTTCAGATAATTAGATATTTTCAGGAGAAATTTTTTATGAACCTGGATTCTTGCATCTTCCCATACTTAGAAAAGCACTAAAACCATTAACTAAGATGTCTGTTCCTTGGCACTAGCAGAACCTTCTACCAAGATGTGTGCTTGGTTGCAAGTACCCTTTGCCCAAATCATGTATATCCTGACCTCCCCCATTACCTCTTCATAACAGTTTCTCAGAGCTCTCTGAGAGGCAGTCTCCTGGGCAGTAGTCCTCCTTAAAACACTGAATAAACTCAACTCACAGCTCTTACCTTGTGCGTTTTTTTTTCCAAGTCAACAGTAGTGTAGGGCTGAAATAGAATGCATATTGTGAGTGAGTTTGAGCTTTCGTTGAAAGTTCAGTTGAACCATAGAAAGTTACTTTGGAGATAATCTTTAATCTTCTCATTTTGCTGATTAAGAAATAAAGGATCAATAAGATCAGATAACATGTCTACAGACTTCATATTACTAGCAAATAGGTTTAAAACAAAGTATTTATGGATTTATAGAAATGCATAAAAATACAGAAAGTAGGGAGAGAAAATTAAAAATCTTTTAATTCATCAGTCTTCCTAAGAGAAAGTAAAATGTGTTACTTTATAAAGAAAATATTTGAAATAAGTTTTCAAATATCAGAAAGAGATTTAGGGGCACCTTGGAAAGTTCAACTAAATCATTTTAGGACAAACAAGAATGATTTTTCTACGTGAAGAGTAAGTTCATGGAACTTATTTCCTCAGAAAATGCTCCCTGTTAAACTACAAAGAGGTTAAGTTTATGGGTGATTATATTATTAAGAAAAACTAGAGTTTTTCTGAGTACATTTTTTACCTTTTGAGTTTAACTTCATGGAAGGCAACCATGGCTTTTCAGAATCCATCCCTGTCAGGAATAGGATAGTAGGCTGGTTTAACTCAGTAGGAAGTTTTCTTAATGAATGTCAGTTTAAATAGAAATAACATTATGTCTCTTCCAGTCACCAAAAACTTCCTTTCAGAATATTTATCGTTACAAATGAAAAACAAATATTAGGAACAGTATTTGTTCCTAATATTTGTTCCTAACAAATGAATGAGATTCCTTTTCCCTAACTGCCCATGTTATTAGAAAAACAATAAAGTCAATTGCCCATTCTGGCTGTTGGAAAGCTGTCAAGAGGCACATTCAGGGAAATTCATATTTGTGGAATTATAAAAGAAATGAAGTTTTAAAAGCCAGAGTCCTGTGGCGAGAATTAAAATCTGTACAAATATTTAAATGCAAAAGGCTTTATGTTTAGAATTTGCCACAAATTCTTATCTTTCATGCTGGCTGTTTTTCTTCTAAAAAGAAAACAGGAAACGTCTCAAAAAGTCATTGGCTCTAGGCTTAAAATCAAAATGACCTTTAGAACTAACTGTAGGGTTTAAAAAAAATTAAATGAAGACTATTGTGTCACTGATTTCAAGACTTGATCTTTCTTTATCAGTTGTTTATTAAGCGGAGAGTGATGACATTTCAGGAAATTGAGGATAGATTGTCTGCAAAATATGAAAAAGGAAATATGAGAGCAGAATTCTTTTCTGAGATGTGTTCCTAGTTTTTTTCTCTTTGTTCCTAACTTAGCTAAGCCAGGTCCTGTGGCATGTGTCCTTTGAAGTTCACATTTTGGATTTTACCAAGCCAGAATTTCTTCTGTAAGAAAAATACTGAGTACTTATATACTTTAGATATTTATGTATATACTTTTATCAAAGAAGACATTGAGCATTTTCTTCAAAAATTTGTACTTATAATTTATTCTTTTTTAAAAAAAATTTATTTATTTATGGCTGTGTTGGGTCTTCATTGCTGCATGCGGGCTTTCTCTAGTTGCGGCGAGCGGGGGCTACTCTTCGTTGTGGTGCGTGGGCTTCTCATGGCAGTGGCTTCTCTTGTTGCAGAGCACGGGCTCTAGGTACGTGGGCTTCAGTAGTTGTGGCACGTGGGCTCAGTAGTTGTGGCTCGCGGGCTTAGTTGCTCCGCGGCATGTGGGATCTTTCTGGACCAGAACTCGAACCCGTGTCCCTTGCACTGGCAGATGGATTCTTAACCACTGTGCCACCAGGGAAGTCCCTTATAATTTATTCTTATGATTTGGAATAAGGCTTCGTTTCTAAACAGTTTAAAATTTCCCTTGATCTCTCTTATATTCCCTATCTCTGCTATGAAAATACATCAATATTATATATGTTGTAATGTATATTGGATACATAAATCCAATAAGCAATTTGGGAATAACACTGTTTCTTTTCCTCTATATTTGGGAACAAATAGGGTTGATCTATGTGAACATGGGCAATTTGTGTTTTTTCTGTGCTACTATTAGAATATAAATTGAAATAGTCTGTAGATTCAGGGCAAAATGCTAAGGGGAGAGACAAAGGCAAGTTCTGATCACAATTATTTAACTATATCCCTTAGAAAGAAAAGATGGCCTCAAGCTGGCTGGCTTAACTTGGCATCCATAAAATGGTCATTCTTTCCTTCTACTCCATAGCCAGAGATATAGGGGAGAATAGAAATATAAGGTTCTTTTGTCTTGGTTGGTTTTCCTTCTTTTGCGTTCAATAAAACCATCTCCGATTTCATGCTTGAGTATGTGATTTCTTGAAAATCATTTAGATATTTGAGAAGTAGGATGGCATAAGGACATTTTTATCTTCATTGATTTGAACACTCAAACTAGATAGCTATCTTTTGCCAGAGTTGTCTTTGCACGATTTAAAGGGAGAGAAAAGGGAACATGTATTACATGACTTTAATTTGTCTTCCCATAGACAACAACAAAATACTGAGGTATTCCTAAGCTGAAACAAACATTCAGAATATAGCTGAATGTAGAAAATTACACTCTGAGAATAATTAGGATATTTCTTCCCAAGTTTGGCTCTCTCACATATTTTACTTCTTACACATCTCTCTCTGTAGTCTTTGGAGTCCTATTTGTAAATTTTTCCTTGCCAGCATTTGACCTCCCTTCCTGTGTTGGAGAATCAGCCATGTGTAAGTTTTGGAAGCCAAAGAGTCACTTATGTGCTTCTCCTGACTCCTGGCAGTTAGGATACCAGCCATTGGCTCAGGAATTCAGAGGCTGCTCCTTAGACGCTGAGAGGCAGATAAAGCGGTGGAGCTGGCCTGCCTGGGTTTGAGGGCCTTAGGCAAGCTGCTCAGTTTTTGTGAGCCTCAGTAGCCTCACCTGTAAAATGGGACAATCACTTCCCTCTGGGTGTCAGTGAGAATTAAATGAGACGGTGTTAACTTGCTTAGAACAGACTCCACAGAGTATAAACGCACAGTAGATGTGAATTCTTACTGTGAAGGGGCCAACAAGGCAACCAAACAAAGACAATTTAGAATCCATCTGGCGGTGGCCGTGTCTTATACCTAGAGTCTGGTGGTGGCTTAGCAACTAAGCCGTTCCTTTTACATGACTCTGGTTGTGGATTCCTTTGGTTTTGTCCTGTTTTCCAAATGTAGTCCTCCAGCCTACCAATCAATTCTGTGAGCCACTCAATAACTTTCCAGAAAATTCTTTTTCGGCTTTAAGCTTGCCAGAACCCATATCCAGATGGATATTGTCTGTGACAATCAAATGAATGTCTGACTACTGTGTCAGACTGTTTTACTTTGGTTTCATTTATATGCGCCTTTTCCTGATAAAAAGGGAGTTCACTTCTGAACTACAAAACCCTACCTTGCTTTTTGTTTGTATCAGCCTCAGAGTCCTGCATGGTACTGGGTCCAGGACCAGCAGGTGCCACCTTCTCCTAGCACATGAGCTGGCACAGAGGAGGCCAAGGGAATATGTAAAGGGGCACGTTGGATGAAAGAATGAATGAACTCAATAGATGTTGTCGACTCAGGGCTGTGACATGGTCGAGCTGTGCTATCAATCCTTTAAGAAGCTTCTGGTTAAATGAAACAGAAATTCTTATATTGTTTGTTATTTTTGAAATTCTTATATTGTTTATTATTTTGGGTGTTCTGTAATTGTAGTCAAATAGATCCTGACATTAAGATTAAAAGTGTTTTGGGACTTCCCTGGTGGTCCAGTTGTTAAGAATCTGTCTTGCAATGCAGAGGACGCTGGTTCAATCCCTAGTCAGGGAACTAAGACCCCACGTGCCACGGGGCAACTGAGCGCATGTGCCACAACTAAACAGCCGGTGTGCCACAACTACTGAGCCCACTCACCTGGAACCCACGCGCCTGCTGCAATTAACAAGCCCTCGCTACCACTAGAGAGAAGCCCACACACTGCAACAAAGAGCCCGCGTGCTGCAACTAAGACCTGATGCAGCCAAAAAAAAATAAATAAATATTAAAAGAGATTAAAAGTCTTTTTTCCCTTAGACTCTAACCACCCCCCCTTTTTGTTATCTGTCTACTGCCAAAGAAGTACTTCTTGCCATTTTTCTGAGAAGTAATTTACAAGTGTGCTCTACAAAATTCTGTTGGAAACAGATATTACTTTGGACCGATTTTGTATGGTTCATTGAAACCAGCACCGTTTCACTGTTTAACTGAGGAGAATCTCTTTCTGTGTGGTTGGTAGAACATCAGAACGGATGGAATAAGAGTAGATGCAATAAAAGATTGAGGCAAATGCTTTTACTTCAGAATGAGCTTTTTGTAAAGTTTTTGCATGGTTTGGCAAATTTTGCATTAATTTGTCATTAAGGGATAATCAAGTTATTTGGATTAAACATGTTCCAAACATTTTTTAAAAGATGAAAAAAATTTTCTATTTCATTCTGAACTGCCTCCATGACCTGTTTTTACAAAGGTATTTTAGAAAACAGCTAGAGTCAACATAGAACAAGGAATCTGAGTGGGCACAACACATCCTTGGAAAGAATTCTAACAGAACTTTCATCTGACCACCAACCTGAAATGCTGATCACAAACCAGAAAGTCTCTCCATGTCATCTCTCCTCAAGGGGTGTTAAATTGCAGTTCAGTCAGGAAGAAAAAACAAGTCAGACTTTAATAATATCCAGTCGTAGAGGCCATCAGTAAGATGACATCTCCTGGAAAGAACTATGGGATTACAGTATTATTATTTGTAATGATTTGCTTGACATGATCAACAAAGGAAAAGTAAATGATCCAAATGGGACTTCTGGCAGGGAGCTGCATTCTCATTAAAAGAGGTGTTAGTGGGCCCAACACATTTGAGTAAACACAGAATATGAACTTAATGTTAGAAGAGAGAGGTGTTCATGGAGACCACAGGAATTTCTAAGGCCAAGGAATTCTGGTTTCACCCACGTCGAGTAAAACCAGGCTGACCTTTGTCAGACCTCTTGGCAGCCTGAGCCAGGATTTATATTTAAGGAAAACTTAAAAGTCAAAATTACATCGTTTACATGATGTCATGTGCTTTATCATTTCCATCTTTCAGATACACAGACATAATGGCATAAACCCTAGCGCTCAGGCATGTCAGAAAAATACCAGGAAGAATGGGGGTAGTGGAAAAGACTTCAAGTTCTTTGCCATGAGGTCAGTAAGCTTGAAAGATAATCAAAAAATTAGAGCTGCCAGGCTGTGAATATGTTACTGACTCGTTTGCCAATGAGAAAAACGTGATACAAAAACTTTAACAATGACATCTATGGGTTAGTTATACAAAGACTAGAGACAATTTAACCAAACCTATTTATTTCTATGTTTTGCACAGTTGTCTTTAAAAAATACATAAGATAAAAAAAAAAAAAAACAAGGAAAATTTGAGTTAGGTAAATGATGATCTGAGACAGTCTCCTGATAGATGCCTGCCAGTTCCTGCTGTAATAAATGCCAATCTTATTTTCTAAAAATCCCTGTATAAATATAAGATCTCCAAGTCCCAGATGTTCAGTGGTCTAATTCAAGTAACGTTAGATCCAAATCATAAGAGGAAGACATTAAACAATTTAGAATTACTTGTAATAGAGTAAGAGCAATACTATTATTAAATAACTATGGAAGTACAGAAACATAGCTGTTAATTGTTCTATAAAGAAGATATTTTTCAATGGATAAAAATAAGATACACTTTTTCTACCCTGATTTTAAAAAGGATGATAAATTATGCTGCTGATCATCTTCCAGGTTTTATACTAAGAAATGAATCAGTCTTTTTTTTTTTTGGCTGTGTGGCATGTGGGATCCCATCTCCCCAACCAGGGATCGACCCTGCCTCTCGTCCCCTGCATTGGAAACAGAGTCTTAACCACTGGACCGCCAGGGAAGTTCCAATATGAATCAGTCTTGAATGATACTCCATTCGTCTGCAAAACAGCAGTAGGTTCATTCAGAGGTTTGCTCAAAAGATTAAACTTTATGCAAAGATGCCTCCAAACTAGCCGGGGAGATGGATCCAAAAGTCACATTCTTATATAGGGAATGTGCTACGCATTTATGAATGAGACAGTCATAGGCTGGTGAGGGTAGGGGGAGAGTGAGATGCAAAGAAACTTGGGACCACGTTGTCAGTCTCTTACAAATTTGCGATTGATGGATTACAAAGGATTACCAGAGGCAGGCTTTCCTACACTTCCGTGTAAAGTTATTTTTAGGGCCATCTAAGACACTAGGAAAATTGGACTGTTTACAGATGTAAACCTCCCTCTCCTTGCCCCTCCTCTTCCCCCTCTCCCCAGCCCCCCTCCCCATTAATATTCCCTTCATTCCCAGCACGGAATGAAGTTCCAGGTGGATGCCAAATTTGAGTCAGTTTCTCATCCCTTAGGACCAAATATTCTGCACCTGGTCCCATTTTTAAAACAATACTCTGCATGTAGTCCAGATTCTTTGATTAACATTTGTTGAATCGGAATATAGAAAGAATTGGTTTCAAAGGGGATCTGGCTTTGGGGGCCTCCTGATCCGTTTGCATTCATTAATGCTATTTGCAAGGTCTCTGGGCTCTGGTACCATTAGATGAAGACCAGCCGGCCCAGGTGATGGTAATTATGGTTGAGGGCCAAACCTGGAGCTACCGGAAACCCAAAGGGCAACTTGGAAAGAGAAGCTTGAGAGTTCTTCCCTCTTCGGTGGCTATTTTGCTTTTAACTGGAACAATGTACTCTTTCCATAGATAGAAAAATAGTTCTGAATTTCAGAATTTACTTGAGGAGTTTTGAACACCCGCAGTAGGAACCGTTTATGCTCACTCAAAATTTTCCACGTTCCTCTGCATTTTCTTCACCTCATGTAAAACATAGTCTTCCCTTGGGGGCTTTCCCCTCCTCACTGCTGAAGTCAAAGCTCAGCTGTTACCTTTGCAACTGCACCTTGGGAAGGTTTCCCGTTCTGGGGTTGGGGCTCTACTTAGAATGTATCAATAAGAGAATCTAGATGCCCTTTTCTAAACCTCTGTTAGTACTTCATTGATTCTGAGGCACACAGTTTTTCACATTAGTATTTCTGGAACAGAGATACTTGTTTCAATCTGTGGCATCTCAAAAACATTTTTTGTTTGTTTGTTTGTTTGTTTTTGCGGTACGCGGGCCTCTCACTGTTGCGGCCTCTCCCGTTGCGGAGCACAGCCTCCAGACGCATAGGCTCAGTGGCCATGGCTCACGGGCCCAGCCGCTCCGTGGCATGTGGGATCTTCCCGGACCGGGGCACGAACCCGTGTCCCCTGCATCGGCAGGCGGACTGTCAGCCACTGCGCCACCAGGGAAGCCCTCAAAAACATTTTTATAAACACTCATTTGTCAGTTACTTTCATTCTTGTATTGGGAATAATTTCCAATTTCTCCAGTTGTTAAATGTATATGAAACAGCCACCATGTATGCCAGACGTCAGAATTGCATTTTGTCTTGATTTCTCTGCTTTGGAGCATTGGCTCTTGCTGTTAATCTAAAAAACATTTTGGATTTTGTCATACCTGCATATTTGGGTTAGTGAATTGACTATTTCTTTGTAATAGTTTGTAAATTAAAAAAACACTTAGGTTTCAATCAACTATAAATTATATAAAATTTATATGAAATTGTATAACTATATGAATTATATAAATTTATATATCAACTATAAATGCATGAAAAATTATATAAATGCCTCTCATTAGGCACTCCAAAGGCACAGTCTTGGGCCTGAAGGGAGAGTGATTTTCTTATCTAGTGCAAGTGATTTATTTATTTATTTATTTATTTTATTTTTATTTATTTATTTTTTAGGCCATACGGCATGTGGGATCTCAGTTCCCCGTCCAGGGATCGAACCTGTGTCACCAGTATTGGGAGCGTGGAGTCTTAACCACTGAACAGCCAGGGAAGTTCCAAGTGCAATTAAGTGATTTAGTATTGAGGGAAACACCTGTAGGTAAGTGAGAAAATAACAAGAAAATAAGCAAAGACTTGGCTTTAGATGAATCCCAAGGGTAGCTCTGGAGCGTGGAGAGAAGGGACTGTGCTTTTTAGCTCAGCCAGTGGCGTGCCCTGCCCAGCGGGGAGGGGTAGGAGGCCCATAAACTTGTGGGTGGTTCTTGGTGAGGACAGTTCTCCTGGGAAGGGGTAACTGTGAGCCACCAGCAGCGGGCACTTATCGAAGCTGGCCAGGGGTTTGGGGGTGGGCCGCTCTCCTGGTAAAGGGACAGGGCAAGGCACCAACAGTGTCCACCACACACCCCAGGGAAGCAGGATAGGGAGAAATTAACAGTAATCTCACAGAAATGGGAAACTTGGATTTGGCTGCCCTTTGCCATTTGGAATTATTTTCCATCTTAATCAGTTATTAAGTGACTTCTGATCAGGGAAAGTGAACCTGCACATAGTTATGTCTATAACTCAAAAGAAAAGGGAGAACTGAATCGTCTTACCTTCAGACCTTTGAGAACTTAAAGTTTATTGCTAATTTAATAAACCTGAGATCAAATTGTTCACTTTCTCTTAAACTCCTTTTGTAGCTCTTTAGGAAAGTGAAGCCCAGTTGGGGATAAAAAACAAAAACACCAACACCTATTTGATTAAAAACTGAAAGGAGTGCCTTTAAAAAAAAGTAATTATTTTATTTATTTTATTAAATGCCAGAACTACTAATCGCTCATTGGTACAATTTGGAGTATGCGAGGTATTTAAAGAAAGAGACAGTCATTTTGTCTCTTCCCGTTTCTGAACACATAAAACGTGAAGCACTTAAAGCTTCCTTTTCTATCTTTTAACAAAAGGGATTACCTTTTTAAAAAGTAGCCCTATGATGACATACTGTGGCCCTGGGTTCAGTGAGCACCATTTGTGCTTAGCTCTGCTTTATTAAAATGATAACAAGTGGAAATTCCACGCATAGGGACCCAGAGGTGAGGGTTACAGGATGTCATATCTGCTCAAGAAGGAAACGTGGCCCTTGGTCAGGGTAAGAGAACCAGAATAGCTGCACTGGGAGGTTGATGCCCTTGACCGTAAAGTCAGGCTTTAGAGTTTTGAACTCTTTAAGAACATTTTGGGGTCACTTTGGCAGAGAGCTAAAGTTTTCAATGTTTATGTTCTAGACTATCTCTTTGGAAGGTTACCTGTTGCTTTTTCCTTGTGACTGTATGCAGAGACAGCATAAACATTTCCCTTCTTGATAACAAGCTGCTAGGCATCGCCCCGGGTCCCAGAGTTAAGGAACTGTTTAGCACTGAAAGGGAGCCACACAGTTATGGCCTATACCTTCTAGGACATTCAACATAAGGGACTTACCCTCATCTACACTGTAGGCTCTGGTAGGTGTCTATCTTCTAATGGCTGGTCCAGTCTCCTGACACACACTGGGCCCCACTCATGTTTAGTCCTATTTTACTGATGGGGAAACTGAGACTCAGAGAGTTACATCAGTTGCTCAGGGTCACACGGCCCAAGGTCTCATACTTAGCGTCTGATAGAGCCTCCCTTTGAGTCTAGGTTTGTTTGACGCCAAATGCCATGTATTCTCCATTGCATCGCGCTGACATTCACAATCCTGTGCCAAAATTGTACCAGTTGGTGGGCACTGCAAGTGTTTCTGCCACATGAAAAAAACTCTACCAGATATAGCAGCTGAGAGCAGAACAAGGTGCAGAAAGATTGAGATGGGAATGGTGAAGAGGATTACAAATCCAGAGACTTGGACTCCAGGGCAGCTGGTTAGTTTTAGGTGAGTCACTTAACCTAACTGGGCTCAGTCTCCCATTTGTCAATCAAGAGTGTGAGCAACAGAATTAGAAGTTCCAGTGCTAACATTTTCTGGTTCTGATCAAGGAAGTTTGGAAGGAACAACTATACGAACTTTGTCTTGAAGGGAGAAGTGAAGGAATGATGGAAGGACAGTTCAGATTAGGAGAGTAATTTAAGCTTTGAGATGAGTTCAGACAAGCTGTATTCTTGGGGTCAGTAACAGACCTCATAAGTTCATTCACAAAGCAAAGTACAGTACAGTTTAGACAGAGGGTGAGAGCAATGCCAATGTAGAAAGGATTTGGAGGTCCATGCTTAACCCATTCGTTGTGAATCTCATCTCATCTATTTTCCCTCTAGTTAAAAGTTTCTTACTCTTCACTCTGAGATGGTGAATTGGAAATTTAATAATTCTTAAAATATAATGACATGGGAATTCGCTGGTGGTCCAGTGGTTAAGACTCCATGCTTCAACTGCGGGGCGCAAGGATTTGATCCCTGGTCGGGGAACTAAGATCCTGCATGCCACACAGCCAAAAAGCAAAACAAAACAAAACAAAACAAAACAAACAAAACAAACAAAAATATATATGGGACTACCTGCTAAATGCTACAGAGAAGCTTTTTCTTACTGACAAGGAAAGAGATCAAATGGGGACTAGGGATTTGAGGAAACTCCCATATATGTATTGAGTAATGAGGTTGCATTTATCTCCTTATCCTTGCTGGGTGTTCAATGCCATCCAAGCAACAACTATGAAGAGCTGATTATACACATGGTGTTATGGATAAAAGCAGCTCACAGTCAAATGAGTCATGGGGTAAAGGATAGTGAAACTGTTAGAGAAGAGCTATGGGGCTATGGGAATTGAGCGATTAAACCAGGCCAGAGGGACTGGAAAAGGCTTCCTAGAGAAAGGGAAAATTGAACTGTAGAAGAAGGAAAGGAAGAAGAGGGAGGAAAAACCAAACCAGATGAAGGGAACAGCATGAGGAAAGGCACAGAAGCATGCCATGCCCAAGCTGATCAGAGAATGACAAGACCCCCAGGACATGGCAGGGGTGGTCCATGGAGAGTTGGAGAAGGACATAGATGAACGTGAGCCAAGGTCTCATAATGGCTCTGCACGTGCTGAGCAAAAATTTTCTGAGTTTTAAAAACATGTTAATTACCATACCACATCACAAGACATAGTGTGGGATTCTGGGAGTGTATCTGGGTTTGTTGGAACATTACTGTTGCAGGACAGAAAAAATGGAATAAAGTGGCTGATTGAAATCAAATGTCAAACCAAATACACTTACTGAGGTTAATAGGCTAAAAAACAGAGGGGTGGGGAACTGAATATGGGGAAGATTAACTGAATATGGGCTGAATAAAGACTCTAGTATAAAATTATATTTTAAATGTACTGTAGAGCACAGGGAACTGTATTCATTATCTTCTTATAAACGATAATGGAAAAGAATAGAAAAAAAGAATATAGATATATACATATATATGTATAACCAAATCACTTTGCTGTACCCTTGAAACTAACACAATATTGTAAATCAACTCTACTTCAATTTAAAAAATTATATTTAAAAAAATGAGTTCAGGTTCAGTCAGAATCATCAGATTGATTCAGTAGTTCAGGAAATAAAAAGTTGACTTTTACCTTGTGCTATGTTGAAACTTTGTTAATTGGACTTTACCTTAAAACTAATTAAGTGAACATGCCCTACTTAAAGAAAAGCACAGTTAAGTGATGGGTGTTTCTTAGAGTAGGGTTGGTTTATTACTGTTGTTCTTGGACCAGCACTGTTGAAGGCTGTCTCCCTATGAAAATAATTTCAATAAATATTTAAAAGGTGATTCATTGCTCAAGATTGGACATTTGCACTTTTATTTTTTTCGTCTGAGGGCTTAGAAAATTATTTAATAGACTCAATTAGTTTAGTCAATGCCCATGCATTCATCAAACATTTATACTTTTTAGTTTTTACTGTACTTGGTACTAAGTCAGTAGGAGGAAGAGATTCATAGACTCTCCATAGGTAGAATATCATGAGTTTGCTTAAGAATCTCCATAGGAAAATGAAAAGCAAATTAAAGGACAAGTTTGAAGTATTTTATAAGCATATACACATTTTTAAAGTTAATTTTATTTATTGCATTTTATCTATCAATTATTGAATGTGAAGGGGATGGGGAGACTCACCCTCGAAGCAGTATGCCAAGGTAAAAATCTGAGTTATTCTTAGCTATTTTTCCTCTCCTTAATTTGCTCCCAGCCACCCCACTCAACCCCACCACTAATTCAGTCTATCATCAAGTCCCACTGAGTCTACCTCTGAAGTGTAATCTTTCTGTGCTTTTTTCTTCCCTGCTCTCTGTACCTTGGGCCTATTACCTATTCAGTGGCTCTCAAAGTATGTTCTCAAGATCGCTGGGATCCCTGAAACTCTTGCAGGAGAGCTGTGAGATCAAAATATTTTCATAACAATAGTGAAACATTAATTTCTTCTTTCACTCTCATGCTTTAGGGAGTAGAAAGTGGAGCTTTTCAGAAGCTGCAGAAACTGTGATGCTATCACGTCTCTGATGGCTAACAGAATGTGTGCTTGCATTCTTGTATTTCAGAATTCTCTTAAGTTAAATTTATAACACAGTAGTATATAGATAGATATAACTCATGTAAATGAAAGTTTTTTGGGGTCCCCAATAATTTTTAAGAGGGTAAAGAGGACTTGAGACCACTAGTGTGAGAATTGCTGACCTCGATGAATGTCTTTGCTTCTCATGCTTCTGCAGACTTGTCCCTACCCCGATCACCATACACACACACAACAGAGTCTTCTTTCTGAGACATAGCTCTGGTAGTTGCCTTGAGCTTAGATGTTTACAGTGGTTTCACATTTTTGTACAGAATGACACCCTAGACGAGCATTGAAAGGTTGTCACAGTCTGACCTAAATCTTCCTTTCTAGTTCCATCTCCTACCATATACCACATCACCTAAACCCTAGGCATCCAGAGCTAAAGATGGCTGCAGACAACAATTCACTGAGTACGTTTTCTTCATAACCTCCCAATCAAAACGACCTACTCTCATGTCCATTGCAGCACTATTCACAATAGCCAAGATGTGGAAACAGCCTAAGTGTCCATTGATAGATGAATGGATAAAGAAAATGTGGTATAAATACAGTGGAATCTTACTCAGCCTTAAAAAAATAAGGAAATTCTGTAATATGTGACAATGTGAATAAATCTTGAGAACGTTTGTTAAATGAAATAAGCCAATCACAGAAAGACAAACACTGTATGATTCCAATTATATGAGTTATCTAAAATTGTTAGATTTATAGAATCAAACAATGGGATGGTGGTTGCCAGGGGCGGGTGAGAGAGGAGGAAATGGGGAGTTACTAATCAACAGGCAGAACTTTTCAGTTAAGCAAGATGAGCAACTTCTAGAGAACATTGTACCTCTAGTCAACAGTACTGTATTGTACACATAAAAGTTTGTTAAGAGGGTAGATTGTATGTTAAATGTTCTCCTCAATAAAAAAATCACATCAAATCAAATCTTAAATTATTGCCAAATAAAAAAAAAAGACCTATTCCAGAATCTGTGTTCCCAAAGTATAGTGTTTACACCGTTATTTGTTATTGCTCACAGTCTGACTTGTGTGATAACCAGGTAGATGTCTTGATTCACCTACCCTTGAATGTGAGTTCCTTAGGCACAGAGACCAGGTATCACCCATTCTTCCTGTACCTCAGACCTAGGCAGTGCTATGCTTATTGAATTTTTAAAAAAGTACTTTGTTGAATGAATGAATGAATAAATCCTTGCAATAACTAGATTCTATTATCTACATATGTAAGCATTTTGTAGTAGGTACAGATTTAGTTATAAAATATTAAGACTGATTTTTGCACCAAGTTACCTTATGACACATATAAAGACATTAATCTCATTATTTGTAGACATTTCTGGGTTTGTATAAGATAGCATTGCTCAGCCCAATTACCCACTTTGTTCATCAAAGTAGGTACTAATCTGCTTTGATCTTTTTCTCATCATATATCTATCCTCAGAGCATTAAGATTTGCCACCACTGGGGTTGTTAAAAAGAATATGTCATCTGATGCTGGGCTTCATTACAGCTCAGTTCCATTCCAGTCCATTCCATTCAGCAGGCACTTAGTGGGTTAGCAGCTTTGCAGGAGGCTGCAGAGATAGAGATGGAGATGGAGGTGGAGGTGGAGATGGAGACGGAACACTCCCAAACTCATTCTACGAGGCCACCATCACTCTGATACCAAAACCAGACAAAGATGTTACAAAAAAGAAAATTACAGGCCAATAACCCTGATGAACATAGATGCAAAAATCCTCAACAAAATACTAGCAAACAGAATCCAACAGCACATTAAAAGGATCATACACCATGATCAAGTGGGGTTTATCCCAGGAATGCAAGGATTCTTCAATATACACAAATCAATCAATGTGATACACCATATTAACAAACTGAAGGAGAAAAACCATATGATCATCTCAATAGATACAGAAAAAGCTTTCAACAAAATTCAACACCCATTTATGATAAAAAATGAGAAAAACTTTTTTCTCTGGAAAGTAGGCATAGAGGGAACTTATCTCAACATAATCAAGGTCATATACAACAACCCCACACCCAACATCATTCTCAATGGCGAAAAACTGAAACCATTTCCTCTAAGATCAGGAACAAGAAAAGGGTGCCCACTCTCACCACTATTATGCAACATAGTTTTGGAAGATTTAGCCACAGCAGTCAGAGAAGGAAAAGAAACAAAAAGAATCCAAATCGGAAAAGAAGAAGTAAAACTGTCACTGTTTGCAGATGACGTGATACTATACATAGAGAATCCTAAAGATGCCACCAGAAAACTACTAGAACTAATGAATGAATTTGGTAAAGTAGCAGGATACAAAATTAATGCACAGAAATCTCTTGCATTCCTATACACTAATGATGAAAAATCTGAAAGAGAAATTAAGGAAACACTCCCATTTACCACTGCAACAAAAAGAATAAAATACCTAGGAATAAACATACCTAAGGTGACAAAAGACCTGTATGCAGAAAACTATAAGACACTGATGAACGAAATTAAAGATGATACAAGCAGATAGATATACCATGTTCTTGTATTGGAAGAATCAACATTGTGAAAATGACTATACCACCCAAAGCAATCTACAGATTCATTGCAATTCCTATCAAACTACCAATGGCATTTTTCACAGAACTAGAAAAAAAATTTCACAATTTGTATGGAAACACAAAAGACCCTGAATAGCCAGAGCAATCTTGAGAAAGAAAAACGGAGCTGGAGGAATCGGACTTCCTGACTTCAGACTATACTACAAACCTACAGTAATCAAGACAGTATGGTACTGGCACAAAAACAGAAATATATATCAATAGAACAGGATAGAAAGCCCAGAGATAAACCCATGCCCATATGGTCACCTTATCTTTGACAAAGGAAGCAAGAATTTAAAATGGAGAAAAGACAACCTCTTCAATAAGTGGTGCTGGGAAAACTGGACAGCTACATATAAAAGAATGAAATTAGAACACTTCCAGGAACTTCCCTGTTGGTGCGGTGGTTAAGAATCTGCCTGCCAATACAGGGGACACGGGTACGAACCTTGGTCCGGGAAGATCCCACATGTCGCGAAGCAACTAAGTCTGTGCGCCACAACTACTGAGGCTGCGTGCCACAGCTACTGAAGTCTGCGTTCCTAGAGACTGCCTAGAGACGGTGCTCTGCAGCAAGAGAAGTCACCGCGATGAGAAGCCCACACACCACAACAAAGAGTAGCCTCTGGTCGCTGCAACTAGAGAAAGACTGCACGCAGCAACAAAGACACAAAGCAGCCCCCGCCCCCCCCAAAATAACTAAATAAAAGAAAATTAAAAAAAAAAAGAACACTTCCTAATACCATACACAAAAATAAGCTCAAAATGGGTTAAAGGCCTAAGTGTAAGGCCAGACAATATAAAACTCTTTTTAATTTTTAAATTTTATTTTATTCATTTTTTTATACAGCAGTTTCTTATTGGTTATCCATTTTATACATATTAGTGTAAACATGTCAATCCCAATATCCCAATTCATCACCCCCACTCCCCCCGCCGCCGCTTTCCCCCCTTGGTGTCCATAAGTTTGTTCTCTACATCTGTGTCTCTACTTCTGCCCTGCAAACCGGTTCATCTGTACCATTTTTCTAGGTTCCACATATATACGTTAATATATGATATTTGTTGTTCTCTTTCTGACTTACTTCACTCTGTATGACAGTCTCTAGATTCATCCATGTCTCTACAAATGACTCAATTTTGTTCCTTTTTATGGCTGAGTAATATTCCATTGTATATATGTACCATACCTTCTTTATCCATTTGTCTGTCGATGGTCATTTAGGTTGCTTCCATGACCTGGCTATTGTAAATAGTGCTGCAGTGAACATTGGGGTGCATGTGTCTTTTTGAATTATGGTTTTCTCTGGGTATATGCCCAGTAGTGGGATTGCTGGGTCATATGGCAATTCTATTTTTAGTTTTTTAAGGAACCTCCATGCTGTTCTCCATAGTGGCTGTATCAGTTTACATTCCCACCAACAGTGCAAGAGGGTTCCCTTGTCTCCACACCCTCTCCAGCATTTATTGTTTCTAGATTTTTTGATGATGGCCATTCTGACTGGTGTGAGGTGATACCTCATTGCAGTCTTGATTTGCGTTTCTCTAATATTTATTAGTGATGTTGAGCAGCTTTTCATGTGCTTGTTGGCCATCTGTATGTCTTCTTTGGAGAAATGTCTGTTTACATCTTCTGCCCATTTTTGAATTGGGTTGTTTGTTTTTTCAATATTGAGCTGCATGAGCTGTTTATATATTTTGGAGATTAATCCTTTGTCTGTTGATTCATTTGCAAATATTTTCTCCCATTCTGAGGGTTTTCTTTTTGTCTTGTCTGTAGTTTCTTTTGCTTTGCAAATGTTTTTAAGTTTCATTAGGTCCCATTTGTTTATTTTTGTTTTTATTTCTGTTACTCTAGGAGGTGGATCAAAAAAGATATTGCTGTGATTTATGTCAAAGAGTGTTCTTCCTATGTTTTCCTCTAAGAGTTTTATAGTGTCTGGTCTTACATTTAGGTCTTTAATCCATTTTGAATTTATTTTTGTGAATGGTGTTAGGGAATGTTCTAATTTCATTCTTTTACATGTAGCTGTCCAGTTTTCCCAGAACCACTTCCTGAAGAGACTATCTTTTCTCCATTGTATATCCTTGCCTCCTTTGTCATAGATTAGTTGACCATAGGTGCGTGAGTTTACCTCTGGGCTTTCTATCCTGTTCTATTGATCTATATTTCTGTTTTTGTACCAGTACCATATTGTCTTGATTACTGTAGCTTTGTAGTATAGTCTGAAGTCAGGGAGTCTGATTCCTCCAGCTCTGTTTTTTTCCCTCAAGACTGCTTTGGCTATTCGGGGTCTTATGTCTCCATGCAAATTTTAAGATTTTTTGTTCTAGTTCTGTAAAAAATGCCATTGGTAATTTGATAGGGATTGCATTGAATCTGTAGATTGCTTTGGGTGGTATAGTCATTTTCACAATGTTCATTCTTCCAATACAAGAGCATGGTATATCTCTCTATCTGCTTGTATCATCTTTAATTTCTTTCATCAGTGTCTTATAGTTTTCTGCATACAGGTCTTTTGTCTCCCTAGGTAAGTTTATTCCTAGTATTTTATTCTTTTTGTTGCAATGGTAAATGGGAGTGTTTCCTTAATTTCTCTTTCAGATTTTTCATCATTAGTGTATAGGAATGCAAGAGATTTCTGTGCATTATTTTTGTATCCTTCTAGTTTACCAGATTCATTGATTAGCTCTAGTAGTTTTCTGGTGGCATCTTTAGGATTCTCTATGTATAGTATCACGTCATCTGCAAACAGTGACAGTTTTACTTCTTCTTTTCCAATTTGTATTCCTTTTATTCCTTTTCCTTCTCTGACTACCGTGGTTAGGACTTCCAAAACTATGTTGAATAATAATGGTGAGAATGGGCATCCTTGTCTTGTTCCTGATCTTAGAGGCAATGCTTTCATTTTTTCACCATTGAGAATGATGTTTGCTGTGGGTTTTTCATATATGGCCTTTATTATGTTGAGGTAGGTTCCCACTATGCCCACTTTCTGGAGAGTTTTTATCATAAATGGGTGTTGAACTTTCTCAAAAGCTTTTTCTGTATCTATTGAGATGATCATATGGTTTTTATTCTTCAATTTGTTAATATGGTGTATCACATTGATTGATTTGCATATATTGAAGAATCCTTGCATCCCTGGGATAAATCCCACTTGTTCATGATGTATGATTCTTTTAATGTGTTGTTGGATTCTGTTTGCTAGTATTTTGTTGAGGATTTTTGCATCTATATTCATCAGTGATATTGGTCTGTAATTTTCTTTTTTTGTAGTATCTTTGTGTAGTTTTGGTATGAGGGTGATGGTGGCCTTATAGAATGAGTTTGGGAGTATTCCTTCCTCTGAAATTTTTTGGAAGAGTTTGAGAAGGATGGGTGTTAGCTCTTCTCTAAATGTTTGATAGAATTGACTTGTGAGGCCATCTGGTCCTGGACTTTTGTTTGTTGGAAGATTTTTTTTTTTTTTTTTTTTTTTTTTTTTGCGGTATGCGGACCTCTCACTGTTGTGGCCTCTCCCGTTGCGGAGCACAGGCTCTGGACGCGCAGGCTCAACGGCCATGGCTCACTGGCCTAGCCGCTCCGCGGCATGTGGGATATTCCTGGACCGGGGCAAGAACCCATGTCCCCTGCATGGGCGGGAGGACTCTCAATCACTGCACCTCCAGGGAAGCCCTGTTGGAAGATTTTTAATCACAGTCTCAATTTCATTAGTTGTGACTGGTCTGTTCATATTTTCTATTTCTTCTTGGTTCAGTCTTGGAAGGTTATACCTTTCTAAGAATTTCTCCATTTTTTTCCAGGTTGTCCATTTTATTGGCATAGAGTTGTTTGTAGTGGTCTCTTAGGATGCTTTGTATTGCTGTGGCAGACACTATAAAACTCTTAGAGGAAAACATAGGAAGAACTCTCTTTGACATAAGTCATAGCAAGAATCTTTTTTTTTTTTTTTTTTGCGGTACGCAGGCCTCTCACTGTTGTTGTGGTCTCTCCCGTTGCGGAGCACAGGCTCCAGATGCGCAGGCTCAGCGGCCATGGCTCACGGGCCCAGCCGCTCTGCGGCATGTGGGATCTTCCTGGACCGGGGCACGAACCCGTGTCCCCTGCATCGGCAGGCGGACTCTCAACCACTGCGCCACCAGGGAAGCCTGCAAGAATCTTTTTGACCCACCTCCTAGAGAAATGGAAATAAAAAGAAAAAGAAACAAATGGGACCTAATAAAACTTAAAAGCTTTTGCACAGCAAAGGAAACCATAAACAAGACGAAAAGACAACCCTCAGAATGGGAGAAAATATTTGCAAATGAAGCAACTGACAACGGATTTATCTCCAAAATACGCAAGCAGCTCATGCAGCTCAATATTAAAAAAACAAACAAACAACCCAATCCAAAAATGGGCAGAAAACCTAAATAGACATTTCTCCAAAGAAGATATACAGATGGCCAAGAGCACATGAAAAGCTGCTCAACATCACTAATTATTAGAGAAATGCAAATCAAAGCTACAATGAGGTATCACCTCACACCAGTTAGAATGGGCATCATCAGAAAATCTACAAACAACAAATGCTAGAGAGGGTGTGGGGAAAAGGGAACCCTCTTGCACTATTGGTGGGAATGTAAATTGATACAACCACTATGGAGAACAGTATGGAGGTTCCTTAAAAAACTAAAAATAGAACTACCATTTGACCTAGCAATCCTGCTATTGGGTATATAATCTGAGAAAACCATAATTCAAAAAGAGTCATGTACCCCAGTGTTCACTGCAGCAGTATTTATAATAGCCAGGACATAGAAGCACCCTAAGTGTCCATTGACAGATGAATGGATAAAGAATATGTGGCACATATATAAAATGGAATATTACTCAGCCATAAAAAGAAACGAAATTGAGTTATTTGTAGTGAGGTGGATGAACCTAGAGTCTGTCATACAGAGTGAAGTAAGTCAGAAAGAGAAAAAGAAATACTGTATGCTAACACATATATATGGAATCTAAGGGGAAAAAAAAGGTTCTTAAGAACATAGGGGCAGGACAGGAATAACCATGCACACGTAGAGAATGGACTTGAGGACACGAGGAGGGGGACGGGTAAGCTGGGACGAAGTGAGAGAGTGGCATTGACGTATATACGCTACCAAATGTAAAATAGATAGCTAGTAGGAAGCAGCCACATAGCACAGGGAGATCAGCTCGGGGCTTTGTGACCACCTAGAGGGGTGGGATAGGGAGGGTGGGAGCGAGACGCAAGAGGGGGTGGTATGGGGATATATATACACATGTGGCTGATTCGCTTCGTTGTACAGTGGAAACTAGCACAACATTGTAGGCAATTATACTCCAATAAAGATGTTAAAAGAATAGAAAAGTAAAATATAGATCGTTATAATAAAATTTGTTAGAGTCATTATTATTTATCTTCTTACTCAGGAAGTCCAGGAAGTCAAAGGAAATGTTTACTGTTTGAAAAAACAGGGCGGTATCTGTAACCTCAGCCCAAATGAGAAGCAATTTTAGAAATTCTGTGCTCATGAAATAAAAACATTCCACAACGACATTGTTTCCTCCTCCACGCTGAGAAATTAAGTTTGAAAACCGACGTAAATATTGGTAATGCTGCTTTGATGAGCCTGAATTCCTCACAGTGAGGTTAATGAGTTAGAGGCAGTGATGAAAAATAAACATATCTAAGCTGACAGCGAAGGGAGGGTGACAGAATTCCTTTGGCTGGCTATGCACATGGGTTCAAAAACTCAGCTTCGTCATGGCGGGTGCGATGGCGTATCTGGTCCAGAATAACTTCCACAAGGAACCAGGAAGTGTAGGGAAGTGATCCAGATGAAATGCCATCTTTTACCTTATCCTTTGTTCAGCTACACTGGTCTATCAGTACTTGCTGTCCCTTAACTAATACTCCTTGGAGCCCCCAAATATGCAGCTCCTACCCCCCCCCCCAAGAGTGTCCTCTTACCCAATCACAAGTCCTTCCTGGTATAAGACTTTCATCTTTCAATATTTGATTAAAGTTTCATCTCCTCAGGGAAGCCATGCCCTAATGTTCCAGGCATCAGATTTACGAGTCAAATACAACTAGATTAAAATCCTGGTTCTACTACTTGCTGGCTGTATGACTTTGAACAAATACTCCTCAGTTTCCTTTTTGAAACTTGGAAAACGAATATAATAATACCTATCAATATTTCATTAGGCTGTTATAAGAACGAATGAAATACCCTTGGAAAACCCCTTGCACAGGGCAGGCCCTCAGTGAAAGTGGGTTCCTGTCTTCTGTGTAATCACAGTAGTTTCTTGGAATCTCTGTTTTAGCATAGATCCCACTCTACAGTGATTTTTTTTTTCTTTTTTGCGGTACGCGGACCTCTCACTGTTGTGGCCTCTCCCGTTGCGGAGCACAGGCTCCGGACGCGCAGGCTCAGCGGCCATGGCTCATGTGCCCAGCCGCTCCGCGGCATGTGGGATCTTCCTGGACCAGGGCACGAACCCATGTCCCCTGCATTGGCAGGCGGACTCTCAACCACTGCGCCACCAGGGAAGCCCTACAGTGATTTTTTGATTGTCTCTTTCCCCCAATTGATTGCAGTCTCCTTGAAGAGAAGAAATGTTTCTTAATTTTATCTTAGAATCTTCCACACTATCTAGAAATATACTTGGCAGGAGAATGGACTTGATAATTGTTTAATGAATGAAGAAAGAATACATGAATAAATTAATAAATGAGTAATTAACTGATATCCCCTAATTCAGTAGTCTTTAAGCTCTTGTTTTTTTCAGAGAAGTATTAAATGATTACCTTCAGGAAGTACGTTTGTGTGTGTGTGTGTGTGTGGTGTGTGTGTATGTGTGTGTGTGCGTATGTGTGTATGTGTGCTGAAGACTGAACCTGTAGAACATGAGGTCATTGGCTATTTTCTACGTCAAGTTATAAATTGGGTTGAAATTTAATTTTCACCAATGATACAGGTTTAAGGAGAGGTGCATGTGTTTTTATGGTTGGGCTGGGGGCCCTTGGGGACGGTGTTTATCAATCTGACTTTTATGGCATGTGTTTGTTATAAAGAGGTGTTTGGTTCTCGCAAATACTGTGGGAGTGAGTTATTATGATTAGCCCAGCCTTTCAATGACTAAATTTTGATTGCCTTATATATTAAGTAGTAATGCCTTTGACTGTTAATGTCTGCCATGAGTTAATGACTGGATAGTTTTTTATTTAATTGTTTATAGCACTAGACCTAGATCATCTGGGGGCATTTGGTCTTAGATGACTCAATGGTTATTTCACATTCACCTCTATTTAATGATGTACCCATCTCTCCCATACTCATTGCCTGGAGAACTTGATAGTGAATAAAATATATAACAATAATTTAATTCCTTTAACCTGCTAGAGAGAAAGCTCATGTTTCCCACCCTAGAGAGGGACTGACACATGGGCAAGCGTTCATTCACCAATTCATTCATTCCCATTCATTCAAGGAATATTTATTGAGTCTACTATGTGTCAGGCACCGTTTTAGGTACTGAGCATACAACAGTGAACAAGGCAGCTAAGTTTAGAGTTTAGAGTTAAAAATATCGTTACTGAGGACCTCCTAGGTTCCAGGCACTATGGCGCACTCTGGAGATACACCAAGAAAAAATGAGTTCTGGCTGCACAGGAAATATACCAATGATGGAACATATTCACAGATGGGGAGAATGTGAGTACCTGTAAAGATGGTTTTCTGCCTCCTTGAGTGTTAACATTAAGAATAGATGCCCAGCCTTGTACGGTTACTCCAAGTCTCCACTTTTGTCCCTAAATCACGCCCCAGGCACCACAGTAAAGAGTTTCAGCAGAATTTTACAGCTGTCGAACGGCTTTATTTTTTAAATATTTATTTATTTTTGGCTGCATTGGGTGTTCACTGCTGTGCGAGCGCTTTTCTCTAGTTGCGGCGAGCGGGGGCTACTCTTTGCTGCAGTGCGTGGGCTTCTCATTGTGGTGGCTTCTCTTGTTGCGGAGCACAGGCTCTAGGAGTGCGGGCTTCGGTAGTTGTGGCACGCAGGCTCACTAGTTGTGGCTCACGGGCTCTAGAGCACAGGCTCAGTAGTTGTGGCGCACGGGCTTAGCTGCTCTGCGGCATGTGGGATCTTCCCGGACCAGGGCTTGAACCCGTGTCCCCTGCATTGGCAGGCGGATTCTTAACCACTGCGCCACCAGGGAAGCCCTGTTGAACAGCTCTAATTTTGAAACAGTTGCCCTATTCCATACATGACATTTTTCCTCCTTTTGGTTTTCCATTTTCTAGATTAACCTTGAATCTTGAACTTGGTGCTCATACCCTGGGTTCTCCTGGACCACAGTCAGAGCTTTGCCTCCATCTACACTTGCTCAGACTGCCTTGGCCTAACTCCTGTCCCAGTTCAGCCAGACCCAGGATTGCGGATGTTCCAGCTGACCGACACTTTATGAGGCCATCCCAAATCCAAGAGTAGAATTTGAACAAACCCAATTTATCTCAAATCTTGTTTCTCAAAATCTTTCTCAAATGTCTGTATCCACTTCCGCCTTATGTCTCTACAATACATTGACTTGAATCTTTCCTTGATACTTGAGGCTCTTGTATTGCTTTGCAGTTGATCAGCTTAAACCCTTGTCCTTAAACATTACAGTAACCCTTATAAAAAGATTGTTATATTTAGAAACCAGCCTACACTTCATTAATATTCTTAGCCAATAAATCAAAATGAATTTAAAAAAATTGAAGTATAGTTGTTTACAATGTTGTATTAATTTCTGCTGTACAGCAAAGTGATTCAGTTATACATATATATATTCTTTTTCATATTCTTTTCTGTTATGGTGTATTACAGGATATTGAATATAGTTCCTTATGCTATACAGTAGGACCTTGTTCTTTATCCATCCTATACATAACAGTTTGCATCTGCTAATCTCAAACTCCCAATCCATCCCTTCCACATCCGCCCTCCCCCTTGGCAACCACAAGTCTGTTCTCTACGTCTGTGAGTCTGTTTCTGTTCCATAGATAAGTTCATTTGTGTCATATTTTAAATTCCACTTATAAGTGATATCATATGGTAAAATGAATTTATTAAGTACTAATTATGTTTACGTCACTGAACTAAGAGGGCTAAATGCTAAGAGACATCAGAGTTCTAAAGGAATGAGATAGAGTGAGAAAGCTGACTTCATTGAAAGTCAGCAACATAATACAATCCATGATAGATACCAAATTGGCGGCATGGGTAGCGAGCGCTATCAGAATTCAGAGCTGTGAGAAAATCACTTCCGAATGGGGTGGAATCTGAGCTTGGCCTTGAAGAAGAGCTGGGATTTCAATAGGAGGAGAGGAGGGGTGAAACCACAGGCAGGGTTGGTGGCGTGAACAAAGACAGAGGGGTGAGGAGGTACCAGCCTCTGCATAACATCAAAGAACTTCAGTTTTATTGACTGGCCAGAGCCTCCACGGCTTTCAGGTGGTCATTGTGTTACGGGAAAATTTGAGTTCCCAGATAAGAATGACTGGCAGCTTTCTGAAGACTTCAGTTGAAAAGCAGAAAGAGAAATGATGGTCCTGCGAGGCAGTTTGTTTAATTCTATAAACCTTGAATCTCTTTTGATACTGCTCAGGAGAGCCATTCCCTTCATCAGTGATTGGACTTTTAAGGTTTAGCTTCTCTACTAGGAAAAAAAAAATCTCTTTGGTTGCTTAACTCAGGTCATTAGAGGCCTTCTCTGGAGAATTACTCTTTGTGGATAATTTCACTCACCGCCCGGTCAGATTAAGACCTTCAGGTGCAGATAATGACATTTTCCCTGGACTGTTGTTTCTGTGAACTCCGTTGTGACAGCTTATATTTAAAAGGTGAATTTGTGTAAACAATGTGTCTGATGGGATTTTTAAGTTTGGTATGAAAAGTGTTCAGTACAGCTGTGACTCAGAGAGTTTTGATTCCCTACAATTTTGCAGGAATGAATTTTCTGTATTAGCCAAATGATTTCTGGTTTTGTGCCTAGGGAAGAGTGAAGTCTGGTGGTTGGTACCTGCCAGCCAGTCTGGGTCACATTGGAGGAATACACTTCCTTTGGAGAGGGATGGGAAAGGATTGCTATTGATCAGGGGGTCTGTAGAGGGTGTTCAGAGGAGAGCAGTTGGTGTGAACCCCAATTGTAGATATTGAGATGCCAAAGATGCATCCAGAAAGATAGCGCTTGGCGTTAAATCTAAGGGTGGAAATAAGATACGTTTGCAAAGTAAGAAGTTTGAGGATTGTGGGAATTCCTTAGCGGTCCAGTGGTTAAGACTCTGGGCTCTCACTGCCGAGGGTCCAGGTTCAATCCCCGGTTGGGGAGCTAAGATCCCACAAGCCACTCAGTGCGGCCAGAAAGAAAAAAAAACAACAAAGAAGTTTGAGGACTTAAAGCAGGACACAGTGCAATGTGAGGAACGGTTGTTATAGGCAGTTCTTCGAGAAGGGGCTGATGCCACGATGCCTGGTGTGTGATGCAACCGGGCCCAGAGGAACCCTACGGAGACTGGACTCCATTCTTTCCTGGGTTGGGGGCAGGGGGGTGTTGGTGTCCTGTATGGATGAGAGAGGGAGCTCTGTGTCAGGACCTCAGTGTAGAGGAACAGATGGTGTTTCAGGGAAAGTCAGAGTTGGAAGGTGGGTGACCCAGTCATCCTAAGATCAAAGGTCATGGGGCCGGGCTTCCCTGGTGGCGCAGTGGTTGAGAGTCCGCCTGCCGATGCTGGGGCCACGGGTTTGTGCCCCGGTCCGGGAAGATCCCACATGCCGCCAAGTGGCTGTGCCCATGAGCCATGGCCGCTGAGCCTGCGCGTCCGGAGCCTGTGCTCCGCAACGGGAGAGGCCACAACAATGAGAGGCGCCCCGAAAGAAAAAAAAAAAAAAAAAAAAAAAAATGGTCATGGGGTCAAGTGTCCTTAGAGCAACGTGGTTCATGCATTCCACATAGAATGGATGTGGAACCCAAGTGGCAGACACCGGGCACGTTGCTTTGTATGAATGGGATCTTGAAGAGCAACTTTGAACTGCAGAGACTTCCAGTTAAGTTTCTTTGGGCTTCAAGCTGGACATATTCAAGTGTGCTCAGGTGAAATCACGTTTTTGTTTATTTCACCCTGTGTGTGAGTGTGTGTGTGAGTGTGTGTGAGCGTGTGCACGCACATGCGCGTGTACACATGTAATGTTATAGAAGTCCCACTGACTCCAAGCACAGGAAAGAAATTTTAATTTCAATGAAACTGCAGTTATTTCACTCAGACTGAAAGCTGAAAAGCCTGCTGGAACCTGAAACCTCTCCCCCAGTTTCTCATGGGAAATGTGGTTTCTTGCCTCTGTTTCTCTCTGTGCATTGACTGCGGTGTCCCCAACAGCAGACTTTCTCTGCTTTTTCATCTCACACATGGGCCAGCTTGGTTGCCAGCCCTGATGCTGCATCAGACCATCACTGGCTGGGGCTATCTATTAGTTCACGTTTTTTCCAAGGGGGAAATCGCTTGGATGCTGGGAAGTCCATGGATTGGCTGGCCTGGGATCACGTGTGCAGCTCCAATCCAGTCACTTATGGCTGTAGTGACAAAGATGTAGCACTGTCCCTTCAAAGGCTGGAGTGAACTGTGGCTGGAAGAAGAGTGTAGTCCTGAATCCCTCCGTCTGCCGTGCTGCAGTGGGTTAGGCTGTGGTCTGGCCATCCCTCTCGGAAGCAGAGTGACAGAGGCTGGTGCCAGCATGGCTGGTCCAACGAAGACTGTGGTGGCCGTGGGATAAGGAAGGGGCTCGTGCCAAAGTCTGTGGTTGTAGGATCCCAGGCAGGAGCAGCCCTGCTGCCCTGACAGTGTCCCAGGGTGTCTTTGGTCCTGGCTGTGGCCTTCCCATTTTTTGCACATCTAGGTACAGTACAACATTGGGCACAGCCCTTCCACAGCAGTGCTCTCGGGTCTGCCGGGAGATTCAGCTGGTGTCAGTGACATGGGAACGCTTGAACCCTATCCCCGTTAACTGAGGCATGGAGGTGGCTCAGTCTCCGTACGGGTTTTCCGTTCTGAATGGGGCTAACGAACTCCAGGCTCTCGGGGAAGGAAGTGCTGAAAGGCCATGCTTTGAGGGCTTGGCAATGGCCTGGCAGACTTGACTTTTGAGTAGGTGTGGTAGATGCAATGTCTGGGACAAGAACACGGAGGCCCTCCACCTGCCGTGCAGTGCCCTTCACTCTCAGCGCTCCCCCGCCCCCAGCTTTGTCTTTCACTTCAAGGACCTCACTCAAGAGTACAGCCCCTCCAGCCCATGTGTCCCAGTGACGCGTACTCTCCCCACACGCAGTCGCCCACGGGCCATCCTTCAGTCCTGAGGGCGTGCATCCCAGCTGTGCAACGTTGGCTCCCTTAGGAAACGGCCTGTGTTGGCCCTACGTGAAGTGAGCTCAGGATCACGTGGGCAGGAAATTCTGGCTCTTAGATGACCAGAGCAGATTCTAGATGTGGTGAGTGATGTGCACTCGGAGTGGGGACATCAGCTGAAGCTCAGAGTTGTCCCCTGGTCACTTCATCTGAACAGGAGGGGTGTGGCCAGAGAAGGGCCAGAACAGGACCCTCTAAAACAGGGGCTCCAGAACCTGGGGGCCATTCCGTTTATAGTTTTCAGCTTGGAATTATAACTTTGAAAGAATGGGCTCACAGAATCCAGTGTGGCTATTTTGATTAGCTCCAGAGAGGCAGACAGATCTCATGATCATGGGGTATTAGGCCTCTTGAAATCAAGTCTCTAAGCTCAAGTAGGATGCCTCCTGTCATACGGTACCATTGGTCTCGGCGAGGTCTGTTGAAATAGATATGTGTACACGACAGGTCTTTGGCAACACTTTTCAGCCCCTCTTTTCCCCTCTACTGCCTGCATTTGTTTGAGGAATTCTTCAGTTTGTGGGAAGCTGTCCCTTGTTATAGAAATAAAAGATGAAAATTGATACTTGCTTTCCCATCCTCCTTTGCAGCTAGGGAATATGACCTGGTCTCAACCAAGTAGACACACCTACCTAGGGCAGAGCTTCTCAACCAGTGTGCTGTGGCAAAGCGGTAGACCATGAATAGATCATAGGAAGGCTGAGATAGGGAATTCTTCAGTCCTTGGAAATGTCTGGTAGGGCCTGGGGTGGTCAAAGCTCCTGGACATGTCACCTCTGACTGCAGCACCCTCATGTACCCCAGTGTATTGTAAAAATACAATTTTCTGTAGTGCTGTGGCATGAAAAAGCTGGGAGGCACTGGACTAGGAAACTGAACTGGGAGCTTGGAAGGTTCTCTCCATTGTTGCTGCAAGATGTCGCATAGTGGGCTGCCCTGGGCTAAGTGTTCTCTCCTGGGACCACTTCTGTGACATCGTTCTCCATTCCTTCAGTTAATATTTAAAAATTTTAATAGATCCATTTTCTGTCTCAATCAGTCAGCGTTCTGTAATAGCTATACAATAACAGCTACTGCAACAGTTACAACACAGAAACCCTAAGGGAGGGGAAACTGGTTAGGAGAGCAAATACTTTTCTTCTCATTCCAGGGTGAATCTGAGCACCCTGAGCCTTTTGTTGGACAAAGATGTTCCTGAAAAGTCACACATTATAAAATTTAGAGCTTGCAGGGGCTTTGAAGGTTCTTCTAGTTCAATCCTCTCATTATAGCAATACTACTACGAAGCCAAAGTGAAAGGGCTTGCAGGCTCACATAGTTAACGGAAGAATCTCTAGAAATTCAGAACCATGCGTTCCCCAAAGTTTTCCATCATTAAAAAGGGTTTTGTTGCTGTTGCTTAGTTTCCCCCCCACCCCGCTCCCCAGAGCAAATGCAATCCAAACCAAGAATAAACTTTGAGCACTTTGTTTTTCAAAGTTAAAGTTTCCAGTTAGTTTGTTCCCTAAAGTATTGATGAAGAAGTTGCTCAGTAATCGACACTTCCATGGAAACAGAAGGCATTCCACTCAGGTGAAATCTGGTTTATTTCTATTATCTGAGTGGGTATTTCCTTTAGCAATGCCCTCTCTCGATTTTTAATAAAAACTTGGACCATTTCAGTGTCTAGCTGTTCCTGGCATTCCCTTTTCCATAGGAAAGAATGCTTTTAATGGCCTTAAGCTAAAGCAAATACTTCTTTTCCTGATGCTTGCTAAACAAGCCAAATACCTTCTTTGCTCCCTTGGAATTTTCTTGTATTTTACTTATTTATTTTTTAACGTGAAAAGTGTGCCAGACGACCAGGCAGATTGCCATGTAAATTTCACATGGATTAGCAAGAAGCCTTAGAGCTTCAGAAGGTTTAAATTAAGCAATTAAAAGAGTATTTGCAAAGAATCACTTTTTTAAAAGTGATTTGTTTGTTTCTTTTGTTTTGTTTTTAAGCCAAATGAAAGATGCCTGGGGATGGGAGTTGGGCAGTGGGAGGGGCTGATGGGAGGAATTACCCAGGAATGGGAGGAAACTTTTGAGGAGATGAGGATGTTCATCATCTTGATAACAGCAAACATACCTCAAAACTAATTAAATTGTACACTTTAAGCATGTGCAGTCTGTTCTATGTCAATTATAGCTCAACAAGGTTGTTTATAAAAAATGAAACAGTTCAAAAAAAGACTGTGTAAAAAGTTAGGGAAGGAGAGAGCGCCAAAGGATCAGAAAGTCTGCTGACCTGCTGTTCCAAATGGCCAAAGAGGATGTGGAAAGCATTATTTTGAAAAAGCTGCCAACTCAGCTCACAGGTGATGGCCAGATCGGAAGACCCACACCACGACCAAAAGCCATTTCTTTATGAACAGCACTTCCAGTGGCCTCCTTCCAGGTCTGCTTTCTCTAAATGCTTTACCTAGGTTTTGTGAGTCCCTTGATCATCTCTGCTTAACATGGGAGATGGGCCGTCTTTGTGTTTTAAAAAATTACCCATTTATTTTTCAGGAGAGTGCAGCAAGGATTTATGTTTATTAAATGTAATTCTATAATTGATTTGAAGGTTCCTGGAATGTGTAAATTATAGATCAAACTCTTAGCCGTAAGCCATAAGGCACTGCTCAAATTATTATGTTTCATAGGAATTCACTGGAATTTCATCCTATCAGCTGCTGTGTGGAATAAATGGGAGAGAGGCTCAGAAGCAGAGGCTGAGCTCCTACTAAAATTGGTTAGAAACAGCATGACCATATAGTTTATTATCCAAACAGAGACACTTTTGAGAGTGAAAAAAATCTACCGTTGATTTGTATTTATGTTGGCAACACAGACGTAAACTAGGACTGTACCTGATAAAGGAGGACATCTGGTCACCCTCCTTAGAAGGCTCTTTCATTTTATAAAAGTAGAAATTGATGAGCCCAGGTCACCCTTCCTGTGTGCTGGGGAGCAAAGCAATGTTCACACAGACAAAGGGAGCTAGATCTGAGTATCCAGTGGACCTGCTTTACTTGGAGCTGGAGAGAGAACGAGGTGGAGAGGGAAAGAAGGCAGGGATTACTCACAGGGGTTTCAAGGACCCAAGTCAGCCACTGGTGACAAGGACTGATTGTTCCTTACGAGAGCTTTGGGTGAATCTGTCTTTATTTCTTTGACCTGAGGAACATCAGAGCTATATATAAGGAAACCTTTGCATGATGGCAACATTTTCAGCCTCTCGTATTTGAAGAAAATGTTGGTTAAGACAAATATGACTTTTCTTCAATTCAGTTTCCTGAATCTGTCAGGATTTTTGAAGCTCAGAAAGCAGAATTTAAGCAGACCCTTTTGGTTATTTGTTTTGTTTTTTAAAAAAAATTATAATTTTTTTTTATAGTTTGTACTTCCTTTTCCTACAGTCTTAAAGAATTACCATTAGGCCTAAGTAGCTAGAATTTGAAAATGGAAGAGTAGATGGCAACATCACAGAGATGAGAATTACAAAGGTTTTCAAAGATATGAAACTACCTTTAATATCCTGCCTGGGGATTAAAGGGACAGGATGTATCTTGGATAAGCTTTCATGAGTCCACAGTAATTAGTTTTTATTACACTGTGTTGAACAGCTTTTCCTAACATGTACCTTTTGCCAAACACAGTGGTGTGCAAGGCTCCATATGATTTTATTCTTGCCTATCTTGCTAGCCTCGTCTCTCAATCCTTGCTTGGCTCACCCTTTAAATTCTGGCAATATTAAACTTCTTGTAATACCCCTGTGCCCCACACAGAAGACTTTAGAGACTTTGAACAGCTCTTTATCTCTCAGTCCTGTTCATTGCTATGTTCTTTGTAGAGAATGTATTTCCTTCTACTTCACTCCTCCTCTTCTTTAAACATTCAGTGGTCACTGCTTCCAGGAAGCCCTCCCTAACTCCTTTCCTCACTTCTCCCCTAGCTGCTTTAGGATTCTTGTTTTCACCTCCTTAATATGTTGCAACTCTCTATACTATGTGTTATATTTATGTAATAGGGAAGAATAAATCTGACTCCATATGGGATCTGTTTCTTTTACTCTAACCTTTGTATTCTACCGCTTTTCCTACAAGTTAAGAACGTTGCCTATAGCCTGAAATATACAGGATAGCCCATTCTCAAGGTTCTGACCTTTAAAGGTATAACATTTTCCCATTCATACAAGATTAAAAAGTTGTAGAACAGAGAATAACCTCTGTCTTGTTGGAGGTTTATAGGAACATTGTGACCAGACCAACATGGGCAGCTGCAAGAACAAAGGATTCTAGCACCAAGAGGTTTGCAGCAACCAAATACACCCCCTCCCCTTTTAGTGAAAAAGAAGCCTTCTAACGCAGGAAAGATGGTTCTTTGGGACACTAGTCCACCATCTTCTCTGTCTTTTGAATAAAGTCGCTATTCTTTGCCACAACAACTCATCTCTTGATTCATTGGCCTGTTGGTCGTGTGGGGAGCAGTATGAGCTTGGACTCAGTAACAGTTATAAGTTGTGTTTTTTTTTTTTTTTTTGCGGTACGCGGGCCTCTCACTGCTGTGGCCTCTCCCGTTGCAGAGCACAGGCTCCGGACGCGCAGGCTCAGCGGCCATGGCTCGCGGGCCCAGCCACTCCACGGCACATGGGGTCTTCCCGGACTGGGGCATGAACCCATGTCCCCTGCATCGGCAGGTGGACTCTCAACCACTGCGCCACCAGGGAAGCCCCCAGTTATAAGTTTTTATATTTGTGTCTGACGTACATTGAACAAGCATCTAGAAAACTAAATCTAGTATAGAATGTTCTCTCTCTCTCTGTGTCTCTCTAATGGCCAGCACAGTTGACCCAGAGTAGGTGTTTCCAAAGCCTATGAAAATGTACATGAACCTGAGAAAACAACCAGTTGAAACATTTCCAAGAAAGACAGGTGTGCAAACGATTCCAGCTGAGAGTAGGTGCAGTGCTGTTTACTTTACTGCTCTTGAGCCAGCTTTGCTTTCTCATTTCCTCAGAGTACATATGTGTACATATTAGATAGAAGCAGATGTATAGAGTTTAAGTGTAGTGGTGCTATCGTCAGATCAGAATAACACAGGCTTTGTTGATCCCACAATACTGGATTCATTTTTTGTTATTAGTTTATTTCATGTCAGTTTCCATTTTTTCTTGGAACTGAGACATACCACATATTTAACTGCACATTTTTAAGGAAAATGATGATAATATAACAACTAGGAAGTGTTACTTCCAAACTACTATTAATGTGCTTGCAAGGTTTCTTTTTCCAATGTCCTTTTTGACTGAGCAAACACTGAATATTCTTGGGCAGCATCTTTGTTTTTTTTTTTTTTTTTGCGGTACATGGGCCTCTCACTGTTGTGGCCTCTCCCGTTGCGGAGCACAGGTTCTGGATGCGCAGGCTCAGCGGCCATGGCTCACGGGCCCAGCTGCTCTGCGGCATGTGGGATCTTCCCGGACCAGGGCACGAACCCGTGTCCCCTGCATTGGCAGGCGGACTCTCAACCACTGCGCCACCAGGGAAGCCCAGCATCTTTATTTCTGAAGAAGTATGTTACCCCAATTAGCAGGGGTATGAAAAGACTGGGGGAGAAAATGATTAGAAAAGTTCAAATATATTTAGTTTTTAACTTTCTGAAATCTTAGTGATTATTATATGTTTAAATGGTAAACTTAAAAAAAATTATTAGTCCAAAAGCTGGGAATCAGGACTTGAAGTTTGTATAATATGTTTCCCAAATCAATGTCACTAGAAAGCTAGCAAAAAGCAGGGTGATCTAAGCTTTGATTTCTGAATGAAGAAGAGAAGGTTAAGCAGTCTGATTGTTACCAAACCCAAGTTCATGTGCCTGACACACAGTGAGGCCACACAAACTGAAACATCGGAATTTGGAGCAGAGAAAAGTTTATTGCAGGGCCAAGCAAGGAGAATGGGTGGCTCATGCTCAAAAAACCCTGAACTCCCTGATGGTTTCTGGGGAGAGGTTTTTAATAGGCAAAATTTGGGGTGAGGGCTGCAGGGTGTGTAACTTTCTTCTGTTTGGTTGATAGTGTGGTAACAGGGTGGTGCTCCAGGAATCTTGTGCTCAGCCTGAAGTTACCATCCTCCACTTGGGTGGGGGCCTTAGTTCTTGCAGAAGAACTCAGAGACATTGTTAGGTATATTCCTTGAGGAGGAACCAGGACCTTGGCCCAAGCCTGCACTATAGTTTCTTGACTGCTCCACCTTTGTTTCTGCCTTTCCTCCCTTCCCTGATTAGCAACTGTTTGAATCTGCCCTTGGAAGTTAGTGAAGGTCAAGGAAGCTGAATGAAGCCTATTTTCTACAAACAAGAAACAGGGGATGCAGAAAGGCTTTTGTGCCCAGGAGGGCCTCACAGGGTCCTGCTTGGTTTCATGATCTATTTATTAAGTGCATATGAGTATAATTATTTTTAAGTATACAGATAAACCAATGGAATTGGGGATGGCTAGAGTATTCAGACCAAAATTCCCAGTCAATTATTCAAAACACAAATGGGTAACTGGACAAAGGAAGGTGGCTCTGGATACATCACTCACAGTACAACAGGGCTGAGTTTTGTTAAAGCTTTCCTCTGCAGAAGCCCAAAGCTTAGGAATTACCAGTTCAATGTGCAACAGGAGGCGGCACCGGGCTTCTGCAAGGTCCTTTCTTAATTAACCAAGTCTGAGGCACCTGTGCCTTCTGATTTTACATGTACTAGGCAGGTTAATTACAATGCCTACTGCCATGAGTTTTGTGTTTTTGTTTGGTTGTTGTTGTTGTTTTTAAATAGCAGAACCCTCCTGGCCACAACCTCTTGCTTAGCGATGCGATATCTGATGATAGTTGTGCAGGGGTCGCCTCTGATATGGGATCAGCATTGAGCATCCAAACCAAGGATAGATGTGAAAGGCTTTGTTCTATGGGAGAGTAGTAATTAGCTAAGCCACCCAGACTGGTTCCCTCCAAAACTGTTTTTGGGGAATGCAGAGTAGATTCACAGAAATGTGGAGTAGATACATAGATCAGAGCAATGGTACTTTGAAGGAAAGAATACATGGGCAGTTGTTAGGGGAACCACTGACCAAAACTGCCTGCCCTGGCCAGGCACTATAGTAACCACTTGCATGAGTTATCTTGCAACAGGAGGTCCTGATAAGGAACACAGAACTAACAAGCCACCACCAGCTAGAAGAATTCAGGAAAGGTCAAAAGGAGAGAGGAGACGTCAGTCCATGTGTCCTATCAACCTCCCAGAATCCTTCTCGCTGGAATCCATCTTGGCTGAGTGATGTGTGCACCACCAGGAAGGACCCTGAGTCAAAGAGTGATTGGCTAGAGACAACCTGGAAACTAACCCCGTCACCATAAACCCTGAGACTGCGAGCCACGTGGCAGGCAGAGCAGTTCTCCTGGGTTCCCTTACTCCACTGCTCTCCACCTAGTGCCCCTTCCCAATAAAGTCTCTTGCTTTGACAGCACTTGTGTCTCCTTGGACAATTCAGTTCCGAGCATTAGATAAGAGCCCACTCTTGGGCCCTGGAAGGGGTCCCCCTTCCTGCAACACTATGGGAGAGGTGAAGCAGAGAGTTGTCTCAAGACCTGCCTAATATTCTCATAGCTAAGTTCCGACACTCACATACCTTTATATGTCCTCACTTTTCTTAAGGTGGCCTGAGAGAATCTCTGTTCCTGATAATCAAGGGTCTAATGACCACACCCAAGGGACAAAAGATGACTGCATAAAACCCTACAGCCAACAAAGAGAGAGTTACTAATCAGAGACTCTTAACAGAAGAATTGAAGAAAAAAAGACGCAAGGTGCAAAGTGCCAGCTCCGTTAAAGCTCCAAACAAATGCCAGAGAGTCCTCCCTATGCCAATCCTAGATGGCCCCAGGCAAAAATGACCGCACTAAGATCAACTGAAATCATTGAAGATGGTGTGGCTCAGATAAAAAAAATAGAAGTTCTAGTAATTATTTAATCCTCTTACATTGTTAGGAAGTCAACTTTTGGCCAGAAGCCAGGAAGTCCCTTCCCCATGATATACAGATGGTCAACAAGCTTTTGGTTTCCTGGAACTGCTATTTAAAATTCCAAGTATCTGAGTATAAATTAGAGGCATTAAAGGTTTGGCTAGGGGACTTCCCTGGTGGCGCAGTGGTTAAGAATCCGCCTGCCAACGCAGGGGACAAGGGTTTGGGAAGATCCCACATGCTGGGGAGCAACTAAGCCCGTGTGCCACAACTACTGAGCCTGCGCGCTAGAGCCCACAAGCCACAACTACCGAGCCTGCGCGCCACAACTGCTGAAGCCCGTGCATCTAGAGCCCATGCTCCGCAACAAGAGAAGCCATCGCAATGAGAAGCGCGCACAGCAACGAAGAGTGGCCCCCACTCAGTGCAACTAGAGAAAGCCCGCATGCATCAACGAGGCTCCAACACAGCCAAAAATAAATAAAAATTTTAAAGAAAGGATGCAATACGAGCTTAGTTTTTCAAAACTCACTTCCTACAAACCTCTTTGCTTCACATATTTTTTATTAGCTCTTCTAATTTATGAATATGGAAAAACATACAAATGAGTGTAAGTATCCAGACATGGCATATAATATACAAAATCTCTTATAGTTTTAATTAAAAAAATTTTTGTTTTCTTATATATAACTTGGGTTCCTTTTGGCCAGGTTTGAAGTTAAAATCTCTTTAGATCTGGGACCTGCTACATCTGTGATCCCATGAACCTCCATCATCACAGACTCTATTCTAGGTGGGTTTGCTACTCACCAGCTTTTTGGTCTTGGACAGCTGTATCTCTTGGCCTCTGTATCTCTTTAGTTCTTATTTCCTTACCTGTAAATTGAGGGTTTGAGTAGATCAATGGTTTTCTAACTGTGTTCTATAAAGCCTTGATGTGACTGTGGATACGCTTAGGGACCTCTGGGTGGGATGGGAGCAGTGGGCAGAAGCTGCTGGGGCTCCGGGATCCCATAGTACCTGCTCAAATGGAGCAGTTTTACTTACGTCTACTGGATTTATTGGAGTTCCATGTGAGCTTTCACTTGATGAAAGAGTTGTAAGGCCAAAAAAAAAAAAAAAAAAGAAAAGAATTGCAAACCACTAGACTAGATAAAACTTGTTACTGTTTTGTTCTAGAATTAAATTATTCTACTCTAAGCACCTTAATTGGTTCTGGCATGAAATGGCTCTCAAGAAATATCTGTTAATGGGACTTCCCTGGCAGTCCAGTGGTTAAGACTTTGCCTGTCCTTCCCCTGTAAGGGGCACGGGTTCAATCCCTGATTGGGGAACTAAGGTCCCACATGCCGTGTGGCATGGCCAAAAAAAAAAAAAAAATCTGTTGGATGAATGGCGTCCCTGCCCTTAGGGAATTTATAACCAGATGAAAAATCTTCCTCATCTTAGAAAATACTATAGTTAAAATAATGCTTCTTTTACCCTATCGCCATCATACTTTCAATTGTTTAATTTTTGAATTTTGTAAGAAGCAAAAGAGAATGTCTATTCTTCATCTTCAAAGTCATCCCACTAAAGTCATCCCTTTCAGATGAATATCAGGTGACAAATTGCAGGCTATGACTGTTAGAACTTTCATCATTAATTTGTGTAGTATCTGTAAGAGAGATAGGCTAGAAACATTGATCTTACTGTACAAACATGGAACTTTTTGGTAGGATTAATGGAAATCTTTCTTTATAGAGAGAAAGCTCTTCCAATGGTATGTGCATGAGTACAAATGAATATATCTAAGTATGTTTTCTGAAGAATTTATCCAGAAATCTTTCAGTGAGTCCACATCAGAACAAGTATAGAAAACCATGGAGTTGAAACAGTGTTGCAGTCCATGAAAATCCAGAGATCTTTAATATGTGATTGTCTTTTTTTTTTTAAATTTATTTATTTATTTTTGGCTGCATTGGGTCTTCGTTGCGGTGAGTGGGCTTCTCATTGTGGTGGCTTCTCTTGTTGCAGAGCACGGGCTCTAGGCATGTGGGCTTCAGTAGTTATGTCATGCGGGCTCAGTAGTTGTGGCTCACAGGCTCAGTAGTTGTCGCTCGCTGGCTCTAGAGCACAGGCTCAGTAATTGTGGCGCACGGATTTAGTTGCTCTGTGGCATGTGGGATCTTCCTGGACCAGGGATCGAACCTGTGTACCCTGCATTGGCAGGCGGATTCTCAACCACTGCACCACCAGCAAAGCCCTGTGATTGCCTTTTTGTTAACTCTTTGTACATCTGTGAACTGTAGCCTTTCAGAATGTAACATTCTCAAAGTTATCCTCGTATTTCACATCTACATCTATTGCAACTACTTAGAATGTCCTTCTCACTTTTTCCACCTATGTCTGTCTTATTTAACCTTCAAAATGTCATACAAGCATCGCCTACTCCAGGTTCACTTCTGGAGTGAATTATTTTTGCTGAAATATTCCTCCTCCATACCCCAAATCCTACCCATATGTCTAATTTAACCTATATCCAATGACTGTAACCATGTGTTTACCTTTCTTTCTCCCTGGCCATAATGAAATCTCTTTTAGGATAGGGATCATATCTTATTTATTTAACTTTGTGTTTCCAGTGCCTAAAAAAGTGCCTGGCATTTTGTAATTGCCCAATGAATTATGATTTTTTAATGAAAAACTGGTGGCTTTGAGAATGTTGTTCTATAGTCACTATTTTAATCAGAGTCCAAACAGAAAAGTAGAGATCACTCTGAGTATTTCCGATAGAGACGACTTACTATGGGGGTTGGTTTCAAATGCATCAGAAGAGCTGGAGGAGCGAAAGAATGAAGAGAGGGGAGCCTGAAGAGCAACAAAGAATAAGGGTGATTCCCAAAGACCGGAAGCCACAGATGCCCCTGAGCTGAAAGAAGCCCAGGATCCTGAGCCTGCACCTGCTGTTGCACTGTTGCGTCTCGATCTACTGAAGAAGTAGGTACCGTTAAGGAAGTGGACACTTCCTGGACTGATGAGGTAGCTTCCCATCCTACCTCCATCTTACCAACTGCTGAAAACTGCCAGCAGCTACCACTAAACCAAAGGCTTCTCTCTGCCTCGGATTACTGCTTCTTCCTGACAGAACCTAACAGTTAGAGACCTGACAAGGATGTAGAGAATGTGGCATGCAGACCCGCAGCCTTGGTGGGTCAGAGAGCTGGGAGACAACAGTCACTAAGAGACTTCTGCTTCCAGGAAGCCCCTAGTTTAGAATCCATGGTGCTAAGTGACAATATATCGGAGTTCTTCAGCAGAGCAATTACTGATTGATTAAAAAGCATGAATGTGAATATGTCAGACGTTTCATCTCCTGCCTAAAGACATGCTAATCAAACTTATCTGTGACACAAAAATGGGGGATAGGAGGCACCTCCATGAAATCCATCAGGATTAATATGCAAGTTTATCACAGTAGACTAGAACTATGATTCTTAAGTCAGTGAAAGAAAACCTAACAGAAAAGAAGGAAGTTCTGACATATGCTACAGCATGGATGAACCTGGAGAACATTATGCTAAGTGAAATAAGCCAGTCACAAATACTGAATAATTCCACCTCTATGAGGTACCTAGAATAGTCCAATTCATAAAGAAATACCAATTTCTCCATCCTTTTGCTTTTAATTCATCTTTTTTCTTTACATTTAAAGTTCTTTTCTCATAGACAGCACTGTAGTTAGGTCTTGCTATTTTTTATCTGACAACCTCTGTCTTTTAATTGGAGTGTTTAATGTAAATATCGATATGGTTGGGATTAAATCTACCATCTCACTATTTGTTTTCTAGTTATCCAATTTAGATATTTTTCCTCTTTTTTCTTGCTTCCTGCTTCCTTTTGGATTAATCATGTGTTTTTTTTGTTTGTTTTTGTTTTCCAGATGATTTCATTCTTTCCTCACTATTGGCTGATACATTTTGTTTTATTTTTTAGTGGCTGCTCCAAGGTTTACAATATACATCTTTAAATGACCACAGTCCATCTCCAAATAATATTATATGACTACACATATAATGTAAGGCCCTTACAACAGGGTACCTTTGTTTTTTTCCTTCTAGCCCTTTGCACTGTTTCTTCTTACCTGTGTTATCATACATTGGCACAGTTTTTGTCATACATGCCCCACAGTACTTGCTATTATTGTGGCTTTAAATAATCACTTTTCTTTTAAAGAGATTTAAAATGAGAGTCTTTTTGTATGTTTCCACATGTCTATCCTTTCCATGCTCTTCATTCCTTTGCGCAGATACAGAATTTCATTTGGCGTTATTTTCCTTCTGCCTGAAAGAATTCTGTTCATGTTGCTGTGTTGCATCTCTCTGGTGAAGAGTTCTTTCAGCTTTTGTATGTAGAATTCTAGATAGAAAACTTTTTCTTCAATACTTTAGAGATGTCACTCCATTGCCTTCCAGCCTGCAAAGTTTCTGATGAAAAATCTGCTGTCATTTTTAATCTTTGTTCTTCCATATGTAACGTGTCCCTACAACTCTCCCTCCAGAGCTTTTAAGATTTTCTCTTTATCATTGATTTTATGATGTTTCTTAGCTTTATTCTTTATGTTTGTTCTTCTTTGAGTTCCTTGAGAATCCTAAATCTGAGAGTTTATAACTTTCATCAAATTTGACAGTTCCAGCTATCATTCTTTAATTTTTCTGTTCCTCCCACCTATTCTAGCTGGTACTCCATTTATACATGTTTTAGACCACTTGATGTTTTTCGATGTGTCACTGATCCTCTATTTTTTTTTTTCTTCTATCTTCTCTTTGTGCTTCATTTTGGAGAGATACTCTTGTTTCAAGTTTACTGATCATTTTTACTGCAGTGTTTAATCTGCTATTAATCCCATCTAGTGTTTTTTCCTATCAGGTATCACATATATATTATATATATATAAAAATATATATATATATAATATATATATTTTTCATTTACATAAATATATATATTTTTGGCTGCACTGTATGGCTTGCAGGATCTCAGTTCTGGGACCAGGGATTGAACCCAGGCCATGGCAGTAAAAGCCTGAATCCTAACCACTAGGCCACCAGGGAACTCCTTCAGGTATCATATTTATCATCAGTATTTAGTAAAAAATTTGAGGGCTTCCCTGGTGGTGCAGTGGTTGAGAGTCCGCCTGCCGATGCAGGGGACGCGGGTTCGTGCCCCGGTCCGGGAAGGTCCCACATGCTGCGGAGCGGCTGGGCCCGTGAGCCACGGCCGCTGAGCCTGCATGTCCAGAGCCTGTGCTCCGCAACGGGAGAGGCCACAGCTGTGAGAGGCCCGCGTACTGCAAAAAAAAAAAAAAAATTGAGAGAAACTTTTTGCAGATCTCAGGCGTTCTCTCTGTGTGCAGCTCCCTTCTTGCCAATACTCTGTCACACAAATTCTAGCCACTCTGGCCTTTTTAACTCTAATCTCTGTCTCCTCATCTCACTGAGATTCCTGGGCTGTGTGCCGTGGTTTGGAAACTGCTGCTAGGCAGAAAGCTGGAGCAACGATAGCACTCGCTTCATTAGATCTCCTTCCAGGGATCACAGTGTGGCTGGTGCTGCCCGCTGTCCAACATCTGAAAACAGATGTTTCATGTAGTTGGTTCAGTTTTCAATTTGTGCACGGCAGGAAGATAATTACTATAGCCATGCATACTTTATGAGCAGTCGGTGCAAGTCTAAATAAGTACCTTTGAATGTTACTTTAGTATCACTGTGACTGCAACAGTTACAAAACAAACTGACATAGGTGCTCTCTTTTTGGTGCCTCCCATATCAGGAGCAATTTTTGATGGTGATTTTCTTCAATGGTGAATTACTTTTGGTAAATTTCCAAACAAAATAGGTCTCAATTTTCCCTCGTTACGTGATAGTTGCATTCTTAGAGAATTTCGTAAATATTAAAATGAAAATACTTTGTGTTTAGATGTAAAATGGAGTTAGGTTCTGGGCTCAGATAATATACCTGTAAATGGGTTTTCCTTTTACAGAAAAGTCACGTAGGATATGGGACCACAATCCCTTGTGTAGGACTGTGGTGTGGCATCCTTGGCCCTTGTTGGAAACCACTGTCTGCATAATGAGTGTCTTTCATACTTCATGTATTTTATCTGCTGAATGCATAACCATGTGGTAATTTTGAAGCCTACATGTGGTGGGAAAGGCAATAAATAAGTTACATCTTAGCTGTGGTTCCTGTTAAGGGAAAAGAAGAGATACTTAACATTATTTTACCAAGATAATCATGGTAAATGATCATTCCTTTATAATGAAGGAATCTATTTTTAGTTCACCTTCCAAACAAGGGACTCTTTCTGCAGAAAGTCATTGTAAAATGTTCCCGCATGATCATAATTCACTCATTCAACAAATTTTTATTGAGCTTCCATATGTGCCAGGTATTGAGGATATATGAGTGATTCAAACAGACAAGAATCTCTGTCCTCACGGAGCTTCCATGTTTATTAAGGTTCAGGGCAGAGAAACTGGCCACCAAAGGAAACATTCACACATCCCTCAAATTTCAAGACAGAGTTTCCACATCACACATTTCCGTTAAGTAATAAAACAGGTTATGAGAATTTTATTTATTTATTAAGATTTTTTTGATGTGGACCATTTTTAAAGTCTTTATTGAATTTGTTACAATATCGCTTCTGGGGACTTCCCTGGTAGCCCAGCAGGTAAGACTCCATGCTACCAATGCAGGGGGCTGGGGTTCAATCCCTGGGTGGGGAACTAGATCCCACATGCATGCCACAACTAAGAGTTCACATGCTGCAGTTAAGACCTGGTGCAGTCGAAATAAACAAACAAACAAACAAATAAATAAATAATAAATATTAAAAACAAAACAAAAAGAACATTGCTCTGAAGAAGTGCATAACCAAAGTTGAAGACCAGGGCATCCAATCAAATTTGGATGATCTGCTTCAATTATATCGATAGGTTCAAAGGGATCATCAAATAATCCTGCTCAACCCACACTTCATGCTTTCCTGAAAGAGCAGAAGAAGCCTCCTTTCTCACAGAACTCAGTTGCCCTAGATCACCTTGGCTGTTGAAGAATTATTAGTTTGGCTGGGATCCCACTTTCAGAACATACTTCCTTAGATCCGGCAACTTGAATTCTGGATTGATGACCACTTGGCTTGTTTGAACGGATTCTCTGGTTCACTCTCTGATGTGGCCTCAAGTAAAATGCACGTTGTCCCCCTCCCCCCAGACAGCTGCAATACCACCATGGGGCTGCAAGGGGAAATTTGGGATCTGCAACTCTATGGAATGTGTAGTCACAAAAATAAAACTTGGTGTTAGGAGTCCTAGGTTCAAATCCCTGACACAAGATCTACTTCGTATGGATCCTGGGGGGAACCAATGAATTCTTTTCGGAGGCTCAGTGACTCCAACTCTAAAACAAGGACAATGGTAACTTTGTTCAAGAGTTGTTATAAGGATTACAATGAAGCCATGTATGTCAGAATGAGTTGCAAGTCACACAGTACCATATACATACAGGCATACGTACACCATACATGTACGCATTGCTGTAGTGGTCAGTGATGATGAGTAGGGTAGGGGGCCTGTTGAAAGATTCCAAGGTCTGAAAACTCTGTAGCCCTCTGGCCTGTACTTCTGAATGTACTGTATTATTTTGCTGCTTTTCCTGATGAGACAACAGTAAGCTTTTGCTCTCAGTACTCTTTCCGGTTTTCACTTCCCTGTTGGATTTGTAGTCATTGCTTGTGGTCCAGTCTAAATGTGATTAAGTTTGATGCCCAGGAGACAGTGAAGTAGGTGCACGTGGTACCCAGCTTCCCTTCCCTTAGTGTGGGAGATTCTGCCCGGGGCTGACCGCCTTCTCTGGGTTGGGGGAGGTCCCAGTGTAGCTGCCTCAAACTGGCTGACCTGAAGTGGATCCAGACACACCTGTGAATTCCTTACCTTGCTGGGTGGTGCCAGTCCTGGGGTAGGCTTACTCCTGTGATCTCTGTGGCCCAGTAAAAGGTGCTTATGCTCCACTTGCTGAGTGGGAGCCAGTGAGGTGATGACAGCCTCCCTTTACAGATGGCAGGCATGTATTCTTGTACTAACAAGAATTTCTTGCTGGATCATCAAGACATTTACCTTGTGGGGACTGGACCTTGTAGAATCTTACTCCTCGGTGTGACGCTTCAGCATCTGTGTTTTATCGTCAGTCTGACCTGTCCTCAAACAAAAGATCTGGAAAGAAACACTTTTCCAGAAATCATCCACGTGCTGTTGACTTTTACTTTCTACTGTATCCCTTTCTCCCTACACCCAGCAATTTCCCATGAATACTAAATAAGTGTCTTGGGCTAATTGAACCGAACTGTTTTGTCAGATCTATTTACAAGCTCCTTTTAGTTTGTTTACTTAGCTTCCATTCTGGGTGCGCTATTTCACTGTTTTTTTGGTTTAGATAAAAAAACATACAAATCGCAGTGTTTCCATTGTGTGATCGATATAATAATAATAATCCATTTCCATACTCTATTATGAATCAGATGTTTTATACACCTGATCTGATTTAGTCCCCATAATGTTCCAGAGTAGACATTATCTCCCTTTTACCCACGAAGCTTAGAGGGTACAAAAATTTGTTTAAAACTACAAAATTAGTAATTATTAGACCAGGAATTGAAATCTAGGTAGGTTTAAATCCAATCAATCTTGTCTGCAGCAGATACCACTGGTACCCTCTGCCTGCAGCTGTGCCGGGGCAGTGGGGCGGAGGTGGCCAGGAGGTGGACTTTCTGTGCACGTCGAATGCTGGTTCACCTCACCTGCAGGCTGAGTCCCCTGCTCCCCTGCATCAGGCTTTCTCAGAAGTTGTCTGGGAAGTTGCCTCATAGCCTGGAAGTGCTGGGGAGTTATATCCCCAGGGGCAGCCCTCTACCAGTAGAGGAAGGGAGTCAGGGGCAAGTGCCAAGACGCCCTCCTTCAGAGGGACAGTTGGGTACCTTCTACAGCAGTGGTCCCTAATCTTTTTGGCACCAGGGACCAGTTTCATGGAAGACAATTTTTCCATGGACTGGGGGGTTGGGGGGATGGTTTTGGGATGATTCAAGTGCATTACATTTATTGTGCACTTTATTTCTATTATTATTACATTGTGATATATAATGAAATAATTATACAACTCACCATAATGCAGAATCAGTGGGAAAAATGGAGCTGGAGTACCTGGCTCCCTGACTTCAGACTATACTACAAAGCTACAGTAAGCAAGACAGTATGGTACTGGCACAAAAACAGAAATATAGATCAAAGGAACAGGATAGAACACCCAGAGATAAACCTACACACATATGGTCACCTTATTTTTGATAAAGGAGGTGATAAAATACAATGGAGAAAAGATAGCCTCTTCAATAAGTGGTGCTGCAAAAACTGGAAAGCTACATGTAGAAGAATGAAATTAGAACACTCCCTAACACCATACACAAAAATAAACTCAAAATGGATTAAAGACCTAAACGTAAGGCCTGATGCTATAAAACTCTTAGAGGAAAACACAGGCAGAACCCTCTATGACATAAATCACAGCAAGGTCCTTTTTGACCCACCTCCTAGAGAAATGGAAATAAAAACAAAAATAAACAAAGTGGACCTAATGAAATTTAAAAGCTTTTGCACAGCAAAGGAAACTATAAACAAGACGAAAAGACAACCCTCAGAATGGGAGAAAATATTTACAAATGAAGCAAATGACAAGGATTAATCTCCAAAATTTACAAGCAGCTCATGCAGCTCAATATCAAAAAAACAAACAGCCCAATCCAAAAATGGGCAAAAGACCTAAACAGACATTTCTCCAAAGAAGATATACAGATTGCCAACAAACACATGAAAGGATGCTCAACATCACTAACCATTAGAGAAATGCAAATCAAAACTACAATGAGGTATCACTTCACACCAGTCAGAATGGGCATCATCAAAAAATCTAGAAACAATAAATGCTGGAGAGGGTGTGGAGAAAAGGGAACCCTCTTGCACTGTTGGTGTGGATGTAAATTGATACAGCCACTATGGAGAACAGTATGGAGGTTCCTTAAAAAATTAAAAATACAACTACCATGCGACCCAGTAATCCCACTACTGGGATATACCCTGAGAAAACCATAATTTAAAAAGAGTCATTCATGTACCACAATGTTCATTGCAGCTCTATTTACAATAGACAGGACATGGAAGCAACCTAAGTGTCCATCGACAGATGAATGGATAAAGATGTGGCACATATATACAATGGAATATTACTCAGCCATATAAAGAAACGTAATCGAGTTCTTTGTAGTGAGGTGGATGGACCTAGAGTCTATCATACAGAGTGAAGTAAGTCAGAAAGAGAAAAACAAATACTGTATCCTAACACATATATATGGAATCTAAAACAAAACAAAACAAAAGGTTCTGAAGAACGTAGGGGCAGGACAGGAAAAAAGACGCAGACATAGAGAATGGACTTGAGGACACAGGAAGGGGGAAGGATAAGCTGGGACGAAGTGAGAGAGTGGCATGGTCATATATACACTACCAAATGTAAAATAGATAGCTAGTGGGCAGCAGCCGCATAGCACAGGGAGATCAGCTTGGTGCTTTGTGACCACCTAGAGGCGTGGGAGGGAGAAGCAAGAGGGAGGAGATATGGGGATATATGTATATGTATAGCTGATTCACTTTGTTATAAAGCAGAAACTAACACACCATTGTAAAGCAATTATACTCCAATAAAGATGTAAAAAAATAAAATAGCGAATTTCACTTGTTAGTCCAAAATATAAAGGCCAGGTCTAGGCAAACAAAGCCCAGAACAAGAAAAGACCATCGTCATACTTGTCACCTAGGGGTTCCACAGAAATGAGGCATCTCAATGGAAAGTTAGTACTCTGATTAGTTAAAATTTTCTGAAATGCACATCCCTCAAAGGACCTGAGCTTGTTTTAAGAAGAGCGTCCAGCGTTATAGCATCGCTACAGCACTGAGGACTCTCTTCTAACAACGGGCCAGCCTCTTATCACTAACAGACACTTTTTTGGGAAACTCTGGGGACATTTTCCCTTGGACCACACCACGGTGTGTTCTCTGCTCATTCGCATGAGTGTTCCCCTGAGGATACGGTTGTGGCTGTCCGTGGACACGTGTGTGCCGGCCAATCCCTGCTGGGGAGTTATCTGCTTGCACCCAGGCCTGCCATGCCCTGTAGTAAACTGTCTCTTAGTGATGAAAACCCCAAAGACAGATGTTTCCTACCAAACACAGCATGCTGCAGCAAGTCCCACGAGAAATGTGAATAAGCAGATTTTGAAACAATGTTCAGTTTCTGAAAGGTTTCTCCAGATGAATACCCTCTCATTATGAAAACCAGAGCAGGAAAGAAGAACAAGTGTTGTAGCAAATGTTCTGATTGAGAAATTTCCCCCACTTATTCCAGATTGAGAACGAGAGATGACATAAAACAACAAAAGCAGCCAATTGAAAGACGACCCAAATATTGAGGCAGTGATTGCAAGGCGCTTTAGGAAGAAGCCTGTGAATATCCTTAATTATTATCGGGTCTCTAAGACCTTGTGTACTTTTATTGAACTTGACAGTGAACAAGAAGCTGATTGCTTGAGCTATAGAACACTCTTGATGAAGTTAACTTTTTTTTCCCTCTTAGATAGGATACTTTTCTCCAAATTTGAAAGCCATAACTCTCCCTCCCTCAACCCCCTGTTTGATTTTTTTTTTCCTGAAAGAATAATCCCCTAATACAAAGCCCATTAGTAAAAGCAAGAACAATAATAACTCTTTTAACATGTACTGAGTACCTGCCTTATGGGTTGTTATGTCATTTAAGGTACACACACCACTCTAAGACGAATATTATTATGTGCGGACTCTGGTTTGTACACGAGGAGAAAAGTGAAGCTTGGAGGAGTTCAGTGAGTTGCTCATGATCATGTGAATAATAAGTGGAAATGAGGAAAGTGGGATTCGAATCCTTGCAGACTTTTTCTAAACGACTCTACAAGGTCTTCTGAAGGAGGAACCCCCAAATAACACTGCATAAGAAATCGCTTGTCCCTGTTTCTGAGTTTTTTTATCCTGTTGAAGTCTTGTTCAGATCAAAGGTAGCAATAGCGGGGAAGGTGGCAGGGAGAAGGCAATGGGAGACTGAGTTGGGACTGTGGAGCAGCTAGAGTTAGTATTCAGACAGCTCTATTTGTTATTAATATTTTATGATAGTTATTTTGTCACCTTCTTCAGATCTCCTTCCCCTGCCCCGCCCCTCCGCCGCCCAAGTTGAACTTGGGCTGCTGGATTCTCCCAGGAAGGCATGGGTCCTTTAAACCAAGGGGCCTCTGGGGGTCTGCCTGACTGCCTGTATCCCACTAACCATCTATAGTTTGCTTGACTATGATTGTAATCGATAGATCAGATCTTTTCTGTGTGTCTGCAAAATTCAGGATCAGTTATCTAGTTGCTAATCCCAAACTGGGTAGCTATGTGTCTTAGGTCTGGGCAGCCCCTCCCTTGATATCCTGCCCACCGTGCCCGCTGTTGACTTAGCCACTCTTTCCTCACGTGGCTGAGGTACCTAAGCTCTCAGCAAACGGGAATCCCCTCAGTTCCTCAGCGGGTACACGGTGTAGGTAATGCCAGGCCATTCAGAACTGGGTAAATAAAATTACATTCTACAGCGTTTCCTGTAAGTTGACTTGCTTGTTGCAGCCATGGTTGAAATGTCTCTAAAGATTAGTGCTTTTTGGTGTGGACTGTGAGGTAACCTACACTCGGGGTTTAGTGTGTGTGTGAAACAGTATGAGAGAATCAGTGCCAGCAGACATTTAATAGAAAGCAGGCATCAATACTGTCCAAGTATCCCTTTTACCTTAAAATTGTTAGAATTAGAGGTGAGAAATTTCTTATTGAGCAGGTCCCACTTATTTCTTCCCCCCCTTTTTTCCTCTTACATATCATATCCCTGTCCACTCAGAATGATAACGCACACTTCTAACGCCGTGTCCTTGATAGATCACATTCACAGACGTTATCTTATGGCTCCTTGACCTCACCCTGTGAGCCAGGCTGGCTGGATTATACCCATTTAACAAGGGAGGAAACTCGAGGTCAGAGATCTTATGATCACATTAAGCTCACATCTGTGGCGAATTGCCTCTGGCAGGAAGCCAGGTCATGTGAGTCTCTCTCAGTTCATTTCCACTAGACTCGGGGGCCAGCTGGCCTGTTTAGTGCTGGGTTTGGGGGAGTCTGTTTTGTTTCTTGGGGCATGAGGTTTTGGCCCGCAAAGTAAGAACGTAGTATCAGCCGGTCATAAAAACACAAACCAAAAAATAAATATCGCTTTCCAGGATGTTAGGAGAGCAAATGTCCCATATGCCACACAGAATAATACTGTGTCCAACTCCATCTGGCACTTTGACGGAAACGTATTTTACAATGATACCATCATCCGTCTCGTGACATTCAAACTGACCAGTAATGCATTCAGAGCACTCCAGATGTTATTCTTCTAGTGGGCCGTTTCCCCTCATTGTATGCACGAAGTGGTTACTAAAACACAAAGCTATCCCTGTAGATTTCTGGTACCTGATGGAAATCTTCCTGGATGCTCTTCTACTTCCTGGCAGCAATTTAATCGATGCAGAAATAGGAACTGAACTTGCCTTCTGGTTTTGACGTGTCCTCAAATTACAAGACGTTTCCCCCCAAAACCTAACAGCTGGCATACACAGAAAGATCTGAAAAAAATCATTCAATAAAGTTTATTGGAAAAACTGTCCACCCCAAAATGCTATTTTGACGGCTGTTTAAAACACAGGCAGCTGAAGCGAACCCACTCGAGCACCCTCGATTTTATATCTTTAAATTGATATATTGAATTGCCTCGCCTGATTTCACTTATTGTTTGAGTTCATACTTTGGAACCTAAGTATTTGTCTTGTATTACAAACACAAAAGTCTATAGAAATGCTAGCTTGTGCTTTTCTTAGGAGTTAACAATAGATTTTAGAAAAGATTTTGAATTACAATTTCTTTTCTCGAACATTCATTAATCCACCCACTCATCCATGATCCATGTTTGCACTTGGTGTATACAGCTTTGCTTCTTGGTATTGCTCAGGACTTCAGGTGCATGGGAAGTCTTTTATTTTTTGTTTTGGCCGCACCATGCAGCACGTGGGATCTTAGTTCCCTGACCAGGGATTGAACCTATGCCCCCTGCAGTGGAAACGTGGAGTCTTAACCACTGGACCACCATGGAATTCCCTATTTTTGTTTCTTTAAATATAACAGCTTTATAGATATATAATTTAAATGCCATACAATTCACTTGTTTACAGTATAAAATTCAATGGTTTTTAGTATGTTTACAGAGTTGTGCAACCACAGCTGTAATAAATTTTAGAATATTTCATCACCCCCAAGAGAAACCTCATGCTCTTCAGTAGTGCATGGACAATCTTTTGTATATGATTACAGCCCTGCAAATTCTGCTTAAACCCAGAAGATTAATACATGTGTTTATCTCTGCTTTTTCTCAAAGCCCCACTAAAATAATAATCAAGAAAAAATTTCTTTTAAAAGCTTAAAACCACAGACAGAAAGAAGAGAGGAGGTAACAGCAAGTGATTCTAAGTGATTTTGGAAACTGAACTGTGAATGGACAAGTTGTAACTGACTCAGACTGAAAGAGAGGACACTGAAAGCTAAGTACCTGCCAGGGGTGGCAGGTGGCGGCCAATCAGCAACAAGCTAATTCTCACTGCAGGACCCCAGAAAGGCTCAGAAATGTGAGGCATCTGCAACCTGAAAGCAGAGGTGCTGAATGGGGCTGCAGTTAGACTTTGATTATTGGGAAGCTGGTTGAAACACTTTTAAAGGAAGAGGTAATGTTTCAGTTTGAGGTTGAAGACACCATGGAGGAAAAAAAAAACAGTGTCCCCCCTTGAAAGCAGTCAGGCAGGAGAAATGCCCTCTTATTCGAGGGAAGGTCAGCTTTTTTGTTCTATGCAGGCCTTCAACTGATTGGGTGATACCCACCCACATTAGGGAGGGCAATCTGCTTTACTCAGTCTACCCATTTAAATGTTAATCACATCCCAAAACACCCTCAAGAAATACCCAGAATAATGTTTGACCAAATATCTGGGCACCCCATGGCCCAGCCAAGTTGACATATAAAATTAACCATCACAGTCACCCTATCTGGAAGTCCAGCAACACTCAGAACTTTCGAGCAGCATTTGACTGTTTTATGCCTAAATATGAACAGAGAGCCCGGGATGGCCAGGCATCTGAGGACAGCCTCTAAGATGCAGGAGCGATCCCAAATAAAGGCAACTTGGAAGAAAACAGAAGGAAACATCAAAAACAAACAAACAAATAAACAAACCACTCACTATTAGTTAATATACTCAGAGAGGATGAGAGACAAAGTTCTTATAAAAAAAAATGAGAAAGCTTAAAAAAGTAACAGAGAACAAAAAGAGCCTAATGGATATTAAAATGAAGATGGCAAAACTAAAAAATTAAATAGAAGGTAAGAAAAATGAAGTTGAGCAAACTATTCCCAAAAATAGAGGAAAAAAAGACACTGGAGAAAAAAATAAAAAGAAAGAAAGAAAAGTAAATTAGAGGATCAATCAGTAGTTGTACTGACTATCGAGAGAACAGCAAGCACAAGGGATGGGTTGGGAATGGAAGGAGGAGTGGGAATTATTTAGAAAACCAAGAGGCCTGTCAAGGGCTCAGAAGTAAATGCAGGGAAACATGTGACCCAAGCCAGAGGAGAGTATCTCCAGGATACAAATTAGGACCAAGAGAAGAAGACGGCTTTCCCTGCGAAGTTAGCAGGATGTAAGTTCAGTGTTTCTGGTGGTTGTTTCTGTTTCTCTTAACATTTGGAGAAAGCCACCTGCTTCATCCAGGGCAGAGATAAGAGATGGGGGGCTTCCCTGGTGGCGCAGTGGTTGAGAATCTGCCTGCTAATGCAGGGGACACGGGTTCGAGCCCTGGTCTGGGAAGATCCCACATGCCGTGGAGCAACTAGGCCCGTGAGCCACAACTACTGAGCCTGCGCGTCTGGAGCCTGTGCTCCGCAACAAGAGAGGCTGCAACGGTGAGAGGCCCGCGCACCGCGATGAAGAGTGGCCCCCTCTTGCCACAACTAGAGAAAGCCCTCGCACAGAGACGAAGGCCCAACACAGCAAAAATAAATAAATTAATAAACTCCTACCCCCAACATCTAAAAAAAAAAAAAAAAAAAAAAGAGATGGGGGGGGGGGAGGGAGGGAGGGGGGGGGGAGAGAGGGAGGGAGAGGGGAGAGAGAGAGGGAGGGGGGAGAGAGAGAGAGAGAATCCAGTGTTAGAACCTCTTGTTTTAGCCATTTGTGAGACCAGACTCAGCCTCCAGTCTTTCTCCTCGAGGATGATGGGAAACAATCAATTCTTTTCCCAATAAGGTTTTGAGAATTTTGTTTCCACCACTTTCAACACGACAGGCACAGGGGGTCTTGACCCGCAGGCTCGCGATGCTCATCACCGTTCTAGTCACCCTCACACCCACTCACGCATGCACGTGCGTGTGCCGTACACACGTCATCTGCAAACTGCAGTTCACAAGAAAGAGCTTCATCTGATCACTCATGAAAGCAAATATTCTTATACGCTTATCACATTGCAGGCTCTGTGCTGAGCACCACAGATACAGCGAATGAGAGTCAGTCCCTGTTACTTAAGGAGCTTTCTGCCAAAAGGCAGAAAGACGTGCAATTTCATGTGGTTGATCCCTGAGGCACAGAGCACTAAAGGAAGACGTAGGAGGAACGTCCATCCCGGCTTGGTGGCAGAGACCGTTCTCAGGAGGATGCTGTATCAGAGTTGAGTCTTACTGAATAAATAAAGATGCCTGGGGGGCAGGGTCTTTGGGAATTTGCAAGCAGTTCAGCGTGCCCAGAGTAAGAGATGAACTTGGGGCAGTCAGCAGGACCTAGGTCATGACGGAATAGACAACTACAAACATCAATGCAGTGAAGCTAGTGAATAAGGGAATCGGAAAAGGACAAAACCACTCTCCTTACGTGTTTCCCTAGTACTTGGCTGCAGTTTGTTGTGGTGAATATGTGAACTGGATATGACTTTTGGCTTTAAACTTGTCCCAATATTTCAAAATGCCTCTTCTCCACATCTGACAATTTGAGTTCTTGGGTCAGTTCCACGCTTGCTGCTTGCGGGGTTGCAGCTAGACCCTGAGCGCAGGAGAATGCAGGGAGTTTGGGTGAATTGAGGGAGACTCCTGCCCTCCCCCGATTCCCTCTGAAGGATCCGGATGGTGGTACCACTTTTCAGGATACCCTATTCGGCTATGCCAGGTGTGGTCAAGGTGCTGTCTTCAAAGGAGCAATAGAGTGATGGGGGCAAGCTCGGGAAACCCGGTCGGCCCCTGGAACACGCTCACTGCCGGCCACCCGTGGGCCTGTCCATTGGTAACCTACCAGACTCTAGACACTTTCTTCCACAGGCTCCTGGAAGTCCTCATGGGGACGAAGATGTAAATGTCCAGACAGTTATCTAGATGGCTGAACATCTGCTTTACATATTGGTAATTGTTTTCTCCCTCACATTAAAACCTGCTTTTAAGAGTGGGGAGTGTGTTTCATTTTACCCGTCCTCTGTAGAATCATTACATGGTAGTAAAACAGAAAACACTTCCATCAGAGCAGTACACCCAAGTTTTTACTCTGATTTGCTAACCCTATACGTGGTCAGAATATTTGTAGAGCTTTTTTTTGCCCACACGAGAGAAAGACAAATAGAAAAAAACCTTTCTCTTCACCGGAAAATAAGTAGTGAGAGTTATAAGAACAGTTGCCAGTTTACACCCTAGAAGAAATTTCATAAGGATACTTGTCCCCTCTCTTCTGTCAGGAAAAGCCTTTTGGGGTTGTGCCTGGCCTAGGATGGAATGGGTTTCCCAAGGCATTCCGACTGTAGCGGAAGAATTCAGGAGTGTTAGATGTCGTGTTACCAAAACACTAACTCCTCATTTCAGCCTGTTCAGATGGGCGACCTCTGACCCCTCTGACTTCTCAGCCTCACGGCAACAAAACGGAGTTCATGCTTGCTTGCCGTGGGTGTTACTGTGCTCCAGGATTACACATTAATCCAGACTGTGTAATTACCTTGAAACTTAGTTCTCTTAATTGTGCTGAGCTATCTAAGGAATTCGACAGTGCTGGTGCTAAGGTTGGCATTTGTTTATACCAGCAACATACATCATTAAGCAGCTTAAGGTGGCATACATTTAAGGCATTAGAAATGTCATAGTTTAAAAGTGAAACCATATCACCGAGCCTATCTTAACACAGGTGCAAAACTGTGACTTTTCATAATGAGTAAAAGGAGTCATTTCCTTGGGCTAGGTCATGGTTAAGTTGAACACAGAAACGACCTCATCCAGACTTGGGGCGTTTTGCCTCATGTGTACTGTATGTTGCATCCTTAATAAAGGGGGGAGTTTATCTTGTGTCTTTCACTACGAGAAGAAAAGACATCAGGTTTAAAGCAAATGAGTGCAAATCATGTTCAAAGTCTTAAAACTGGGCTTCCTACAATTGGACTCAAAGAAGCAGTATGTGAACTGGTTCAGGGAAAATCTGAAGTTGCCCACCTTTCCGCATTCTTTACCTGCCAATGATACTCTAGACACCACTAAATGGGAGACGCTATGACCAAGAGGCGTGCTGAGCCTAGGACCCTAACATCTCTGCAGAGAGTCGGCATGGTAATACGATACCAGTGGGGAGGCTCTAGAGATACGTGTATGGCTGTACGTTAAACACTGAGCCTCCGTGGATCACAAATAGAACAGTCTCATTTTTTCCAATGTGCGTTCTGCTCAGGAAGGAAAAGGCATGGGGCCGGGACAGAAACTTGAAGGGCAGGTGGAACCCTGGACCTTATCCTGGTTCACTTTTAACTGTCTCTATGACTTTACACATAAAATGGGAGCATTTTGGAAGTGGTAAAATATACATAGAATTGCAAATTTTAAAAATAAATTGTGTGGGATAGGGAACAATGACTTGTTTGGGCAGCAGAGAGGTCAGGTCTGAATCTTGGCTCTGGGACTGAATTTCTGAATTGTCCAGGCAAGTTACCCTTGGAATCTCTCAGGGATTCCACTCCCTCCCTCTTAAGTAAAAATAGCTACCTCATAGAGTTTCCTGTGAATTAATGCCATCATATCTGTTGTGCAACCAGGTCATTGCCTAAAAAAGAGGAGGTACTCAGTGAAGAGTAAGAATTCTTATTCTCTGTAAAATGGGCAGGTTGGGTAACATGATCTCTAGGGTCTTTGTTATCAGCAACTCCTTTGCCCCATAGTAATACCTTCCTTACTTCAGACTTTGCAAGAACAACATCTTCCCCACTGCTTTGGAAACTCCTTCCAATCTCCATGAATTGGTACCACTTTTTATTCAGCTGTTCAGTCAAACACAAGGTCCTTCTTCCATCTAATTAGTATCCCACAGATCCATTCATTTTTCCCCATATCCACTGCCACAGAGAACTACTGTTTAGATAATGATCTCTCTCTCTCCCCTGCTTTTTTTTTTTTTTTTTGCTTTCCTCACCATCTCCATTAATCCTGTCACTTGCTACCTAATATCCTAGCATCACATACTGTTAGAAACCATCTTGGTGTATGAGCTGTGAAATTTCATTTAGAAATCTAAGTTTCTCTTCTGACTTTTCATCCACTTATGAGAGTATTAAATTTCCTGTTTGTTTTACTTTGAGAACTGTCCTAAAACTTAGACAATTATCTCTTGCATGAATTGTTGCAATTGCCTTTTTTTAAAAAATTGAAGTATGTATATATAATATATACGTATATTCTTTTTCAGATTCTTTTGCATTAGAGTTTATTACAAGATATTGAATGTAGCTCTCTGTAATTTACAGTAGCACCTTGTTGTTTATCTAATATTTTATATATAGTAGTTTGTATCTGCTAATCCCAAACTCCTAATTTATCCCTCCCCGCCTTTCCCTTTCGGTAACCATAAGTTTGTTTTCCATGTCTGTGAGTCTGTTTCTGTTTTATTAATGAGTTCATTTGTATCACTTTTGTAGATTCCACATATTTGATGTCACATGGTATTTGTCTTTCTGTCTGACTTCCTTCACTTCCTATGATCATCTCTAGGTCCATCCATGTTGCTGCAAATGGCATTATTTTATTCTTTTTTATGGCTGAGTAATATTCCCTTGTATATGTGTACCACATCTTCTTTAGCCATTCATCTGTCTGTCGATGGACACTTAGGTTGCTTCCACGTCTTGGCTATCGTAAACAGTGCTGCTATGAACATAGAGGTGCACGTATCTTTGCGAACTAGAGTTTTCTCAGGATATATGCCCAGGAGTGGGATTGCTGGATCATGTGGCAATCGCCTTTTAACTGGCTTCCTGACTTCCAGACTTGTACTACCTACTTTATCAATGCGTAACCATGAATGCACTCCAGGTGTGTTCATCCCCTCAGCCCTCGTGGAAGGGCCTGGGGCCACCTCTTTCTGTTCCCTCATGGTGTCTTACAATATTACCATTTTCCATGAGTGTCATGGGTGCAAAATCAGGGAAGACCTAGCATCTAATCCACTCTACACTGCAGCCAAAGGGACCTTTGAAAGAAAATACCATCATGTTTATAAGTCAGTGGCTCTTCACGTTACCTTTAGGATCAATCAAAATTCCTTTAGCCTGCTTGATTAAGTTCACTTCATCAGCCTTAATTTATATCAGGCTTGCCAGGCTAGCTTGAGAAAATATTTTCCAAATTCTTTTAATTCCTTTCTTAGCATACCAACAACTAAGCTTGGAGAGGAGAGCTTACAGAATTTTCCCGCAGTGTAGAGGAGAGACTCCTGCCCTCAACCGTAGATGAAGTCAGAAAGAGAAGGACAGGATGGTGGCAAAGTGCAAGAAAAGTCCACCTGTTCGTTTTCTGGCCCTGGGGAGGGTGGGGAGGTGCAGGGAGACCCAGAGTGTCTGTATGAAGGCTCAGGTATGGGGGGAGAGCCAGACATCAGTCCTGAGTCTCTGAGAGGGTGGGGACCCTTTAAATCAGCGGGTTACATCGAGGGCAAGTTGGGGAGGTATCGCCACAGCCACCCAAGGGTGCGGCCTTGGAAAAATACAGCAGCATGGATACTTTCTGAGGTTCAGCCTCAGTTTCTGTGTGACCACGAAGCTAAGTCAGCCTGGGGCCTGTTGAGGCATGGCAAGGCGACCTGCGGCAGGGCTCGGAGCTCAGGGCGCTTGGGTCAGGGAAGAGAGCCGGCTGGAGCCCAGGTGAGGTGGGGGGCAGCCACAGGGCCCTTCTGGTCCTGACCAAGCCCAGAGGACCCGATTATACGTCCCACAAACACCTAGGATGCCGAGGAACGCTGGACGATGCTGTGTGGATCTGAGAACCGTAGCATCTCCCCCAAACCTCAGAGACACATCCCTCCCATACTTCTGTTCCTGTACACCCATAAACACTTCAAGAAAGACACAGAAGATGAGCAGGCTTCTTAAGCATTTTTTCCAGAGAGACTTGGCATTCCCTACCTGTGCTATTTCAACTACTGGACTGAGCTACGCTTTTAACAGATGTGAACTTACCTTAATTTGTTTTTCTATTAAGTAGACTTATGAAAAAGACCAACCTAAAGAAATCACATGGTTCTGCACGTCTCCGTTGGAATGTGTGAAACATTCTGCTCGCTGTTGTTATTTGTAAACTCGAAGAAGAGTATGGTATAAAGTAGAATATAAAATGCTCACTTCCCCTTTCCCATTTCCCCCCTTTCTCCTGCTTCAAGTGTTTTGCAAAGTCGGTAGAGAACAGAGGGCAATGTTTTGAGGCTCCAGTTTTGGGCGACTGATTGCATGAGGCTACTGCAAACACACGTGAGACTGGAGTGGATTGGGAACTGGGAATGTGATTATGACTGCATTTCGGACAAGTTTAACTCGATGTAATTATGCGTGATCAACATCAAGATATATTTTGGAAGTTGGGGGTATCTACTTGGAGCTTAAGCAAGAGATTGGGGCAGGAGGTACAGATTGGAGAGTCTTCAATAGATGAGTGATATGTGAAGCTGTGGGGCTGGATAAGGTCTCCTTTGGTGAATATTAAGAAGGACATGTATGGATGACAGAGGAAAAGGCCAGTAAAAAAGACTGAGAAAGAAGAATATTGTTCGTAAAGTGGCCAACTGGGAAAAAGCACGACAATGTCGTGGAAGGCAAAGGAGAGAGAGTTTCAGGAAAGCGTCTGTGATAATCTGGGTCAAATTAGTGAATTAATTATTAATCCATTTGACAGCAATTAAGCACTCATCCTGGGCCCGGAATTAGGCTCTGGAGATACAAAGATGGAAAGACAAGAGCTGCAAAGTCATTGGTAGCAAGTGAATTTGGAAGAGGCCACTGGATTTTGCCACCAGGAAGGCACAGTGTATGTAGTTTCAATAAAGTGATGGGATTAGAGGTAAAGCTGCGGCAGCTGAGGCGGGGCTGAAGAGGAGGAGACTCTTTCAAGGCAGTTTGGGGTGAAATGCAGGAAACCAGTGGGGCTCCCTGGGATGCATATTGGGAAGAAGGGTGTTTTAGGGAGGGTAACAAGACAATGTGTGTAAACTGAGAGGAATAAGCCAAATGGATTCAATATGTTCTTTCAGCAAATATTTACGGAACAGCTCGACTGTGTCAGACACTGTTATTGCAGGGGGGCGTGTGAAACAGTGACTAAAACGCTGTCCTCAGGGGCCCCAATCTAGTCGGGGAGACAGACATAAATCTGAACGTATATAAACATTTTCAGGCGGTGGCAAATGTTATAAACAACATACAAGACGGCTGAAGTGAGGGAGGGGCCCTTGTGCAGAGGCTGGAACCCCTCGGGGGGGACGCTGAGACCTGAGTGAGGGGAGGGGCAGCGCCCAGTCACCCAGATGAGCCGTCGGGGGGCGGGCAGGGGTGGGGATGGGGGAGGGGGGAACGCCAGGCAGGAGCAGGGCTGCAGGAGGGGAGGCTGGAAACCCAGGCCGTGTCAGCTGGCGCAGGGCTTCGCTGGGCAGGGCAAAGCGATCGGCTTTTGTGTTTTAATGGCGCTGGGAAACGACTGGAGGTTTTAAACGGGGGCTTGATGTTTTCTCTTGAGGCACCTTGGCTATTAATGGAGAGAGTCTGTTGGGGCAAGAGACATGGCAGGGAGGCCTGGGTGGTGGGTGAGGCCGGAGTGCTGGGCCTGGACCAGGCCTAGGCGTTTGGCACCGAGGATGTTGCCAAGCGGTGGCACTTAGGGCATTTTTGGAATGTAATGCCATCAGGAGACCCAGGGAAGTCGGTGGTGTGGTTCAGTCCCAACCCACAGGCCTGAGAACCAGGGGCCTGCTGGTTTAAGGCCGGGAGTCCGAAGGCTGGAGAACCAGCAGTGCCGATGTGCCAGGGCAGCAGAGGATGGACGTCCCGCTCCAGAAGAAAAGAGTGAGGATTGGCCCTTCCTTCCGCTTTCCCGTTCCAGGCGGGCCTCCAAGAGACTGACGGTGCCGCCCTCGCGGGGCATGTGGAGCTCTTGACTCTTCACTCAGGTTCAAACGCTGATGGAGAAACAGCCTCACAGACAGGCCCAGAAATACCAGCTATCTGGGCATCCCTCAGTCCAGTCAAGCTGGCGCATAAAGTTTATCATCACAGGGGTTAAAGGAAAGACTGGATTAGAAAAAAGGGACGTCACATGAGGATGGAGCAATTGATAAAATCCCCCGAAGAGGTGAGAGGCACGGGTGTGTGTTCACAGGTGTGTGTGTGTAAGATTTGATTTGATAGGGATGCTTCATTTTATCTTTTTTTTAAAAATATTTAGTTATTTGGCTGCATCGGGTCTTAATTGCGGCACATGGGATCTTTGTTGCGGCATGCGGGGTCCTTCGTTGTGGCGCACGGCTCTTTGTTGAGGCACTCAGGCTCCAGAGCACGCAGGCTCAGTACTTGCGGTGCAAGGGCTCTCTAGTTGTGGCTCACGGGCTCTAGAGTGCTCGGGCTCCGTAGTTGCGGTGCACGGGCTTAGTTTCCCCACGGCATGTGGGATCTTAGTTCCCTGACCAGGGATTGAGCCTGCGTCTGGAGGATTCTAACCACTGGACGACCAGGGAAGTCCCCGTTGTATTTTGTCTTATTTTTTTATTTTTTCCCAGTTTTTTGAGGCATAATTGACAAATACAATTGTAAGGTATGTAAAGTGTACAACGTGCTGATTTGATACATGTATATATCGTGAAAGATTCTCCCCCATCCCCTCCAGGGACTTACATCCGTCACCTCACATATTTACTTTTTTTTTTTTTCTGGTGAGAACATTTAGCTCTACTCTTAGCAAATTTCAATTATGCAACACAGTGTTATCAGCTCTGGGATGCTCCTTTTTAGACGCAGAGGAGGAACACATAAGTGAAGAAACTCTGGTGAATTCCTGAACCTCTCTGAGCCTTTTTTATAAAGCAGAGAATTATCCTTGGGATTAAATTGGCTCACACGTGCTAAGGGCCTGGCGTAATGCCTGGCACCATAGCAGGTAGGTAGCCAGTAGGCTGTATACATGGGGAGAGAGAAAGACTTTGAAACAGAAGCAGAGGGAGCTGAAGGGATTCTTACGTTATGAACTGTATTGTCTTGGAGAACTACTTAAGGAGCTTGTCTGAGAGCAAGGGCCTGAGAGCAAGGGCCTGGAGGGAGGATCTGGATGGGGCCAGAGGAGAGTGATAACATTTAGAAAGCTGCCTGCGGGGAGGTGGAGGGGGGCTGGGAACTCCTAAGACTTCTAAGGTTTCTGTTACTCTGTAGTTCAGTGATATTTTTTCCCCCCTGAAGTATTTTTTTAAGCAAACGGTTTTATCCAAAACTGAAGTCTCTTTGTACTGTGCCCAAGAACAACAGAAGTCCTATTACAATGATAAGGCTTGACAGGAAAACAGTACCCAAGAGAGCTGTCCTGGTATATGCTTGGGAGGGGGCCTTCCTACCCATCGCCCACCTTGACCTGAGTCTGGTCCAGCCTGAAGACTCTTACCTTGCAAAGGGACCTTACCTTGGAAAGGATGGCATTGGTGATGGTGATGGTGGCTATGTCAGTTTACTTCTAGGTCCAACCCGTATGTGGGGTTTCTTTACTTAGAGCTAAGGGATTAGGTTACATCCAGTAAGAGGCTGAGGAATAGGCGTTGATGTACAATGTTTTGATACACAATTTATATGGCACATATATTTTGATGGATTTAAATACCCAGCTCATTCTCTTTTTTCCATTTAAAAACATGTACACGTATATATTAGTTCTGGCTGCACCGCGCGGCTTGCGGGATCCTAGTTCCCTGACCAGGGATCGAACCTGGGCCCTTGGCAGTGAAAGCGCCAAGTCCTAACCACCGGACCGCCAGAAAATTCCCTAAAAACATATTCTGAAAGCATATAATATGCATATAATACTCCTATCCTAAAAAATTACTTAAAATTTGTGCTATTTTTCTTTGTAAGTAGTTTTCCTTGCTCAACAAATACAGGTAATATTGCCATTAAAATATTGTGCTCTTAGTTTTTTAACATCCACTATCTTTGAAGTCATTAGATGAATTAAACTTCTTTTGTATGTCTTGTTTTCTTTATATAATTAATGTACAAGTATTTTCATGTAGCTATTAATCAAAGAAGTTAATTTAATCCTTTGTGATACTGATTTAACAATGTTTTTTTTTCTATAAATTGCCGTTGCTTGTTTTAATGAAACAACCTGTGAAATTTCCTGAAGTACTGTTATTTTTCCTTCTCTTCCTTTTTCTCACATACTTTCAAATTTAATTTGGAAGTTTGCAACCTCTTTATTTCGGTATCTAACTGTTAAGGTTCTTATCCTTAGAAAAGCTTTCTTACACGGAAATTAAAAATCCAGAATAAATTTATGCCTTTAGACTTGTGTTTAAGTTAGGACGCAGTATCTGTTGCTGATGGGTAAGAAAAAGATCTTCACCCATGCAGCTCTCTTTGACTTTTCTTGGAAAGTGACCTTTTCCTGTTAAATGGCAATTATCAGGAGAGTCATGAGAAGAGATGGAAAGACACTGCATGGGGTTTATTAATGATGTTATTGCCTTGATATTAAGTCTATGAAATACATCAACACTTCAGTTGTGGATATCCTGTACAGATGCTTGGCTTGAAAATATGACCAGAGGTCAATGTAAGTGCAGTCCTCGGACCATCTAGCCCCCTCCACTGGTCAGAGGTCAATGTAAGTGCAGTCCTCGGACCATCTAGCCCCCTCCACTGGTCAGAGGTCAATGTAAGTGCAGTGCTCGGACCATCTAGCCCCCTCCACTGGTCAGAGGTCAATATAAGTGCAGTCCTTGGACCATCTAGCCCCCTCCACTGGTCAGAGGTCAATGTAAGTGCAGTCCTCGGACCATCTAGCCCCCTCCACTGGTGCTGTGACTCTTTTTGGCAGTCCAGGTGGTTCCACTCTCTGGACTATTCCCCTTTAGTTTAACTGAAGTTGTAAGTTGTTTTGCGTAGCTGTATAGTGGCATCTGTGTACTGAATACGATGTCTGTAAACAGACGTCACCACGTGAGCAAACTGAAAAGCTGTTGACTTTGCTAATTACCAATGATTTAACCTATATTATAACACTATTTGCTTTAAGTATTTTTAAAATTTTCTTGCTCTTTTGGACGGCGATCAAATCCACGAAGGAAATGATGCAAATGTTAATTCAGACTGAACTTCTCTGCGTGTTAAATTTCCACTCTTGGAAAAGTTAAAACGTCCAGTGCTTTTGGTCAGTCTTTTTTTCTTGATTGTTTTATGATTCATGCTTTACATCCGGCTCTAACGACCACAGCGTGATATAGTTTGACATTTGAACAATGACAGCACGTTAGCTTTTGGCTGCACGGCACAGCTTGTGGGAGTTCCCCCACCAGGGATTGAACCCGGGCCCCTGGCAGTGAAAGCGCGGAGTCCTAACTGCTGGACCGCCAGGGAATTCCCTAGCTCACTAGCTATTTTTTAAAGAACGTAGGCTTAGGATGGAGGGAGAGTGTGAAATAAAAGCAGTGGGAATATAGATTTTCTAGTCACCAGGGAATGGATTTTTTTCCACCTGGCAAGATGAAAATGAGAAAATTTGTTTGGAAGTCAGGGTCAGAGAATCATGAAATTTCTGAGGTATGGAGAATCTTTAATTCTATTATAATCGAATACAACTCTCTTATTTTTATACAGATAAAGGCAGAAGAGAAAGGAGGTGATTTGTCTGAAGGTATTTAGGTGTTAGTGGTAGAGACGGAGCTGGGGCTGAACTCTAGTGTCCAAATTCAATGCTCTGCTTACTTTCCAACAAATCATGTAAGTGGAGGTAGGGGGAATAAGGGGGTTTGGGACAGGATTTTGAAAATAATTATCACCGAGTTCTCTTTGCTGAGTCCAGCCTTTTTGGAACCCACAACTCTGAACCAAATGGAACTAACCAAGCAGGGTCAAGGGGCAAAAGCAGGTGAAATTTGCCTTGATGTGTTTCACACCTTGAAGCCTGCAAGAGATTTTGAATCGAACCCCAATTTTGACATTTACGATTTTAGGCTTAGATGCCTCAATGGTTAAAAAAAAAAAAAATGGGTTGGCCGAAACGAGTGATTCTCCAACTTTACCATGCATCACCTGGAGGGCTTGTTCAAAACTAGTCATCTAGGCCCAGCCCCCAAGTTTCAGGTTCCGTGCCTCCAGGTGGGGCCTGAGAATTTGCATTTCTAACAAGTTTGTAGGTTGTCTGAGGACCATATTTCGAGAACTAGTGGCTTAGAGATCATTTTAAAGGTCTTTTCCTGCACAAAAGAATTCTTTAAAACAAAAACAACTTTATTGAGGTGTAATTTACATGCAATGACATGCATGAATCTTAAGGCGATAGTGAGGTGGGACAAATGTATTCATGCGTGTAACCACCACCACAGGCAAGATGGGAAGACTTTTTCCATCAAGGCAAAGAGCTCCCCAGTGCCCTGCTGAAGTCAGCGTCATTTTCTTTTCTCTTTTTTTAACCATTTTTTAAATTGAAGTGTAGTTAATTTACGATGTTGTGTTAGTTTCAAGTGTACAGCAAAGTGATTGTTACACATATATGTATATATATATATGTTGTTTTTCAGATTCTTTTCCATTATAGGTCCTGCACGAAAAATTCTTAACCTTCTCAACACAGAAGTTTATACATTCATGGCACCTGGAAAGCATGGGCAGGGAGATGTTTTATTTTATGAAAAACCAAGTTTTGTGAGATCTTCAAATGAAAGATACAAGTTACTTTAAGTATGAATTTAATATAGTATTCTGTCAAAAGTCACAAATGTTGTTGGAAAAGGAATGAGGTAATTGGCAAGGTAATTGGCAAAGTAAAATTGTGGAAGGAGTGTGCTATATATACTAAGTACAGCAAAGGCTTCTCATTAGTGCCTTCCCATGGAAGTGGATCTCAAAACAAACCTTATTTATTTAAATTGGAGTCCGTGGGAGTTCCCGACAAGAAAAATAGTTATAAGATCAAAGCACTAAGTGAAAAACCAGGAAACAAGAATTTTATGTAACTACCATCTAAAGAATTCTTAAGGTAAGAATTTTCAGTTACATTTTATTGATGTTCTTTCATAGTTGAAAGAGGGTGAAGCCGTGGTTTGAAACCCACTTCACTCCTTTCTTAACCTTTAGTACAAATATGCTTGGTTATTTTATTGAGTTTGGCAGTTCTTTAATCATAACAAAGAGAAATGGGAAAGTCCAAATGTATAGTCACTTCTTGTTCTTATTACAAATCCAGTTTTATGTAACATTTTCTTGCAGGAATATACGTTGGCTGAGGTTGCTATGCTGGGGTTTTCGATATTACGGTTACATTTTGTACAATGTGTAATGTAATTGCTAAATGGACGCACTGTTTACACACTGTTTTAGGCCAGGTTTTAAAATATTCCCAAGAGTTGGAACATATCTTTTAAAAGGTAAAAATTACACTGTAGATGTAAAAATATACCCCCAGTATATAAGAATTTATTTTGTATTTCTTTAATTTAAAAATAACCCCAATTCTGATATAAGCCACTTATAAAGAGGTGACTTTCTTTTTTCTGGTAAAGATCTAATGCACTGGTGATCTGCTTTTGTCTTAATGAGATATGACCCTTGTAAAATGCAAATGTATAGGAAAGAAAGATGAACCCATACTTCTCAGTTGGCTTTCTGTTGCCTGTATAACAGTTAGCGTTTCACCTGTTTTTTCACCGACACAGCAGGGAGGAAGATGTGTGAGAAAGGGTCTTGTGATGAAAAGTAGCCTGTTTGATCATTTAAAGACCATCTGGGAAACTTGCTTCCAAATAGCCAGTGGGCGTCCCAGACACTGAGTGCTGGGCACCATTGTCCCACACAGCGTGGAGAAGCTCTGCGGCCCGTGTTTGGGCTTAATTAGGGCTCGGAAATTTAAGACTTTATTTTTTCCTTAATCTGAGTGTTTGTGACATTATCTGTGGTTTTATTTTAGAAGTAATTACATCAGATTAAAAATGAAGTTCATTATGGCTGTTTTTTTTAAAAGTCGGGTAATAACAAATGTTGGCAAAGATGTAGAGAAAGTGGAACCCACGTATTTCATTGATGGGATGCAAAATGGTGCAGCTGATTTGGAAAACAGTCTGGCACTTCCTTAAATGGTTAAACATACAGTTCCTATTTGATTGGGCAATTCCACTCCTCTTTCTCTCCCTACCCCTTCTCCCTACATTTTTTCCAACTCTCCACCCTAGAGTGTAAGCTCCGGGAGAGTGCAGGCCTGGTCTGTCTGGTTGCTGCTCTGTCTCTGACATTTGGAACAGAGTTTGTCACATGGCAGGTACTCAATGGATTTTTAATTGAGCAAAACAGTAGGAAATAGGCATACAGTAAAGTTATTAAGGGCAAAGCCTCTGGAGTTACCCTGCCTCACTGTGAATGCTGGCCTAACTCTTCCTTTGGGACCTTGATTTTATTACTCAGTCTCTTTGAGCCTCAGTTTCCTCATCTGTGAAATGGGATAGTAGCAGCACATAAAATTTTTGAGTGACAAGCCCTCAAAAAAGTTTATTAAGAACAAATAAAATTCATTTAAAAAACTTACTAGATATAAAGAAAATTCATTTAATAAAAAGTTATTAATAATTGATTGCATAACACTTTGTACCATGTAATATGGGCATCATCTCTGTAGATGAATAAGATGTGGTCCCTGGCCTCAAGATAATAAGGAAGTGTCACCCTGGTAGGAAAGAGATCCCTAAAAGCCAAGAAAGAGGCCTAGGTCTGTGGAGAATACACTAAAGTTAAGGCACCACCTTAGCCAAATGCATTAGGAATCATGCAACAGCCAAACTTTGTTCCCAGTTTTTAGCATTAAGGAGACAGTCATCTTGAAGTGAATTTATTTCTCTAGTATATTATATATGAAAATATTAATTCCTAGGTATTTCAAGTGGATACAATTTAGCCCTCATGAGAAAATCTAATTTTATGCCCGGCCAATTTACTTCATTTAAAAACAGCGAAGGGAATTCCCTGGCAGTCCCAGTGGTTGGGACTTCATGCGTTCACTGCCAAGGTCCTGGGTTCTATCCCTGGTCAGGGAACTAAGATCCCACAAACTTCGTGGTGTGGCCAAAAATAAAAACAACAAAAATACGTACATTGAGCACAGGATATATTCCAAAATATAGCTTTGTTTTGTCTTCTTTAAAATGTATTCAGTGGGAGTATTTTTCCCCTGCCCCTGATCATAACTTGGGCAGGTGCCTCAACTCTGGGGCTCACTTGTAGATCAATTTATTTCTGTTAGTTGTGATCATAATAGCAGGTTGTGCCTTTCTTGACTTAAAGTTCCCCCTAGACCTGAGTTCCAGAAAATATGAAAGAATTCACAGTTCAGAAACATAATGCCTTATGGGAAAACAAAACAGAGATGGGAGACTGGGCCACGATTCAATAGATTCTATCCTCAGATTTACCAACTCTAGCTAATGACAATCGAATTTGGAACATTAATCAGCACAAAAGCAGCCCAAACTTCTGCAGGTGTTGTAAGATCACTTACAGTTGGAGAACGATAGGACATTTTACAAAGTTTCTCAGAACATGCTATACAGATGTTTTCGAACATGGTGGCAAATGGGATCATTGCAAGGTGTGCCAGTTTGGGTGCTCCCAAGCTGGCTGTTTAAACCCCAGAAGACGTGTCTTGCTGACATCCTTAAAAGAGAGGAGACTCCCTGGGAGGAAAGGGTGGCAGCTGGGAGGTGGCACATTCTAATTCTTAGCAGACTGACATTAGGAACTTTTGTAAGGAAATCTTGGCTGGGTTTTTACCAACATATATTTTTTTAAAATGCATTGTAGGAAATAGCTGAAGTAAAAGTTGTTTATTGTTAAGAAAATTACTATAACCATAGGATGTCAAATTAATGGTTTACTGTTGTCACTATCATACCTAAAAAAATATTATATATGTATGGGATGTGAGTATCTTTTTTATAGTCCTAATACTTGGTGACGAGCCAAGTATCAACATTCTGCTTTCAACTTAAATAGTGGAGGCATTTTCACCACTATTCTCTTAATACTGGAATGTCCGTGCTTGCCACCTCTATAGGAGAGGCCCAGCCAGAGTGGCTTTTCTGTATAAAGCAAAACTAATTCTGTACAGAGCAGATGAAGGTCCAATTAAGACACAGTCTTTGTGTGATGACAATTTACGTAGTCTTTACCAAGTCCCTTGTTCGTAGTTTTGTTTTGTTTTGTTTTGCGGTACGCGGGCCTCTCACTGTTGTGGCCTCTCACGTTGCGGAGCACAGGCTCCGGACGCGCAGGCTCAGAGGCCATGGCTCACGGGCCCAGCCGCTCCGCAGCATGTGGGATCTTCCCGGACCGGGGCACGAACCCGTGTCCCCTGCATCGGCAGGCAGACTCTCAACCACTGCGCCACCAGGGAAACCCCCCTTTGTTCGTAGTTTTACATTTAATAAAAGAAAAGAGTACACTAAATTAAAATGCTTTTGGTGGCATCTTATACACGTTACACTAATAGTAAGGGACCATTTCTTGTCATATACTCTAGCTAGAAGCTTTCTTTCTCTCCTCCTTTTCTAGCATCTTAAATAAATTAATTTTACTCTGTAACAAAATAGATCCTAAGAGTAGTTTTTCCCCTTTCTGGTCCTCCATCCACACGTTCAGAGCCTCTTCTGGCTTCACCCTCCAGAGCTGTTAATGCTGGTCTCTGGGGTCCCAGTATGATCCCAGGAGGTGCAGACCTGAATAGTTGGGATGAGAAAAGTTTGGAGAAAACTTTACTTAAGCTATCTGATATAGTTAAACATTTCTCAATTTCCCAAGCCCCCATCCTCACTTTTCCCGGAACACAGGTTATAGTCTTAGCTCTGCCCTTGATCACTTCTTGCCCATGTGCCTGAATCTCTCTAGCCCGTCTAACTCTTCTGAGTGTCAGGTTTGCATTTCCATAAACTCCCACGTTACGTTCCTGGTCTGTACGGGACTTGATCACAAAAACCTTAGCTTCTGCTTTACCTAATTTTTTCTGTTCTTAACTCAGAGTATCTGCTTTTCTAATTATTTCCAAAAAAGTTTTATAATTCATGTGTACTGCATCAATCTTTGCTGTGATCTAAATACCACATAAAAGTGAATCCACTGTACCTGAAAATGGCATCAGGGATTGTGTGGCTGGGGAAGGAATTTAGTATTTAAAAACTAAAAGCCGGACTTCCCTGGTGGTGCAGTGGTTAAGAATCCGCCTGCCAATGCAGGGGACGTGGGTTCGAGCCCTGGTCCAGGAAGATTCCACATGCCACAGAGCAACTAAGCCCATAAGCCACAACTACTGAGCCTGTGCTCCAAAGCCTCTGAGCCACAACTACTGAGCCCGCGCGCACTGCAATGAAGAGTAGCCCCCACTCACCGCAACTAGAGAAAGCCCGTGCAGCAACGAAGACCCAACACAGCCAAAAATAAAATAAATAAATAAATAAATTTAAAAAACCTAAAAGCAAATTGACAAATAGACACAACAAAACAAAAAAATTTCATTTCACTAACATCTTAATAAAGGTTGTGCTACTTAAAAAATTATCATTGATTATTGCTAAATCTGTTCAGAAGATTTTGATAATGTACTGTAATATAGGCATTTTTTGCCCTCCTTTTCTTTTCTTTAACCTTAAACTTTAATGAAAATATAAAACCTTTTGTTCTGCAGTTTCCTAGTGCATTGCTAAATGGGAAACCATAACATCTCCTTATATCACAGTTATAGTATCCACGACTGTCTGACCCTTGTACTGTGTTGTAATGCCTCTGAAATCAGGGCTGGATTTTATTTATTTTTGCATTTCCCCCTGGCTCTTAACTTGTCAAATAAATTATTAGGGGAAAAATCTTTCTCATCGCTGCTTTTTCTCTTCCTGGAAGATGATTTGCAAAAAGTAATAAGGTCACTTGTCCGCGTATACCCTCCAAAAAGAAATAAAATTTAATTTGTGCCAATTAGTCATTTATTTCAATGGGAAAGAATAGAGGATGAAAAATCAGGACAGTGTCTCCAGATCCTTTTCTAGCTAAAAAAATCACACAGGGATCTTTTTTGTTTCAATGTTTTAGTTTGCTGCTGCTATTAAAAGAACTCTTAAATCACTACCCCAGACGCAGTTATTGTGGGCAAGTCTTCAAGATGGAAGACACAGAGAAGGAGGCGCACACACACACACACACACACGTGCACACTAACAAATGGCTGCCTCTGTGACGGCCCTGCGGGCTCATGTGGTGTTTTATGGCCTTTAACTGATGACCATACCACATGGTGACCTGTGAACACCCAGATGCAGCTGTGTGCTATTGTTGTCAAAGAAAACAATACAGGTACGCTCACACATGCCTAGTAGTAAACATAATTGTCACAGAGATGCATGGTAATTAAGCAGAAATATTCAGCATTTTATATAAATTGCTATAATAATTATTCTATTTTTACAAAACACACAGGTTTTTAATTTTTTGCTTGGATGTATTTGTAACCAGCCCAGAATATTCCCTGTAAAACCTACCATTCCTTTCTGTCATCCTCATCACCAAATCCAACTGCACTTGCTCACAGAGTACCTGGGACCCCTTGCCTTCTGTGGCATCCCTCCTGTATCCCCAAGCCAATGTCCTGTCTGTGCACTCGGACCCTGGCCCAGCCGCCTCCGTCTCCCCCCACTACTCACACCAACGGGGTCCTTACACCATGCTCCCTGCGCCCAGAGCCAAGGGGGTGAGCGCGAGGTCAGAGGGCTGTGGACTCCACAGTGGCTGAGCGAGAAGGTAATAATCCAGTGTAAAAGGGTGAGTAAGAAGGTAACAGTCCGATGTAAAAGGGACGGGAGGCTGAAGTTCAGGGACAGTCATATAAGAATAAAAGGATCCATTGAGATTAAGGGCTGACTCCCCAGAATCCTTGAATTGTGATCACATGTGCTGAAGGAGACGTGGCAGGAAGGAAGAGGAAGGAAGACGAGGGCCTGTCGCAAGCACCGTGTCAACCCTCCTCTCAGCATCACCTCCCACCCTGACCCAAAGCCACAGACCTGTAACCTGGCTCCCCTTCAGTACTCACATGGGGCACGCCTAGTGTGAGTATTCTACCTGGATGTGAATTTTAGTAGGTTAATAATTATACCATGCCTATTGTGTTTGGAGCTATATAATTGTAAAAGAGTGTTCTCATTTTACTCCAGTAACCCTGTGTGGTAGGCATTATTATCATTCCCATTTAAAAAATAATTTTTAAATTTCAGCTTCATTGAGTTATAATTGACGTATAAAATTGTAAGATACTTAAACTGTATATCACGGTAATCTGATACGTGCATATATTGTGAAAGGATTCCCCCTATTTGGTTAATGAACATGTCCATCACCTCACACGTTTATCTTTTTTCTCCCCCCTTGGTGAGAACACTTAAGTTCTACTCTCTTAGCAAATTTCAATTATACCCTTTTTTTTTTTTGGTACACGGGCCTCTCACTGTTGTGGCCTCTCCTGTTGCGGAGCACAGGCTCCAGACGCGCAGGCTCAGCGGCCATGGCCCACGGGCCCAGCCGCTCCGCGGCATGTGGGATCTTCCCGGACCGGGGCACGAACCCGTGTCCCCTGCATCGGCAGGCGGACTCTCAACCACTGCGCCACCAGGGAAGCCCCAATTATAACAATTTTTAAACAAGTCAGTTGAGGCTCGGAGATGAGCCATCCCATAGTTAGCCGGTGGTCAAGCCAGAACCCTGACTCATGAAGCAGGGAACTCAGAGGAGATGCTGTGAAGGTGAAGGGAAAGAAAACGGAAGATGGGGGCCCAAGAAGAGTGATTCGTCTCTCCCACTCCCCATTTTGTTGGGCTGGCCTCAATTTACCTTCATCTTTGTGCAGTCAGTTAAGAACTGTCACAAGGGACTTCCCTGGTGGTGCAGTGGCTAAGACTCTGCGCTCCCAATGCAGGGGGCCCGGGTTTGATCCCTAGTTGGGGAGCTAGATCCCACACGCATGCCGCAACTAAGAGTTCTCATGCCACAACTAAGGATCCAGCGAGCCACAACTAAGGAGCCAGAGAACTGCAACTAAGACCTGGTGCAACCAAATTAATTAATTAATTAATTTTTAAAAAGAGAGAGAACTGTCACAAAAGGGAATTGGGCCCTTGGAGGGTCTACTTTTCATCTCAGCAAGAATTATTAGCTGCAATTTTGAAAAACTGCAAATAAAACTATCCTATTTTTGGAAATTGCGTCCTACAGTCTTCATTCTAGTCATATTATCACATTCTGTTTATAATGAATTTGAAGGGACCATAAAAATCCTTCAACTTGCTGACATCTGGCATCAAATATTGCTTCTATGAGACATCTTAGGAAGCTTTCTTTCTCTTGGAATAGCTGAGTTCTGTTGTTTTAATGTCACCTATAAAATATTCTACCACAGAGTATTAAATATTGAACTGCTTCCCTGCTAATCCTACTCTTTTCTAATTTTAAAATAAGAAAAGAGGTTCATTTAATTTTTAAATGAGATTAAAAAATCTGTTGTTTTTATATGGCAAGATATTCTCAGCCCACTCTTAGCAGCTGGGGAACAGTTGCTCTTATGGACTTTTGCTTTTTACTCTTGCCTTTTGAATTCCATGTTCAGATCATTTTTCTATGAGTAGAGACAGGTTTATGTTACTTATAATCTACCAGCAGATCTGTAAATGACCAAATCAGTGGTTCTCAAACTTTTTAGTCTCAGGATCTTTCATACTATCAAACAACCCCAGAGAATTCTTATGTGGGTTTTTCTGGGGTATATCTACCAATGTTTACCCATAATAGAAATTAAAACTAAGAAAGTTGCAAAATATTTATCTATAATTCATTTAAAATAGCAATAATAATCTTAACAGAAGTAACATTTTTTTAATAAAAAAATACCAAACCAAAAGAATTTTATGAGAATGGCATTGTTTTACATTTTTGCAAATGTCTTCAATATCTGCTTTAATAGAAGACAGCTGAATTCTCATATCTGTTTCTGCTTCAATCTGTTGCAATATCACACATCATGTAGTTTCTGGAAAACTCTACTGCAAAAAAGGCAAATAACTTCGTTTTATCATGAAAATAATTTTTTTAGAATAACATCTTTTTTAAAAATTAAGTTATTTTTGGCTGCGTTGGGTCTTCGTTGCTGCAGGTGGGCTTTCTCTAGTTGAGGTGAGTGGGGGCTACTCTTCATTGTGGTGCGTGGGCTTCTCGTTACAGTGGCTTCTCTTGCTGTGGAGCACGGGCTCTAGGTATGTAGGCCTCAGTAGTTGTGGCACACAGGCTTAGCTGCTCCGTGGCATGTGGGATCTTCCCGGACCAGGGCTCTAACCTGTGTCCCCTGCATTGGCAGGCGGATTCTTAACCACTGCACCACCAGGGAAGTCCCTTGACCTCTTTCTTACCCATTTTTTTAAACCTGTAAATTGAAGTTATTGCTAGTATCTACCTCATAAGATTACTGTGAGTATTAAATGAGAAAGTAAAATAATATCTTGTTCTTGGCCCATAGAAGCGTGTGTTTTACTTATTATTGCTAATCATAATTATCATCACTTTAGGAATCAAAGGCTTATTTTGAAAGTCACTAATCATTCTTTAATTTTCCTGTTATTGGGTGATTTGAAGTTTCATTAGACAACTATGGCAATGAACTTGCAATCATGATCTGCTCTTTGAGGGGCTGTTAAAAAGTCCAGATTAGTCTATCAGTTTTTGACTGCATCTTCTCATCTTTCTGCCGAGTATTTTTTGTGCATAATCATACATCTTATGCTTCACACATGTCCTTGGTCAAACTTAACCTGGGCCTGGCTCATACGTCCATGTTTCCTTTACGGCAGAATCCCTTGCTCTAGGCCAGCCAGTCTGAACTGGCTTTTTGCCCTTTTTATGCTTGAACGTGCTTCATTCAGCCCTGTCATTCATATATTGGATTTGGAATCATCTTTTTTTTTTTTTTCCCGGTACGCGGGCCTCTCACTGCCGCGGCCCCTCCCGCCGCGGAGCACAGGCTCCGGACGCGCAGGCTCAGCGGCCATGGCTCACGGGCCCAGCCGCTCCGCGGCAAGCGGGATCCTCCCGGACCGGGGCACGAACCCGCGTCCCCTGAATCGGCAGGCGGACTCTCAACCACTGCGCCACCAGGGAAGCCCGGAATCATCTATTTTTAGTAAGCTTTTTATTTCTTGATTATTCTCTTAGCTAGGATAAATTTTTAAGTTCCGGCTCCTCTGGTTTTGATTCTGTGTATGTTCCTGCCCTGAATGCATTACTCACTTCCTGCTTAACTTAATATCCATATGATTACTTACTGCGTGCATCCCATCCCATCATTCGGGTTTGATCCTTGATGGTCACTTCACAAGAATCTGAGCTTCATCTGCTAATTCTTTTTTTTTTTTTTTTTGCGGTACGCGGGCCTCTCACTGCTGTGGCCTCTCCCGTTGCAGAGCACAGGCTCTGGACGCGCAGGCTCAGCGGCCATGGCTCACGGGCCCAGCCGCTCCAGGGCATGTGGGATCTTCCCGGACCAGGGCACGAACCCATGTCCCCTGCATCGGCAGGCGGACTCTCAACCACTGCGCCACCAGGGGAGCCCTGTATTTTTTTAATTGATTCTCTTCTCGTACTTATTTGTTTGTTAACACTACGTGGAGAGATTATAAAATTTATCTCCAGTTGAGCCTGTTCCTTTTGCCAACAAATTTCACAGGTATTATATCTATCTAATGAAAATTATCTTAACATTAAAAAGGTTATTCCACCTTTACTATAAATATTATTACCACTTAGCCCCCTTGCTGAACTTTATTTCGTTTACTACTAATGAAACAGTAGTTGAAAACTTTTTTTTAACCTGAACCCTTCCTCTGATAGAGATTACGACAAATTCATCAAGTGAGTCATACACTTAAGAAATATTTATTGAGCACCCACTCTGTGCCATGCACTGTTTTTCACTGTAAATGCACGGCACAAAACAGGAATTTTCTGCTTTCAGGCAGCTTACATTCTATTGAAATGGGTTTGACAATGGCAAAATTAATAATGTTTGAGATAGTGACATATTGTATATTTATGTGAAAGAAATCTTAATGTAAAAGTGGCTCAAATATTCTCTTTAGTTACCTAGTGCTGCAGAGCTAAACCCCCAATTTAGCTACTAAATAAATGCCTATTATCTCACCTACTTTCCATGAGTCAGGGATCCAGGGTCGGCCTAGCTAATGGTTCAGCTCAGGGTCTCTCATGAGGTTGGAATCAAGATGCTGGCCAGGGCTGGAGTTATCTGAGGGTGGACTGGGTTTGAAGGATTCCTTTCAAGGAAGCTGACTCCCAGGGTTGGCAAGTTGGTGCTGGTCTTTGGCAGGAGGCCTCAGTTACTCCCCACCTGGACCTCTCTGCAGGGCTGCTTGGGGTGCCCACAACATGGAGGCTGGCTTCCCCCCCCCAGAGAGTGATCCAAGAGCAAGAGGCAGAAGCCACATGTCCTGTAAGCCTTGGTCTCAAAATCACTTATCTTCACCTCTGCCATATTCTGTTAGAAGAGAGTCACTCACTCTAGGAGAGGAGAATTTAGAGTCTGCCTTTTGAAGGTGTGGTATCAAAGAATTTGCACATTGTAAAAAAACCCACCATAATTACTTAGATACATTTAAGAGCAAATTAAGCAAATTAAATGGTATGTTTCAGAGATATTTCACAATGAATTATACCTTGTTTTATACTCACTGTTTGTTAGTATATAATGCCTTGTTATGCCTTATTTTGTAGCTGTTTTTTTTAAATTGCTTTTTAGTGTTACTTTTGGACACAGAATCATCGAAAATTTAGGTTTCTTCTTACTCTTTTCTTCCTGCTTTGGTTGCTTTGCTACAATACTGTCAACATTGTTTAGGGTTCCATAGATGAAACTATTTGAGATTTTTTTTTTTCATTTCTGGGATTAGTTGATGAATTCAAGATTATTTATATTACTTCATGTTTGTATTGAACATGAATTGTCTAAGTGACTGGGAGAATGGAATTTCATGGCCCAGGGGTAAAATAAAATCCCCTTTGGTTCTCAAATAAGTTACTTTTGGTGGGGCATCTAAAGTCTACAGAAACGTAGCTCCTGTGTGGAATCCACTTAAGCCTGTCTGCACATAAATGCTGTACAATGGGATGACCATTTAAAATTGCGGTCAGCTCCACTTTAGCTTAGAAAGCTGGTGAGAGATCGTGTACGGCTGCTCAGAAGATAGAAATAACATATAGAGAAATGTGGGTGAAGGATAATTCTTTGGCTGCTTGGCTATAATATTTGTACATTTGACTAGAATAGATGAGAGGCTCCCCTTTGTGGCTCATGTATGATGACAGTTCCAGGGCTTATCTCTTAATGACTGAAATGATAAATTTGGAATTCCTCAAACTTAACTTTTCTCCACGACTGGACTTCCCCTTTGGACAGTCTTCCATGGGAAGCCTTTAGAAGCACGGCAGCTCTCCTGGAGATTGACAATGATTTAACCTTTGGACCTTTAAAGATAAAGGACTCTTGTCAACTGTATAAGGCCTCCTTTCTCAGAAGGGAAGAATGCTTTTAAGTTTCTTAGTGGATTAATTAGTAACTGAAAATAGCACCATTCTTTGAATTGTTCCCACTTTTACAACAAATAACAATGGAAACAAGCGCTGTCAGAAGGAGAAATAAGAAAAAAACATATAAAAGATGATCAAATTTCAGACCTTGTCATTTATGTGGAGATTTTATTCCTACTCCTAGATCCTGCCCTAAATAGAAGAAGCTGTGGATGGAGTCAGGTGTTAAAGAGGAAAGGGGGAGCAGGAGAGGTATTTTTCTCGCCCTGCATTCGTGGGAGTTTAGCGTCTTGAATATCTGAGACATTTCTAGTTGTACAGACAAGGATGGAAGCTTGTTGTCTCGGAAAGGCATACTCTTTTACACAGTGAGAGTGAAATGAAGACTAAAAAAGAAATCAAGTTCTGATTAAAGCCATGCTTGGATCTGGGAATTCTTTTGGGTAGGAGGAGGCACTCCTCAAATGTATTTATGCTGATGTTTAACCAATGTTAGGCAGCGTTGCAATGGTTAAATTTATGATGACACAGAGCTGGGAGAGACTTTGTAGATGGTTTGGTTCTGACCCCAGAGAGATGAAATGATTTGGTGAATCATTACTTGGTGAAGGGATGTGGTCAGAGCTAGTTCTAGAAACTTCCAGTACATTTTTTTCTGGAAAAACCGAACCACTGATTTTGGATTTTTACATTTGGTAAAACAGTAATTTAATTAGAGGTTGTTTCGTGGATATGTTTTCATCTGAGGGGTAGGAAAAAAAAAAAAAGACCAAGAGCCACAGAATTAAATAGAATAGGAATTGTAAAAAAAAAAAAACAAAACAACATTGAAATTATAATTCAAACAGTGTTTCCCTATGAGACCTCTTGGGCTGAGAAGAAGGCAGGGTGAAGGGGACAGGAAGTGAGACAGTGGTTTGGGTCCTAAATGAAATTGGGGCAGCTCCCTTCACACCAGGTGACATTTCTTTCTTGGGGAGCCAGACCCTCCAGAGGAGTCAGAGGTGGCATCTGATGACTAGCAATAGTAATAAGTACTTCTCTGTGCATTTAATATTTTTGTTTATTTTGTTTTGATACTGACAGAAGTGAGACCCTTGGTTTGACAACCAAAGTGTGATTTGCTATCATTACATTATTGATAGATTCTCACAAATGGCAAAACTTCATTCTGACAAATTGCATATCTCCACTCTGTGTTAAAATCTATAAACAATACACAGAATACTGAATCTCTGTTTTCTCCTCTTATCATTATTCCATGTCCTGCTTTCAAAGCCAATGTCAGCAAGTCAGTTTACACAACCATGGTGAGTCCTGCAGATTTACAGTAGTCAGAAAGGAAAGGCTCAGGTCCCTCATGCAAAACAGCCTTCCCCTGGGTCTGCCCTCAACAACTGATACTGCAGCATTAGAAAAGAGAATTTTTTAAAAAAATAAATTTATTTATTTATTTTTGGCTGCGTTGGGTCTTCATTGCTGCACGTGGGCTTCCTCTAGTTGGACAAGCGGGGGCTACTCTTCGTTGCGGTGCACAGGCTTCTCATTGCAGTGGCTTCTCTTGTTGCGGAGCACAGGCTCTAGGCACGTGGGCTCAGTAGTTGTGGTGTGCAGGCTCTAGAGCATAGGCTCAGTAGTTGTGGCTTGCAGGCTCTAGAGCGCAGGCTCAGTAGTTGTGGCTCGCAGGCTCTAGAGCGCAGGCTCAGTAGTTGTGGCTCACAGGCTCTAGAGCGCAGGCTCAGTAATTGTGGCACACGGGCTTAGTTGCTCTGTGGCATGTGGAATCTTCCCGGACCAGGGATTGAACCCGTGTCCCCTGCATCAGCAGGCGGATTCTTAACCGTTGTGCCACTAGGGAAGTCCCAGAAAAGGGAATTTTGAAGCTAGATGGATCCTCAGAGTTCCTTTAGACCTAAATCCTCAATATATAGCCCCAAAGAAGCTGGTTTTCTCAAGGTTACAGGGCTGGTTGTAGACTGCTTCAGGATTGGGATCATAAAGTCAGCTGGGATCTCAGAGAGTTTTCCTTCAAGATGAATTCTCTGAGAAAGGAACCATCTTAGGCCAGAATCTTAGTAGAGATGAAGTTGTCTAACCACAAGACATGGACACAAAGGGGGAGGAGGCGGCCCTGGGAGCAGAGGTGATACAGGAGGCAGACTTGGCCTCCTTGACCATGTTGCCTGGGTCCTCGCAGGTGAGGCCAGCATCGTATTTCTCCTATTCTTATCTCCTGCTCCACCTGGCTGGTGACTGTGTGGCATCCACAGGGGACATTATTTGGAGCAGGACAGAGGTGAGGCCTGCTGGTTTGCCTCCCCCTTTGTTTCATTCCTCCCAGCACCAAGGATTTCCTAGGACCCAGGTAGCACGAGCTCAACCACCGAAGAGCTTTCTGTTGGCCCCTGAACTGAGGTTCCTCCAGCTCCTGGAATCCCCCACACCCTCACCCCACAGTTGTTTTACTGGGACTAAGCCCAGGAGAAGGAAAACAATGCGGAAAAGGAACGAATACAACCCCATTCCTCTGTAACTCAAAGCAAAACTTATATGGAACGCAAATGGAAAAAGAGATTTGATCTGGGAGTTTTTTTTTCCAGAGTGGAATGCATACTGTAAAATGATTACTGTAAAACAATTACTGTGGCTAGCATTTGTGAGTTAGTTGGTTGTGGGTTTTAACAACCATTTTGCTGACTTTTAGGCAGCAAGTGTGAGTTTTCCTGTTCAATTAGACCTTTGGGAGTGCTCTTAAAATCCTGTGGAATCGTCTGACTTCCTCTGGGAAAACACTGATTGGTGTTAACTTTCATCCTTTCCCTTTTGATGCCGAAGTAGACTGAAATACTTCATGCTTTTCTAATATGTTCTTTTTCTTTCCACCGTTCCCCCATCCCCAATGATTACAGTATTTCCAAGTACAAGGGACTGTTGTGGAAAATTAAGGAATAGGCTCCTGTTACAGGCTCACATTTCTAAGGATCCCAAATGGGAGGCGTAAACGTGCTTTTAGTGAAAATGTGGGTGTGTTGAATAGCAGGGGCTGCAGAATTTAAATACCCTTGATAGGTTACAACTAGAAGAAAGTTTCCTCTTCTGTGTGCAAGTGTAACTATGTAATGAAAGAGCCAAGCATCCTTTAGACTGAACTCAAGGTTCATTAAAGCTGCTTAATTACAGTCAGGAGCACTTGAATTTATATTTCTTTTTCTTTTTAAAATATTTGTTTATTTATTTGGCTGTGCCAGGTCTTTAGTTGTGGCATGTGGGATCTTTGTTGCGACGTGCAGAATCTTTAGTTGTGGCATGTGAACTCTTAGTTGCAGCATGTGGGATCTAGTTCTCCGATCAGGAATTGAACCTGGGCTCCCCTGAATTGGGAGCATGGAGTCTTAGCCACTGGACCACAAATATTTCTATTTGATCTGAAGTGGCATTATAAAATATCTCTGTTATGCCAGTGTCAAATTAGGAAAATACAAAATAGTAAACAAATTATTTTTACATTCTTCTTGTTAACACTTTAGAGAATTTTGTAAAATTGTGGCTTAGTGTGTTTATGACCCTCAAATCTGTTTTTTATTTCTAATGTTAAAAGTGTACTTGGTTTACTATGGAGAACAATATGGAGGTTCCTTAAAAAAGTAAAAATAGTGTCACCATATGATCCAGCCATCCCACTCCTGGGCATATATCCAGAAAAGACCAAAGCTCTAATTAGAAAAGATACATACACCACAAAGTTCTAAGCAGCACTATTTACAATAGCCAAGACATGGAAACAACATAAATGTCCATCGACAGATGAATGGATAAGGAAGATGTGGTACATATGTACAATGGAATATTGCACAGCCATAAAAAAGAATGAAATAATGCCATTTGTAGCAACATGGATGGACCTAGAGATTATCATACTAAGTGAAGTAAATCAGACACAGAAAGAAAAATACCATGTGATATCACTTATATGTGGAATCTAAAAAATGATACAAATGAACTTATTTACAAAACAGAAAGAGACTCAGAGACATAGAAAACAAACTTACGGTTACCAAAGGGGAAGGCAGGGTTGGGGGGAGGCATAAATTAGGAATTTGGGATTAATAGATACACACTACTATATATAAAATGGATAAAAAATAAGGACCTACTGTATAGCACAGGGAACTATATTCAAAATCTTGTAATAACCTAGAATGGAAAAGAATCTGAAAAAGAAAAAAAATGTATATATACATACATATATATACATATATATAGACACACACACATATATACATACATATGTGTGTGTGTGTGTATAACTAAATCACTTGGCTGTACACCTGAAACATTATAAATCAACTATACTTCAATTAAAAAATTAAAAAATATTTTTACTTGGCCTAATTTATAGTTTTACTTTTAGGTTTAGCGTGACAAACATTAATCTTTTTCCACCCTGAGCTTTTGTGTGTCATTATCAACATGGAACTTATGTTTGAAACAGAAGTCATTGGGTCTGAAACTCTTGGCATTAGATTTACTTGTTCAGAGATGCTGAGCTCCACAATGTTAAACTGAAACTGTAAGAGCCACTGGTGCAAATGGAATTTGGTTCTTTCTGGACACTCCGCAACTTGATAGCTGGAAGGAAAGGTAGCATAAATCTGTGGGGGAACGTGTAGGATTGCTAGTTTCTTTTTGGTCTATAGCACACTCCCCTGTTAGCTACTTTAACAGTTGCACATAAAGAAGCTCAACTTCTTTTCCGGGTATGGCCTCATATAACAACTCTTCAAAAATACAGCTATAAATCCTGGAAAAGAGGATTTAACGGTGTCAAATGCTTCTCTTTTGTGCAAGAAAAGCGTCATCAACTTCTCCAAGTCTGATCTAAAATAGGTGAGGTTTTTGAACATTTATCCAATCAACATCGATCTCTGAGTTACAAATAGGGCTCAGTAAAAGAAAGCCAAATATCAGCTTTCCTACTGTTAGGAGGACAATTAATATAACTGATCAGAAGAATTTGAATACGTACAGCAGCCCCTGTGAGACTTAAAAAAAACAAAAAAAAAGTTGGAGGACTTTCCCACCTGAATTATCTGATAGAGGACCCGGCATATTTAGGAAGATAATGACATGACTATGGTGTGAAGAATTCAGACCAAATGGAATTGAATGAAAGACAAGATCATCAACAGCCTGGATAATTTACTTACCTGATGACTTTGCAGTGAGGTAATGTCACAGATAAGAATGCTTAACGCAAACCAAGTAGGATATTTCCCAGGCAGCATTTTGAAGAATTGTTTGGGATCTTTCAAGATAAAAGATGGCATAAGAGACATACACAAGACAATATGTGCACAGAATGTTAAGTAATTTTGAATGTTCTGAAAAGAGTTAAAAAGCAATGTGATGGGAAAAAAGTGATAAGAGAAAGATTGGGATTCCCTGGTGGTGCAGTGGTTGAGAGTCCGCCTGCTAATGCAGGGGACGCGGGTTCGTGCCCCGGTCCGGGAAGATCCCACATGCCGCGGAGCAGCTGGGCCCGTGAGCCATGGCCGCTGAGCCTGCGCGTCCGGAGCCTGTGCTCTGCAACGGGAGAGGCCACAACGGTGAGAGGCCCGTGTACCGCAAAAAAAAAAAAAAAAAGAGAAAGATCATAGGTTGTGAGATAAAGTAGATTATTTGGAGCAGCTCCGTTTTTTCATTTTTTCTCTCATTCTGGAAAACATTGTTTTGAACTGGGGAAGGAGCCTGGGTCTTTACAGATTAATTTGTTTAAAAGTTTGCTTATTTTGCTCCTTTTGTGTTTATCAAACAAAGTATGGTAATAACTACTAATTCAAAATGCTCCATTCCTAGTTCTCAAAAAATTAATAAAATATACTGGCTCAAAATGTTGATATCACATTGATCCTTAGACCTCTCCATCTGGGTCTAGCAGGGTACTTTCCTCTGATTAAAGACCAAAGAAGAAAATCCACCCTCTGAAAATCACATGATATCTTTGATCTACAAAGGCTACTTGGCATTTGTTTCTGAACCCTCCCCGTGCCTAGTTTAGTGCCTTACAAGTACAGAATAAATAAATGACCTAAATGTGTGACCCCAAGTCAGAAAAATAAAGGTGCTGAAAAGAGAAATCTAGGGAACCTGGGCTCTAGTATCAGTTCTACAAATTCAATTCAATTAAAAAAAAAAAAAGGATTTCTTCAGCTCTTTGTTCTGTGTCAGGGATTGTGGTAAAACATCAAGCTGCCCAGGAGGAATTCTGCTTCTTAGGAAGATGGCCTGGCTGTCATTTGGTAATGTGCGTGCATATACAATGTAATAGGATGGCAAAGATTATAGCTAGCAGAGAAGAAAAATAAGCACATTCATCAATGATCATTTTGTATCCACTTTAATTTCCAAAGCTATTTACCTAAGATTCTGCCTTTATTATCTGCCATTAGTGACATTGGATGTCTTCAAGTTTGCATTTCAGACCAGAAGGCCTCCCTCAAACTTTCACGTGCTAACAGCTGTAATTAAGGTAGAAGGCCTTATTTAGGTAGTAATTAGCCTTCGAGACTTAACGTGTAAACAGAATGCTAATTCATTTAGATAGTTAATTGGTCTTCTGGGTTGGAGATCTTAGCATGGCCTTCCCCTTCAGCAATGATGTATTTGTCATCAACATACAGACAGTGTGTTGACTTGGTGCAGTGAAATTTTGCAAACTCTTGTTTGACTCTCAGAATTTTAGCTTTTAACTCGCTGGTAATGATGAATGCAAATGAATTTGAAAACGTCATGAAAATATCAAGTAAAATTCTGTGGCAAAATCATTAACAGTTGACTTTTTCTTCATAGTTACAGGGACCATATGGCTCAATCTATTCATGTTATTCCAGTGTATGTATTGATAAATCCCCTTTCAGATTCAGGAATATCTTGGTTTGGAGATAAATTATGTGGTCACACTAATCATCATTAAAGATGATACAAAATACAGTGATTGCTGTAACTAAAGGTGTGGGTAAGATGGGTTACATTTTCCAGTGAATCCAATGACAGATGTTAAGATGCTCCCTACTTGCTGCCATAAAGAAAAGATGGTTAACAATGGATGTTATTAAGTTTTAAAAGTCATTTCTTTTTTGAAGGACAACTACGCCATCTGGAATTTTGTCACTGCCTTTACCAAGTTTCCTGGTCAACCAGCAACTCTTGCTCAAAAAACGACAGCAAAAAAATTATTGGATTTGATAACTGCATGTCTTTGTGTTGTTGTGGCTCCTCTGCTGTAGATGAGTTGCATGGAAGGTGAGTCCGATGTTTCACTTTTTAAAGTAGGTTTCTTCTTCTTGGGTACTCCAGATCATCACACTATGCAACAGATGCTTAGGCCTTCTGCTAGCCATCCTTCCAACAGGTGCATCCAAGTTGACCTGTATAAATAGTCCATATCATACTAATTCAACAGCTATTTCATGAATGAAGTGGCTGGCACACAGGAGGCATCCAGATATATGTTAAATGAAAGAATAAATACCAACCGCACCTTTGACTCCCTGCTAGGTGGCACCAGCTAGGTGGTAGGAAGAGGGAGAGGAGAAAAAGCTCTATATAATATCAGGTAAGTTCTGCCTCCCAGGGGTTAACAGTCTCCAAGGGGAAGATGTAAATAAATAATGCAATGGAAGGTGAGAATCACTAAGTCCCAGAGCATCTGTGAGTGGGAGGTAGAGCTCACTGGGGCTGAAGAGGAGGGGGTGAAGTGAGGCTTGAAGGAGGAGAGGTAGGTTTTCAAATTTAGGATTTTCCCTCAGTTCGGGGTTAACTCTGGCCCCAGATTGAGCCCCTGAAAGTAAAAGGGCCCTTCTGTCAGTCGCTGAAACTGCACACAGTATCTTTTATTTTTGGAGCTGGCTAACAACTTTCCCTTCACGATTGATGACTAATTCAAATGAGCATTAGCTCACTTTGCAAATATGAATATTACAGTATGGCAATATAGAACGCTAAAAGCTACCAGTTTATGATGATTCATCTTAGTTGCGAAGTTGAAATATCGCAGTAGCATTAAAAGAGAAATGAGTTACAGACATAGAGAACGGGTCGCCAAGGGGGAGGGGAGGTGGGAGAGGGATGGATTGGGAGTTTGGGATTAGCAGATGTAAACTGTTGTATAGAGAATGGATAAACAAGGTCCTACTGTATAGCACAGGGAATTGTATTCAGTGTCCTGTGATAAACCGTAATAGGAAAGGATATGAAAACGAATGTATATGTATAACTGAATCACTTTGCTATACAGCAGAAGTTAACACATGGTAAATCAACTATACTTCAGTAAAATAAATTTAAAAAGAAGTGAATTAGATTGTCACAATGTCATCCAAAATATAAATAAAATAAAATAATTTTCCCTTAAGCAATTTAAAAGCAGGAGGGCTTAATCGCACAGCAGTATTGACCCACAGCACTTAAAACGAACAGAACGTGCAGGTCTCACTTTAGTTTTGATTTTATTATTACTCTCTTTAGTGCACTGTTGCACACAGCCGGCCTGTACAGCTACCAATAGGACCCGGGCCTCACCAAAGCCGACGGGCTCTGCAGGATGCACGCGTATCTACAACCCGCCCCCTGAGAAAGAAAGTCCGGCCCGGGCCACTCCGAGTGTGCGGAGACCCGCTGAGAGAGGGAAAGTAACCGGAGTCGGCTGGCTGGGCGGCCCCGCCCCCTCCCACGAGTTTCGCTGGTGTCTGGCCCCGCCCCTTCTTTTATTCCGAGCGCGCAGCCTGGAGCTGGAACTTTGTAACCCGAGCGCGCTCGCCCTGCGTTCCTCCCCGCCCCGGTGCAGCCCGCGAGGGAGGCGCAGGAGGTGGGACCTGCGGGCGGGAAGACTCCGGACGCCGGCGCGCGAGGAGCGGGGACCCGGGAGAGCTCGCAGCCCAGAGGAGGAGCTGGAGGGGGAGCGGAGCGCGCGGCCCGAGAACCGGAGGCAGCGGTCCCGGCCGGAGGCGCAGAGGGGCGGCGGGGAGCAGCAGGGCCGGGAGAGTCCCGCTCGGAGCCGAGGCCGGGGGATCTGGGTTCACGGCCCCGAGGCTCGGCAGCTGCCGTAGCCCAGGAGCAGCAGCTGTGCCCGGGGTCCCGGCCGCGGCGGCCGCGGGAGGAGGAGCTGCAGCTGGACGGTGGCAGCTGGAGGAGGGGCCGCGCCGCCCGGGCTGAGCCGCGCTGGGATGTCCCGCTGACCGCGGCAGTCATGCAGCTTTGACGGGGCGCTCGGGCGCGGAGACCAGCCGCGGGGCGCGCCCTCCCGGGAAGGGGCAACGGGCGCAGGCAGCAGGACTTTACCGCCGACTCCAGCCCCGCTGGGTGCCCAGTCATCCACCATGGAGCCCGTGACCAAGTGGAGCCCCAAACAAGTGGTGGACTGGACTAGAGGTGAGCGAGCCTGGGGGGGCCCGGCGTCTCCGACCCCGGGCATCGGCTGGCGGGGAGCTGGGGTAGGGGGTGCTCAGCCCTTCCTGCAGGCGAGAAGCGTTGAGAGCGCAGCGCGGTGACAATGCAAACTTCATCCCGGTGGCTTGTGCGCCCCTAGCTCTTGTGCCTGCTTTCGGGGGTGCGAGTGGTGGTGGCAAGACGAGGAGAGGCCCGTCTTTAAACCTGAGGCGGAGTAGGGGTGGCATCTGATGGAGGATGGGGGTCGGGGGTGCGGATCTCGGACGCGGGGCGCCCTCCCTGCCCTTCCCGGCGCCCCGGCTGCCTGTCCCGGAGCGCAGAGGCACAAGGCGCCTTTGTGTGGGTGACTCCCCTCGGACGTCGTCAACGCCGCCTGCCCAGAGCAGTTCGCAGGCGTGACGAGGCGGTTGGACAGGTAAAGGGAGACCCCGGCGGCTCGGCGAGCCTGTTTTTGTCGGAGAGGGAGAGAGGGCAGCGCAAGAACCAACACTGAGGCATTCGCGCCGGCGACGAGCCTTGAGCCAGACTCCCCGGGACTCGGCGACTTTCGCTCCGGGAAGGCGCCAGTACCCCCGGTGGCGCCGCATTTTTAGGCCATATTTAAACCCGGGAAAGAAGAAGTCTAACTGTTTGGAACCTTTCCCCTGAGTTATGCCGTCATTTGGAATGAGGAAAAGCAGGGGGTTGGTTGGACAGGCAGCGGGTGCTGGAGCAGGGGTGGGTGGAAGCTTGGACCCTGAGCTGTCACGGTTACTTTTAAGTACCTGCCAAGATTTCGAGGGAGAAGTGACGGAGGTTCCTCAAGCCTCTTTGAACCCTTCCAAGAGCACAAGCCCTCCAAGAACAGCTAGTGTTTTAATGGGTTCCTCACCCCCCTCCCAGCTCAGCATCTCTCTGTTTCAAGTTACTATTTTTTTTTTTTTTTTTTTACTTTCTTCTATCTGCTCTTCCAGGTGAGAGGAATGGTGTCCTTTCTCAATAATAATAACTAGAATTGTATAGCGCTTTACGGTTTGCTAAGAGCTCTCTCTCTGTTATTGCCCTTGGTCTTCAGTAAGCCTGAGAGGTAGGTAACACTGGTAAGATCAGGTTGTCTTTCTAACTGTCTCACCCATGGCTGCGGCATCACAAACACTGGTCATCTCTGCATCTCATTTCTCATGCCTGCGTAGTACACACAGACCACGTGGAATGGGATGTCCCAGATGTATGGGAGGCATGGCACCTGTCAGCGGGGCATGTCTGACCATTTCCTGCTCCTTTGGGAGAAGGGACAGGGTACATCGCTCCTGAAAAGAGGTTTGCCCAGGGACCAAAATTTCCTGGGCTCTTATTTAAAACAAACATGAAAACACCAAGTACTTGTACACTGAGTAACGTGTAAACAGCAATGTCACAGCTTGATACGAAACATAAACTTAAAAAAGCTATGAAGACCCAGATCCTATTTTGAAATGGGGTGTGTTCCCCCATTCAAGATACTACTAGGTCCCCTGTCTAGCGACTTGCCCAGTCTGAGTTGGTTGATCTATTTTACCAGTGTATCCATCATAGAAGCAAACTAAGAAACTGATGACTTCAGCGGTTTTTGACCTCAAGAGCTGCTTTGTCCAAAATGGTAACCAGACCACAAGTGGCTCTTGGGCCCTTGAAATATGGCTGGTCCAAATTGCCATGTGCTGTAAGTGTAAAATACACACTCGTGTGAAAAACAGCATATAAACTATCTCATTGCTAGATTTTTATACTTATTACATGTTGAAATGATAATATTTTAATATATTGGGGTAAATAGAGTTTATTACTAAAATTAACTTCACCTATTTATTTTTACCTTCTGAAAGGTGGCTCTGAAAAATTTAAAATTACACAGGCGGCTGACTTTTGCAGCTCACATTATATTTGTACTGGACAGTACTGCTCCTGAGTAAAAGAAAGGGTTACAATTTATCACTCTTTGGCTTTTCTGAGCTGCTGCCAGCCTAGTTGATAAGGTACAACCAGAAAACTGGTAACAGGCAAACAGGGAGATTATGGAGTGAGATCTTCACACCCTCAAGATTTGTGTCTTTTTTTTTTTTTTTTTTTTTGGTCCCTCTTGGGATTGGGAGAAGAGAAGCATAAATTCACATCCTGTTATGTTTGTTTAGCATTTAAGTCAGAGCAGATTAAACTGTTTTTGGTATCCCGTGCCTTGACATTGTGACTTAGTTGAGATTACTTTCACCCAGGGAAAGTTTTCTACTGACCTGAAAGAGGAATTATGGATGGTTCAGTATCTTGGTATCTGGAGCATTGGATACTGATTAGGTTAAATACCTGTGGATAGTACGTGGCAACTTTATACAAAATTCACGTGCCCTTTTGGACCCTTAAGTACAGCCTCATAGAATGACCTGGATACTTTTTGTGTTAGAATCTAGAGAAGATAAAAGGAGGAAGTGTGTGGTGAACTCTTAGACGAGAGGCTACATTCTCCCAAATTGGGTAACACATTACTTGAATATTTCTCATAGTCATGATGTGAAAATATTGACTTTTTCATGAACTATTGGCTTATGCAAACTTGTTTGCTGATAGAACTATTTTTAGCTGTCTTTGCTAACCTCCCTGCCCAACCCCCATTTTATAAATACATCCTACTGATAAGTAGCTCTTCTTGTAGATTGCCACTCTTGGCATCGCGTGAGTGTGGCAGTGGTGATCGTGACCACTGTAGAAAGCCTTAGACTTAAAACTGTCTAAATCCGGCCACAATTTCCAACTGGCTCTCATGTTGATGTTGTTAGGCAGATGCATATATTAGGAAAAAGGTTGCTGTCTACAGAATGAAGTAATTCATCTGGCTTTTATTAGTAGTAGTATTTTATTATTATTATAATTTTTATTTGTATTAATCACTAGCTCTGTCAACACCAGTGTTATAATATTAGTAGATCCTCAGTGCGTGTTAGCGCAGGTCTAAGCATTGTACATTTCAGTGAGCTAAGCATTAGCTCATTTCAAGGCGTAAACACGCTTTGAGGTAGGAACTATCATTCCCACTTTGCACTTGAGCACACCGAGGCACAGGAAGGTTAAGTACTCTGACCAGCGTCACACAGCCACAAAGTGACAGAGCACCGTTTGACCCCAGACAGTTTGGCTTCATTTCCTTCCATCTTCTTGGGAGGTTCTTCCCAGGGTCACCCCCAGAGGACGCTCAGCGCCTTCACCACGTTGATGAATAGACCATCAGGATCCCTGTGATGACTTATAGATCACGTGTTAGTGGAGGCGAGTCATTCGCTGTATGTGTGTCTTATTCTCCCTATTCCGTATATGTCAGGAAAGTTATTTGTTAATCAAATTAATTCATAGTTTGATGACACCTTGCCTTCCAAATGATTTGGTGAAGGCTTTTGCAAAGCAGGTGAACTTGTATCAGGCAAGAATAGGGTCAGCTGCATAAAACAGAAAACCCAGTTTTTGGTGGACTCTCCAAATGAGAGTTTTGAGTTTTCCTTGGAAAAGAAGTCTGGAAATAGGGAGTTCAGGATCGTGTGGGGTTTCCGTGGCGCCATCAGGACTCCAGGCTCCTTCTGTCATTGTGTTCAGCCATCCTGAGCAGGGGGCTGAACCCTTTATACCAAACGCCTCAGTGCAGGATGGTTGCTCCACCAGCAGGATCATATTCTTGTTCCAGGCTGGAGAAAGGAGACCCAGAGGAGACAAAACACTGGTGGTAGCCAAGTCTTCCCCTTCAAAGAGCTCTCCTAGAGGTTCCATCAAATGCCTTGGCTCACATCGTAGTTGCTACAACTGTCACGTGATTACCTCATGCTAAAAGGGAAGCTGGTCACTGTAGTTTTTTTTCAAAGTTTCGTACACTGTGGCCTTGAAAAAAATTTGGAGTTTATTCAGTAAGGAAGAGGGGGAGAATAGATATTGGTAGGCAGCCAGTAGTGTCTGACATACGGTAATTTACGTGTCCTGATACTCATAGATCAGCTCTCAAAGTAGGACACGTGTCACAATTTCCCACTTCCCTCAAGCCCATGGGTCCGCCTTATTTTAGAAATAGTGTTGTATTTTCATCCCTGTTACTTTTTCTTAGGTCAGAACCTTAAGCTGATTATGAGGTCTTCGTCTCTAAGCCTGATTTTTTTTTCTTGTTATATTTAATATGCTCATTTCATTTACAAAGATGTTTCATTGACAACAGTTAATTGCAACTTTATGGTAAAGAATTAAATTAAAAAATTCACATCTGGAGTTCCTTGTAATAATGGGAAAAGTTGGAAAGAGTCTGGCTTAAAGCCAAATCATTCTAAGCTTGATTTAAATATTAGAAGTTGCATCGTAAGATGCCGCGTCCCAAGTTGTGTTTCTGCTTTCAGGCCATTGGGGGAGTGTCTTCAGCAAGGAGGAACGGTTACTGGTTTGTCCCTGCAGCCCCGTCCGTCCAGCCCTTGGTCGTTGATCGGTCTGCGACGGACAGTCTCGAAATAAGTGTGTTTGTTGTTGGGGGAGCACATCTATAAAACCAGCTTTAGTCCCAGAACAGAAGTATCTCTGGCCACCTTCTGGTGCTGCCAGTGTGGTTAATGTTTCCCCATCACCAACCAAGAGGAAAGGGAGCTTTCTTGTTTGAGGTCTGAGCGTGTGCTCGGGACATCTGCTCATTCTCTATATCTGGCCTTGGGCACTGCTTTTCTTTTGATGTGTCTGTAACATGTGGCAGGTCAGCAGTTTTAAAGTGTCTCACTATCTGGTCACAGAGGAGCTGGAGTTCTCACGTTAACTGTAGAGATCTTGTTCGTGGCTGGTCAAAGGCCAGTTCTTTTTGTCATTCTGATTCCAGTTAGGTTGTCCTTCCTTTAGCCACTAGGGTCGCTGAAAAAGGGAGGTCGTTTCTTTTGGCAGTTGTAGGTCCACCATTTGGCTATAGGTCAAGAACTCTTTTCTTCATTCCAATTTCTTGCCAGTTCTATCTCCTGGACTCCAGCCGCAGAGTTTTCTTAATCATAATAATAGAAAAACATTCATTGAGGTATTTATTATGTATCAGACACTGGGCTAAGCGCTTTATTTAGACTCCCTCATTTACTCCTCAGAAAACCCGGGTGAGGTGTGCGAATGATTATTAGCCCGTATTAAAGGCGAAGAAACTAAAGCAGAGACGGGGAGTCTCTGGTCTCGCGCTGATAGGCAGTGGTGCTCTTAAATGCTCTCCTCTCCTCCATCACTTCATTGCTCCTGTGGCTTGTACCAGGCATTGGAACTTAAAGGTGAGAGTGTGGGCTCTGGAATCAGTCTCTGGCTTTGTATCCCGGTACCACCTCTGCCTGTGTGATCTTATGTAAGCTCTCAATAAATTACTACTTGTTTTTATTGCTTCCTCTCCTCTTTTATCCTATAGCTCCAGGACATAAATTATTCTCTCTGAGCCGCATGGTCTGTCATAAGGTTGATTCTTACCATTCAGGGACACCAGTCAGTGCCGTGGAGATTTCCCTGCCGTTTGCCAACCACTCAGAGGACCCGGGGTGGGACTTGCAGCTGGTCAGGAAGGTTCTTGTTTTTGGTTTTGGTTTTTTGCTTTTTCTATGTTGATATTTTATTAAATTCTTTACATATTATACTCACAACAATACTATTGCATCCTCTGTGCAAAGTAAATTCTAGGTGTATCTAAAGCTTAATTATGAAGAGCAAACTTAAAAATATTAGAACAAGTATACGAAGGACTCTATTAATTCCTCTTAGGCAAATTTCTTTTAAAAATACTAAGAAGCAGAAATAATAAAAAGTGACGAGACATACCGACGCCCAACAAGTATATGAAAGGATGCTCAACATCACTAATCAGGGGAAGGTTCTTGGTGAGCTGAGTGGTAGATGCCTCTTGCCAATAGCATGAGCCCTCTTGGGGTAAATAAGTTCAAACCGTATTTTCTCAACTTTTTTCTCATAGTCACTGGACTTCCAGTGAGCATGGCGTTAGGACTGGCTCTTGCTTTGGACTGTTGACCGCTCTGTGGCACCTGGTCCATGGCTAGTGGTACCCGCATCTCCCGGGAGCTTGTTGGAGATGCAGAAGCACAAGCCTGCTAACTCTGCATTCGAACAAGATCCCCTGGTGATCCACGTGCACATTGCAGCTTGAGAAGCTCTGCCCTAGCCGCCACTGCAAATGTGTTTTCGCACTTCACTGGTAGGTCCTGCTGTCTGATCTGACATGGGCTCCACCTATTTCATTTAAGTTCCCTGGTGACGACACTTGACTTGGCCACTAATTAAAACAGAAAAGCAATCTTAGGGTGTGTGCTTATATTTATATATTTATAAGCACCACCTAGCGACAACATCAGGGGATTCTCTGTAAACTAAATGAGACATTTCCCTTGAGCTGTCTTCCATATTTCTTGGGATTTGAAGAGTTCTCATAACAATCCTTTTTTTTTTTTTTTTAAGCCAAGTAGGAAGAAGGGAGTCATGGGGTGGTCAGTGGGCTTGTGTGGTTGAAGTGTGTTCTCAGGATCCTTAGGTGGACTTTGGAGGATGAGCTGGGCTTTTGGCCAGCCACATGGTCCTGTAGTCCGTGACTGCACCGGGTTTATCAAACTTAGATGATTCTGGGGGGAGATTTCATTGTTGCTGGAAAGTGACACTGAACGTCATTCAGGGCAGTTCTCAAGATTTGGAAGTACATGCTGTGCCGAGGCCGGGTGTCTGAGCTCTGTGTCGGTGGAGATTGGGAGGTGACCTGTCCTTGTTCAGGCCTCACCTGCACGCTTCCCTTTTGCGTCCACATCATTGTGGAGAGCTGCGGGCACCTCAGTTCTCTGTCTTGCTGTTTCTGTGTCACTGCCTCGATGTTTGTTCATTCCTAGCCTGTTGTGTTCTAGCTCTGGGACATCCATGTTCTCACCTCCTTTTCCCTCTTTGCTCTCATTTTGTGAGGTTTCTGGTGTTTTCACCACTGGTATAGCCATTAGCTAGGCTTTAAAGCAAGTTTTATTTACACAGGCTCTTCCATATTTATTCTCATTTGATATTTTCACAAGCCCGAGAGGAGCACAGTGAAGCCCCAGTGAGGATAGAGGCTTTCGGACATGAAGTGAGTTGTCCAAGGTCAGAAGGCCAGGAGTTGGGACCTGACTCCACAGGCTTCTGTCCTCTTGTTCTGTGCAGCCCCTGGTTCCTCCTCTGGTCAAGGTGGTGCTTTTCGTTCTCTCTTCGTCAAGTGTTGGGAGGGGCAACTTCAAAGAACTTTTGACTTTTGTGTTTCCCGATTATCCCTTCAGGGTTTACACTCATGGGCTGCATTCCTTTTCTTTCTCTTTCTTTTTCTTTTCTTTCTTTCTTTTTTTAAATTACATAGCTGAAGCAGGGCCCTACGTATTCTGAAGCTGACCTTTTAGCATTTGAGACACTTCTTGCCAGTTATTTATTTTTATTGTAGTTTGTTGACTGTGTTGTATTGTTTCAGAATGCTACTCAGTAAAGAATCATTTCTCTTTTTGACTCTCTTAATCTAATTTTTATCTTATCTTGAGTGTCATGTGGCAGATTTTTTGTCTGCTACAATTAACATTTCTGTTTGGTGGAATCACACCCATCCATCCATCCATTTAACTTTCTTAAATGATTTTTATGGCTTCATTTCCTGCTTGCCTTTGATTCTTCACAGCATTTTCATTTTAACTGCGGAGGGAGAGATTGGGCATGGCGAATAACACACAGGCTTTGGAATAAAATAGAGCTGGATTCATATTCTGTATTTTTAAAAAAAATTTTATTGAGGTGTAGTTGCTTTACAACAGATTTTGTATTTGATACTAACCGATTTGAAAACTTAGTAAAGTATCTTAACTTCCCCAAGCCCGCCTTAGGTTTCTCATTTGTGAAATGTGACTGATAACTGTTACTAACTGTTACTAACTGATAACTGTTACTAACTGTTACTAACTGATAACTGTTACTAACTGATAACTGTTCTGTTTTTGTTAGAATTAAAAGAGGTAACGTAGGGAAAGCATTTTGCATAATGTACGGCATATAGATGTTGCCAAACTCATTATTGATTAATTCATAATAACTCCAAGTTAATATGTAGTATAATTGGATTATTGTTGCTTAAATATTTAATGCTGCTGTGTCTGATAGTCACCTTTCACGTGTTTACCAATAATTTACGACAATTCCATCCTTCTCTGTATTGGTGGATAGGTGGTGAGTTAAATTAACTCTACTTTTTGTCTTCTCCTCGTTGTTTCCTTGGACACTTTTCCCTCACTTCCTTTGAGGACCTCGGATGTCCTGGAGGAAGGTGACGCCATGGAAAGGTTCAGTAGTAGTTCTCTTGCAGACAGCTTCAGAGGAGCACTTTCCTTGATGACAAATTCCACCCTGTAGTAATGAGAGAGTTTCATTCATTCAACAAGTGATTACTGAGGACCTACTAAGTTCCAGGTGTTGTTCCAGGTGCTGGAAATCCAGCTGTGTTCTAGGTGCAGGGTTTCAGCTGGGTCCCTCCTTTGATATGGTAGATGTGGGGATGACAAACAACAATACCAAAACCACCACCACAACGAAGCAGATGAACAAGAAAATATTCGCTAGTGATAAGTGCTAAGAAGAAAGTAAAGCAGAGAGGTGAAGGAGAGTGGCCGGGTGGGAGACCTCTTTGGATGGTGTCATTGGGGAAGCCTCTCTGAGAAGATGACACTGGGTATGAATGACAAGAAGGAACCAGCCATTGGAAAATTAGGGGGAAGAGCACTGTAGGCAGAAGGCACAGCTAGTGCAAAGGCCCTGAGGTGCAGATGAGCTTGGAGTGTTTGAGGAAAGGAAGCGCAGTGGAGTCATGAGCAAGGACAGTGGGGCTGTGGTGGGTGGGGTGAGAGACACAGCTGTCAGATCATGGAGGGTCTTATAAGTCTTGGACAGGCATTTGCAACGTTTTCTAATCATGAAAAGCAGGGGAGTGACATGATCTGATTTGGGTTATTGGGGCACAAATGAGTTTAGGGAGCCCAGATGGAAGGCATTGCAGTATTCTGGAGATGATGGTGTCTTGAACGAAGGTATTGGTGGTTCTAGCATTTGTGAAGCCAAGTTCTAGGTAGAGTTGGTTCACTGATAGCTTCACATCCAGATAATTTAAAAACTCTATTTGTGGGCTTCCCTGGTGGTGCAGTGGTTGAGAGTTCGCCTGCCGATGCAGGGTACACGGGTTCGTGCCCCGGTCCGGGAAGATCCCACATGCCGCGGAGCGGCTGGGTCCATGAGCCATGGCCGCTGAGCCTGCGCGTCCGGAGCCTGTGTTCCTCAACAGAAGAGGCCACAACAGCGAGAGGCCCACGTACCGCAAAAAAACAAAAAACTATATTTGAACTTGGGGTGTAGATTCATTTTTTTCTTTCTCTGCCAGGGTTAAGAGCTCTCCCTGCCCTTCCCTCATCCCGATTACTCTCTTGTCATTTAAAAGGCAGAGCACAGTCTGTCTTTCTGCATTCACATGCTTTGTTTACATCATTGTTCTCTTCTGGCACATTTTGCAGGGAGCTACAGTTTCTGAAGCTGTTTATTCATCTATGAATAGGGTTTTTGTGAAAGTGGACTTAGCCTAGTTTGTTTTCTTTGACATCAGATGGCTGATGGAACAGTTTTTAACCTGGGATCAGAAGGGCAGATGCAGTGTGTTTACTAGAGCAAAACAGTTCCTTAGAATGCAGATCAGTAGTTGTCAAAATTAGAAAATTTTTTTATGAAAGTGAAAAATAGTTGAGTCAAAGGAACTGGTCAATAGATCTAATTTAAAATATTTTGCTCCGCTGATAGACTGTCCTAATTTTACTTTGGAAAATAGAGTCACCATTTTTTGATTGAATAGATGGTATTTTGAGAAATTTCAACAGGTAGGAGTTGAACACATTCTTTTTTGTTTTTAAACACTCAGTGCATCACTTATCAACAGGGTAGGAGTGAGTGGGAGAGAATCGAAGGTTGGTAGGTTTATGTTAGAATAACCTAGAAGCTTTACAACACACACCTCATGTCGCCCCCTATAGGGAGAGTATCTTTCAGACTTTTAGAGGAGAAACCCCTACGTGTCATCAATCAGAAAAGGCAATGACTATGGTCATCTGAATCATGCTTTCCTGAGGAAAACCTTTTAGTGAAAAGAAACACTCTATTTCCTATTTTCAGAGATTTGCAGCAGAAGGGAAATTCAGTGCTTTTGGGTTTAGGAGTGGATGTGTGTGTACATGAGTGTGTATATGTGTGTGTGTGTGTGTGTGTGTGTGTGTTTATAACTTTAACCTGTGTTAACTGAACAGATTTTCATGTTCTCAGGGTAATTTTATATTACCGTGTCTTAGGGAGAATCAAGTCAAAAGTCTACCTGGAATATGACCTTTGAAACAGGAAAACTAGCTTAATGTGTAGAGTGGAACAGATTTCACGAGGCACCATCTTAACATGGATTCCAACTGGAGTCTTAAACTAGCCATGAGCAGATGACAGAGCTGTGAGTAGCGTTTATGAAGATGGCTGTCTACACTAAAGCCTAAAATTGTTGGTAATAAGTGTTAAATAAAAAACACAAATACTGCTTGTGAGTAAGACATCTAAAGACAGATGGTATGAAGTGGTTTGGTTACAAGCACCCCTAGGCCAAGTTGAAGAATCTCATCTAAAACTGATGTGTAAAGAAAGACTCTTTTTGGAGGTGGAGAAACTCTTTGTTCTTCTTATTTGGCGCCATGTAATCGGGATACTTAATGAGCACCTGTAAACCTATGACAATTGTCCCTGAGTCCTGATGTTTTTAAATGGAGATTTTCAAGAAACCCTTTCCCAGCCACATATATGTGGCTCAACGTCTTGTCACCATTGTTCTTGAATTTCCTCTTTTTTTTTAGTGTTTGCAAAGCGTAATCTACTTTGTTTTAAACAAATATACCCATTTAAAACCTAGATCCTGTTTTAATTTGTCAGTTTTGTAAAAACTTTTATTGAAGTATAGTTGATTTACAATGTCATGTTTAATTTCTGCTGTACAGCAGAGGGACTCAGTTATACATATATGTTGATACATTCTTTTTCATATTCTTTTCCATTATGGTTTATCGCAGGATACTGAATAGAGTTCCTTGTGCTATATGGTAGGACCTTGTTGTTTATCCATGGACCTTCCTTTTTCAACATTAGAGCTTAGACATGTACATTCTCAGGCCCCATCCCAGACTCACAGAATCAGAAACTCTGGGGGTGGGATGCAGGAAGCTGTGGTCCCTCAGTGATTCTAGTGCTGGCTGAAATTTGAGGACCACCAGTCTATACCACTCGTGTGGAGCCTAGAAAAATAAATAATGTATGTGAGACCATCCCCCATAATTCTTGTCTGCAGTTGGTTTTCAGCTAATATATAGTGATTGGGTAGGAAGGAGAACTTTTCTAGTAGGGACAGTTGTTGCATGTTTCAGTAGGTGCATTAATGCACTGAGGTCTGTAAGTGTCCTTCCCACAGAGTGGGCAGGGAAGAGTTAAAAACCTTTGTCCCCATGGGCTCCTAGACAGCTGTGCCACTCCAGGCCCAGGGGACCCTTTTGTTGTGTATCTCTGTGAGCGTTCAGCCCCAGGAAAACAGAATGAGGGGAATGTTTCACCGCCTGAAGGGACCAGTTTAGGTTTTGTGTGGAATTTCCAGGCCTCGCTCTCATAGAAGAGTAGAATGTGACACCCCGTCCCCCATTCCATTTTGAGGAAGAGTGGATAGTTGTTCTCTTTCACGTAGCACTCAGGTTTTGGCTTTGAACAATGCATGCAGATGCAAAGGGAAATGAGAGGAAGAAAAAGCAGAAAAGAGAAATACTCAGAGTGGCAAATATGCTGCAGTCCAAGGTGAAAAGCTCTTTGGTTTTAGTTCATGGACATCGAATCAGTGCAGATGGAGTTTGAGAGTTCCCCATTCCCCCTCTACCCCACCCCGCCCTCTGCACAGTCAACAAAGGCCAAGAGAGTCCAAAATAAGAAAAGCTGCTACAGAAGTGAACATTGAGGACGGGAATGGCCCTGAGACTTGCAACAAGAGTTGCAAACTTAGACGCCTACAGGGGCCAGGAGGCAATGTCAGAAATTGAAATGTAGGGGCAACTGAGACAGTAGGGAGTGGTGGAGACTGTGGCGAACCCAAAGATACATGGACTGCTCAGTTTCTGCTGACTATGGACCTACAGTTTCTAGAATCTTATGCTTCTTTGTTGTTGTTCTTGTTGTTTTCAGATGAAGTTGGGTGTCTGTATTTCTCTGTGACATTTTCCAGTTTTTAGAAATCTGTCAGTTTTTTTTTGGTATAGGCCAAGCATAACATATCTGTGGACTAGCGTGTTGATTCCCACTGTGGAGAGCTATGGTCAGGTTTGTCTTAGTGAGAAACAGACATATGATATGTGAATACAAGTAGCCAGAGAGCAACTCATTAATTATTTAGTAAATCTGTTTCTTAACCTATAATTTCATTTTGCTACTTAACTAATTACCTTATTTCTAAAATTGTAACATGTAACTCCCTGCAGGTATTGTTAAGCCAGAAATACCAATACCTTGTTGAACCCAGCAGGCCATTGAGTAGTTACTCTTCAGTGTAAAAGCAAGAATTTGGCTTTTTCTGAGCGAGTTTACTTTGCCACTCACTGGCTGTGTGGTATTGGTCCCTGACAGGAACTGTTTCTGTTTGTACAGAAAGATTCTATATATAAAATAAAGCATATACCTTGGAAATAAGGTATGTGCTGCTAACTTCCGTGCTGGCTTGTGCGGTCCTGTTTGAAATAGTAAGTTATCAGTTTACTCAAGGTCTTTCTATCTTCCTGGTGCTCTGAATTGGGAGACAAAACAAACAGGAAAAGCACTAGTTTTAATACTTAAACTGGAGTGGTACTGACCCCAGGATACAATCTGCAAAACTTCTCAATAAAAATCTCAGAACGTTGGGCTTCCCTGGTGGCGCAGTGGTTAAGAATCCGCCTGCCAATGCAGGAGACGCGGGTTCAAACCCCGGCCCTGGAAGATCCCACAGGCCGCAGAGCAACTAAGCCCGCGAGCCACAACTACTGAGCCCACATGCCACAACTACTGAAGCCCACGAGCCACACCTACTGAAGCCTGTGTGCCTAGAGCCCATGCTCCGCAACAAGAGAAGCCATCGCAGCGAAGAGTAGCCCCTGCTCATTGCAACTAGAGAAAAGCCCACGCTCAGCAATGAAGACCCAACACAGCCAAAAATAAATAAATAAATAGATAAATAAAGAAATAAATTTAAAAAAAATTTCAGAATGTTTTAACTTTTCAGCTTGTTTTGTAAGTGAACAGTCCATATACGTGTCTGTTTTCACATACACACATATAAGTATACAGACTATATTTACATATATATATACACGCGTATATTCATTATGGATGATATTTTGTTAAACCTTCATGAGGTGTTTCTTTCAACCATTTATTCCCTTTAGAAACTTAAAATGAAAAAATATATAGATTTCCTTTTTAGTACCAGTTCCTCTGCTTCACGCTAGGAGCAAAAAGATGAGATGTAAACAAGCCTGTCATGAAGAAGCACTCCTTGGTCGGGGAGGCAGCCGTTAGCAGGTGACATTTACTGAGATTTCTTACGCGCTCGGCCCTTGCTATGGCTTTTCGTGAATTATCTCGTTTGGTCCTCACAATACTTGTTTGACGGCAGCGCTTTTATCGTCTTCATTTCAGAGTGAAGGAGGCCAGGCCCCGATCCTTCTGAGGTTGTGTACACAGTAGATGGGGTTTGAGTCAAGAAACGTTTGATTCTAGAACCTGACCTTACCTGGCTGCTCTTGGGTAGGCACCGACGTAAGTTCGTCCTGATAATAAGTTTTGAGGGCAAGAGGAGAACACTGACGTTACTAACAGTATGGTCTGAATTGCTCTACTTAAATTTAACCTGTAATTTTACCACTCGATAAAAATAATTGTAGGGAATACTGTATCTATATTTTTTCTCTTTTTAATATTTGATACGGTGACTGGAAAGGGAAGAGGAGGGATTTAAAAATATACTTAATAGGGATTATGCACTTTTGGATGGTCACTTAATGTTTTCAAGTTCTAGTTTTGCCTAAGTTAAATTTCCGAGGTTGTATGAATATATACGTACAAAGACTAGAAGGAAATATATTACAATGGCAGCACTGGTTCTCTGTGGATGATGGGATTAGAGATGGCTTTTGTTCTCTTGTTTGTACATTCTAGGGTAATCAGATGATTTTTCTCCTGTGTTCAGAGCCAGGGCTCCTTTCTGCTTGGCCTCATCCTTAGGCTGCTGGGGACTCAGAAAGGCCATAAAGGGCCACATGGGAGAGAATGTGGGACTTGCTTTCCCGTCTTTCTCTCCAGATCTTGAACCCTTAAGTTTGGCAGCCTTAGCGGCTCTCTCTTGCCTTCAAACTGCTAGCCCATCTTTAAAAAAATTTCCTTTTTACTCTTACGGGTTGGTTTGATATGCGTTAAGCCAGCACAGCCAGATGTGTCCAGCCATGTTGCTTGAATGCAAGATGTAGGGTGTTGGCACTTAGATTTTAGTGGGCCTGAGAGTCACTCACTAGTAAGGATCAAATGATTCCCGGCCCTAACTCCCCAGAGCCTGCTGCTGTAGGTGTGGGTGTAGGTGAGGCCCAGGGTGCTGGGTGCTTAGCAGGCAAACCGTGAATCTGTTTCAGGTGTTCTGTGGACCACAGTTTGAGAGCCACTGACTTTTAGGAAGTTTGTACTTAATTCAGTGGATAATGGAGAAATGATAAAGGGGTTTGAAAGGAGGTGTGTTGCTGGCAGAACTGTGGGATGTAGGGAGGGCTTTGCAGGCAGGAGTGATTGGAATGTGAGAGACCAGCTCTGGGAGGCATTCGGGGTGGTCTCTTGGAGAGAGTTGAAGAGGCCTGAGTAAGAGCAGGGGGCTTGAGAGACAGAGACGGGAGAAGGGCTGCTGAGAGAGGCACCACCCATGAGTGTTCCAGAAGCCTGGCGGGGTCTGCATGTGAGCGTGGAGAGAAGGGGACTTTCATGTCCACGGTTTGTGCCTCAGGGCCTTAGCATGGCAGTACCATTGCAGTGTGCTGAAGTCCAGGAGGAGCTGCTTTGCAGGTTCGAGAGTGAGCACACGTTGCGGGTAGCAACCTCAAAAGCCGTTCTAGTTTGTAGAGGAGACATCTTGCATGGTACCAGCATCTTGCATGATTCAAATGCTTCAGAAAACGCAGTGCCCTCTCTCACTGCAGCACTCTGATTGTCTCATGTTTTATTGAGGTGTAAATATCATGCAGCTTGGCACATGGAATGTGTTAAAATAGGAGAGTGTTAGCTGAAATTCAGGTCCTCCAACTTGAGTGTGAAATGATGCAATATACATGAATATGGCACGCTGAATTATTTCTGTACATCGCAGTCTAAGACATAGAACACGTAGTGAAGTAGAGAAGATTAGGGTCCTACAGGAAGCTTGTCAATGGAGATACAAAATCAGTGCTGATAAAGGCATCGTAGAGTAGTCCCTGCAGTCTTGCCCAGTGCTTAGTGAGATCAGCAGTTCTGGCTGCAGTTGCTTTGTGGGATGGGGAGCCGTTTCCCTGAGATTAGTGCCTCCTTTGGGTCGTACCGGCTGGGAGAGAGCCAAGGGTGTGGAGGGCTCTTCCAGGGCGCGGCGCTCAAGGGGGTGGCAGGTCCGTCCTTCACAGGCATGATGGGGCCCGTTTTCTTGTTCGTCATTGGCCCATCCAACCCTTAGAAGTAGCTGTGATTTCGTCTGTGAGTTTCAGGTAAAGTGAACAGATTCTTAATAGGATCAGCTATAAAACAATAGGTGATTTTTCTTATAACATCTCCCCGGTATTCTGCACAGCTGACGTTTCCATTAGAATTTGCTCATTTCTGGGACTTCCCTGGCGGTCCGGTGGTTAAGACTCCTCGCTTCCACTGCAGGTTGGCACGGGTTCAGTCCCTGGTTGGGGAACTAAGATCTTGCATGCCGCACGGCACGGCCAAAAGAAAAAGGTTTTTTTGCTCATTTCTCGTCTATGATTTTTAAAGTAATCCTAACTGCACAGCCTGGTATTCTGAAATGATGCGCTTGTCTTTCACGTTAATTCGGGAAACGAAGTTTTGGATGAAGTAGTGCACCAGGTCACATTAGGAGAAATAGAACTAACTCTTTGCATTTAACTTGTCGCCTGTTAACTAGAGTGCCCTCTTCACTGACACTTCCACAAAGTCTGATGAAAGTAGCTAGTCACCATGCATTCATTCAGCAGTGCTTATTGAGTGCTGACCCCGTACCAGGAGCTGTTCCGAGAGAGCTAGGGATACAGCAGTGACTAGAAGAGACGGTAAGTAGTTCCTGTCTTCCCGGATCTGACATTCTAGTGGGGGTTGACACACAGTAAGTAAAACTCGTAGCACGTGGATGTAGTGCATGTTGCAGGCAAGGGCTGTAGGTGGATGCAGGAGGGAAGCGGGGATGCAGGAGGGAAGCGGGGATGCAGCGGGATGGCTGGGGGAAAGCTCTCAGTGAGCACTCGGCTAACAGGCGGAGGGATGTTCTTGGCAGAGGGAACAGTAAGTGCAAATGCCCTGAGACAGGCCAGAACCTGACACATGGAGGGAGCAGGGAGGCCAGCGTGGCTGGGACAGCGGGAGCCAAGGGCAGAGCGGCAGGAGATGAGATCACGGGACGGGTTGAGGCCAGATGGTGCAGAGCCTTAGAGACCGTTATGTATGTTTTGGCTTTAATTTGATGTTTGGGGAGCCATTGGAGGCTTTGGAGCCAAGGAGTGATATCAGATTTACATTTTAAGATGACAGTGGTTGCTGTGTTGAGTAGACGGAAGTTAGCAAGGGTGGAATCAGGAAGCCAGTTAAGATACTGGGGCAACAACCTTCTGAAAGATGACGCTTGGACCAGGTGGCAGCTGTGGTCACCATCACGAGAGGTGGCCATGTTCTGGGTGGTCCGAAAGGCCAGTGGGATTTACCAAGAGATCGGGTGGTGGTGTGAGAGGATACCCATGGCGTCTTTGGTCTGGGGAATTGGAAGGTTAGAGTTGCCGTCCGCAGAGAGCTGGAAGAGCGTGGGAGGAGACGATGAAGGGGATATTTGGGTTCGAAACATCCGTGCTTGTTAGTTCGCCAAGTGAAGTAGAGATGTGTGTCTGCATTAATGGGGGAGTTTGGGACTAGATAGAAATTTGGTGGCCATTGGGGTATATACATGGTATTAAATGTCTGAGACTGGATGATATCACCCAATGAGTGGGCAGAGGGAGACAAGGAGAGAGAAGAAATCTAGGGCGTTCCCACCCTTACAAGTCTGGGGGTTGAGCAACCAGCAAGTTGCTGCCTGTAAGTACAGGAAATTTCGGGAAGGGTGGTGTCCTGGGGCCAGTGAGGAAAGTGCTCCCAGAAGGAAAGAGTGGTCAACTGGGCCCAGTACTGCTGGTGGGCTAATAAGGGGAGACTGAGAATTGACCAGTGTATTTAGTGTGTGGAGGACATTGAACTTGAAAGTTAGTTTTGGTGGGTTGATGGACACAAACATCTGAGTAGATCCAAGAGCAAATGGGAGAAGAGGCATCGATGTCCCGAGAGATCACGTTATGTTAAAGCATCTTCCTGAATGAGCACAGCACAGTCTCAGCATGACTTAAGCACGGAATGCATTTTATTTGAATTCTTTAAAATCTGTAACCATCTTTTGGAATAGATGACTGTTTGGTAAAGTAGATGATTGATGAATTGGGACATCTTCCGCCCTCCCTGAACTGGGTAACAGAACACCATAGGTTATGCATTCTCTTACTTTAATACTAACAGAGCTATTCATTCATTGAATGACTATGTACTAGTGGCTTCTATAGAGAAGAGTTATTCCACAGAAACTCTCTCTCTACTCCAAGTTTTCCCACTTTTTTTTTTTTTTTTGAAATGAGAGTAAATGCGTCTCTACCTGGGTTCTGTATTATTCCATAGTTTAACCATTTAGGCAGAAAAGATTTGTTATGGATGCCCCAAAACCTTGGAAGAATACCTTATTGCTTTTGATTTACCTTCATATATTGTAGGATTTATCTGAAATATTCTGAATGCCGTGAAATTTTGTACAAATAATGTCTATTACAGCCCAGAGGTGGAAGCCATTTGTTAGCAGGAAAATTGGTGCAAATAGAGATTAACTAACTTTAAATATAAGTCATCAAACATACATAGAGCACCTATCATGTGTAATGTCTCTACTAGGTGTGGTGAAGTGGACAGGGTCCCTGTCTTTGGCACCTTCCATTGAGTGGAGAACACAGACAAGCCCACAGGTATGTCAGCAGAAGAGTAATTCACTCAGAGTTTGAACAGGCACAGCACGGAGGGCTTCCTGGAGGAAGCCACATCCAAATCCAGACCTGCAGGATGAGCGGGGGTGGCCAGGCCTAGAGGAGGGGAAAGAAAAGATTTGGGAGAAAACTGGGAGGCAAGAGAGATAAGGCATTTGCTCACAACTGAAAGAACTTGATTGTGCTGGGCCTGTCCTGAGGTCGGGTGGAGAGAGGTGAACCTGGAGGGGTGCTGTGTGGGGAGGTGGGCTATATCACCAAGGCCCTGTTTATGCCTCTTAGTAGGTAGAGGCCAATGGAGGACTTTATGTTTTTTGTTTGTTTGTTGTTTTTTGCGGTACGCGGGCCTCTCACTGCTGTGGCCTCTCCCGCTGCAGAGCACAGGCTCCGGACGCGCAGGCTCAGCGGCCATGGCTCACGGGCCCAGCCGCTCCGCGGCATGTGGGATCTTCCCCGACCGGGTCACGAACCCGTGTCCCCTGCATCGGCAGGCGGACTCTCAACCACTGTGCCACCAGGGAAGCCTGGACTTTATGTTTTTGAGTGGCCTTTCTTTGTGGAGGAAGTGCGTGTGTGTGTGTGTGTGTGTGTGTGTGTATACATATGTAATACATATATAAATATCTATATCTATTTACCTGTCTATCCTCACACACACATATAGAACTATACACATATGTATATGAATTTTTTCAGGCTCCTGAATGTTACTCGATTCAGGATTCTATTAGGGTGGCACCTGCCTTGCTGTTAAGGAACATGGCAGTCTACTGGGTTTTAGACCTGGAGTGAACTGGGCCTTCTACTGTAGGGGAAGCCCCTGAATCTCAAGGAGAAAAACCAGTCAAAGGCTCTGTGCAAAACTTAACTTGACTTCCTGAGTATTTATTTCCTTTGATCTGTGAAATGTGAAATTGACTGGACTTTTATAGCATAAGGAAACATAAAACCTCTTCATTGAAAAAAGGAGGAACTACTAAAACATTGACTAGAGTGAAAAAAAGAGAGAGGAGTTTGGGCTGCCAGGCAGTGCAGGTGGGGGAGGGAGAAGGCGGTGAGGACCGGAGAGGAAAGGTGTCTGCAGAGGAGGCTGCTGCGGGAAGTGAGGGCTGAGGGGGTGTGGCCTGGAGGTCACGCCTGGAGCTGTGGGTGTCCTGTGTGTTAGCACCTGCCTTCTGCTGCCTGTGACTGATCAATGATTAACCATCGCTCTTAGCTCCGCATATAATGTAGTCTTTATATGTTCAGAGTCTTCACTCTAGTGGTTGAGCCAAAGCAATAGCAGAGCATTTGTAGGAATGTATGCTCTAGAAGTGGTCAGAAATAACATGCAAGCGTTTGTTTGTTTGTTTTTTTCTGACCACACCTGCGTGTGGGATCTTAGCTCCCCGATCAGGGATCGAGCCCTGCAGTGGATGCCCAGAGTTTTAATCACTGGACCACCAGGGAAGTCCCAATCCAAGTGTTTGGAAGTCTCCCCACTCTTGCCACCCCAGAAGGATGCTGGAGCATGTAAGAAACACTGCCCCCTACTCCCATTTCCACTTTTAGCTTGGTGCATGGTGTACCAAAATCTTAAAAATATATACTCTGAGCATTTCAGACCCAGGCCCAGATGAATCTTACTGGCTCTACCAGATCCAGAAGCAGCTGCATGGGTCTTCATGTCTGAGGTCCTGGACTCTGGAAGAACGCACAGATTATACTTAAAACTAATGGGGCTAGATTATGATAGGATGAAAAAAACCTGAGGACCCACCTCTGCAGGGTGTGGCTGCCCTTTCTCTTGCTCTGCGTTGTTTCCCAGATTGTTGTGGGTGGTTGCCATTGCCACACCATTCCCAGGGTTAAACATATACTCAGTTCTGGGAAAGCTTCCACCTTCAACCGTCCACAGTGACAGTTCAGGGGAATGTGGTTTTAAAAATAATTTAACAAGGTAAATTTTTACTTTTTAGTAGTTACCGCTTAAAAAAACCAGGCAGTTTTTCTGCTTCTGTGTCCGCCTCGCTCCTTCCCCGTGATTTCTGAGTGTGTGGTCCCTTGGAGGATATTTATAGCTATTACTTTAATCAATTTAACACCTTTCTCTGTATATTTTAGCAATTTGAAATTCTGTTTGATAACTTCTTCTTGCATCACTGAGGGTGTTTCTGTTTCTCCTTCATCTTTTTAAAAAGAAGCCCTAGAATGGGTATCGCAAAAGTATTTTATTGACTACTGTATAGCACAGGAACTCTGCTCAATATTCTGTAATAACCTAAATGGGAAAAGAATTTGAAAAAGAATAGATACTTGTATATGTGTAATTGAATCCACTTTGCTGTACACCTAAAACTAACACAACATTGTCAATCAACTCTACTCCAATATAAAATAATTAAAAAAATATCTTATTAAGGTAGCATGCATATTGGTACCTTTTTCCTATTTTCTGATTTTAAAACTAACTTAATGTTAGATAATATGTAATGTTCCAGCTCAGCTGTAGAAATTCCATCTCCTAAAATCATGTTCTAATGAATCAGGGAGAAAAGAAACATTTAAGACTAACTAATAACAACAAAAAAAGAAAAGCATAAATGCCTAGCAGCAACCTTGGGAATTCAGGGAGAATGCTGAGGACCTAAGAGAAAGCTATCTTATTAAATGTAGTTGTGGTAGACTTTCTGCAAGTGATGAGTGTCGTGAAATCAATCTCTTATAATGACTTAATTGTCACCAGAAGATCTAAAAACAGTTTTGTGGGTTAAGGTACGTAATTATCCTCCTTGGTGGTAACTATAATGACTATAATGTTCTAAAAACATTACAAGATTTTTTCTTATAAAAGCAGACTTCATATTATAGATCTTTTTATTATAATTGTTGGTTTTGTTTGCTTTTTATAGATCCAAAGATACAACATAATGAAAGTAACATATTGTTGCAGTGAGATGTAAGGAATAGAGTTGTTTTGTTTTGGTTTTTTGTTCCATGCAGTTAACATTCTTTTTCTCTTTAAAAAAAACCCAAACAAACATTTTCATTCCAAAGCCCAGTGACAGGATTAACATTTGCACTTGAGGTGGTCAGGGATGGTGTCTGTTTATCTGCACAAATCAGGGCTCGTGCAATAAAGGCCTTTGGTCAGCACTTGATGGGGGAGAAGGAAAAACCTGGGAGTCTCCCTAACAAAGTTGGAATTAGTGTTTAAAAATCGTGGGTCTCAATGGAATGTGTCTACATTGGATGCCTGTAGTTAATTGCCTGCAACAGAGGAGTAACTGTTTTAAGGATTTTGCCTGGAGAGAAAAGGTATTCACGTATCTATTCATAGTCTCTCTCTTTTCTGTCTGTTACGGTTGTCTAAATTTGTGTGTTTGTGTTTGGGCCATTCCTCATTCTAAAAACATTTGTGGCCGCTACGGTAGTACATGGTGGTTAAGACCAGGGCTGGCTGCTTACGTTTGGATCCTTTACCAGTCGCTTACTAGATGTGTGATGTTGGCCAATTTGTATGCATTGCTTAGTCAACTAGCTTATTTTTAAATTTGGGGTCATGCCGTTACTAAACTTTGAGGGTTTATGTTGAGGATTCAGTGAGATAATGCAGGTGAAGCAGTTACCACAATAAATGGTAAAATAAACTGTATAGCATATAGTAAGTGCTGAAAAAAACTCTAGCCGTTGTTTTGTTGCATCCATTACAGGCATATCCTGGGGAAAAATTTTCACATTTCTGACAGAATAGTTTCAAAGTGAACACATACGCTGCCTTTTACAGATGGTAAATTACAGCTCAGTGAGAAGAATGGTGAAGAGAAAGATTGGCTCACATACCCTTTGGGGAGTGTGTCGACATCACATGGCATTAAAAAGGGGAGGTGCCAATTATACCTCTTAAATTGTAAGATATGGATGACTTCTTAAATCTCTCTCCCTGGTTATTCCACTAACATAGTGTTCTGAGGCTTGACCGCTGCTAATAGTAATCTGTAGAATACAGTCACTAAAAGTCAGAGGGAAGGCTGTCGCCAAAGTCAGGCCCTTCAAGTTTGTATTTCCTGTTTTATCACAATTAATGTCCACGGCGGCTTATTGCATTTCCTGCTTTGCTGTGGCATTCGATAACCGGTGGGTGTGACAGTAATCCCTGGGTGTGTCCCTGGTGTAGTGTGTGTTCCTCTGAGTAATCATCTTCTGTGATCAACTGGCCCATTAGCCCCCGATGAAAGGCAGTCTGTCTCACCAAGTCTAATTAAGGAAACCAGCCCGATTTCTTCTTGGGAGCCAAGAAGTTATTTCGTAAGATGTGCTCCTGTAAGCACTGTGGGAATAGCTGTCAGAATGGCGATTACTTCTGTTCTTTAGTCACCAGAGTTGATTCCCTCAGTTTCAAAACCTCAGAAAGTTGCAGACTTCTCAAAGGACTTTTATTTAGGGTTATACCTGCAAAGGGAGAAAAAATGGTCCCCACAGGTCTCAAAGAGGCACCTTTGCAGGTAGGCACCTGGAGTGATGTGGAGTCTGCCGTTAGTGCTAGAGCAGACCCGGGTTTATGGGCAAGACTCATCCCTGATGTTTCTTTGGGAGGCATAGGGAGTGAAAGAAAGAGCTTCAGAGTTTACCTGACTTGCTTATCTATAGATGGAGTACTTTTTGTAAAACGTCCTTGAGCTGAGGGAATAAGTGTTTTTATATTTTAGTCCATGTGTACCTGCTTCCGGAACAGGATTTCAGCAGTGTTGAATGTAGACAAATTGTCTTAAAACTAGATTAATCTCTATTAGCCCGAGAAGGCCCTTTCCCCCTTGAGAAACTGTCACATGATTTCTTCTAGATCAGTTTCCAACTTAATATACTTGCTTAATTAGTTTCTATTTATTATTGCTTTAAAAATATGTGTTTGTAAGCTACCTATACTACTCCCCCCCTCCCTCCCGCATTACAGCTTCAGAACTCTGTGTAGAGAGATGCAATCCATTGTTAATGAATTAATGCACAGCACAGCATAATAAAAATGGAATTAATGAATTAATGCACAGCATCCATAAAAATGGATGCTACCCATTTTTAACTTATACATTGAATTTTTAAAAAAGATTATTTTTAAAATTGAAGTATAGTTGATTTACAATGTTGTGTTAGTTTCAGGTGTACAGCAAGGAGATTCAGTTTTATATACATATATACAGCAAAGAGAGAGCAAAGAGTTCAGTTTTATATACATATATGTATATATACATATACATATATATACATATATATATTCTTTTTCAGATTCTTTTCCCTTATAGGTTATTACAAAATAATGAGTATAGTTTCCTGTGCTATACAGTGTACACTGAATTTAAAAGTTGAAAAAAAATCCACCGAAAAAGTTGAAAAAAAAGCCACCGAAAATCCCATAAAGAGAGAGTTAAAAATCTGTGTTAATCGGCTGCACTGTCTTCAGGGGAACTGCAGTTTTGCCCTCGAAGAAAGCAGGGGTGATGACTCAAGCTAAAAATCCCCCATCCAGGGGCCTGAAGCAGTCAGGCTGGGAGCAGCCTGGGTGCCTACATTACCATCTGTTTACAAGCCTTAAAGACCCAGGGTTCACTGTCAGTGTCCTTTGCTGCTTAAAATTGCAACAGAGGACTTTGCCGCAATGAAGATATTAGCGATTTATTTTCATATTTTTTCTTCATTTTGTTTGGAGGAAGGTGTAGGGGAAAATCATATTAGGTTTGAGATAAGGGAGACCAGGAGGACCTTTCTAGTGAAGAACTATTACGTGTTTGGAAATGCTAAGATGTTCATCTTGTTTCGGTTTGTGAACTGGAAGACGGCCTGTGTATTGGGAAAATTGGGGTGTTTCTTGACTTCTATTGGGAAAGGCAAGGGCATTTTTCCTCGGGCTGTGGTTCCAACACTCTGATTTCCATGTTTTTTTCCCATCGCTAACTATCTAATCTTGAGTGTTGGTGATAACCGTAGGTCACGCAGCCCAAATACGTGTTCTTTTGAGTGAATAAATTGTTTCAGTTTAACGCTAAAGAAACTGTGGCCCAGAGAGTTCCACGGCTAAGATGGAATGGCAGGACCCAGACTGGAATGGAATTCTCCAGACTCGCGTTTCTGGATGTTTCTGATTATACTGTTTTCCCAACCTTACCCGAATTGCCCTCTACCCCCAAATCCTATAAAACTTATTGGCCTTGTAGGTCCCACCCACCAGCATTAGTGTGGAGCGTCACTTGCCCGTCTGTACTGCCATCCAGGGCACTCAGTGAGCCTGGTTAACCATCTGTGATGCAGACTGAGTGTTGGCTTGTGGGGGTCCAGTGGGGAGGTGCTTTCCATCTAGCAGGGAGGTAGGTGGCAACACTGATTAGGATACCGTACTGTGTGGTGCATTCGATGATGGACATGTTTACAGGTCTAGGAGCCGTTCAGAGGAGCATAGAATGCATTGTGTGTGTGTGTGTGTGTGTGTGCGCACGCATGTAGTTTAGGGGGCAGTTTGCAGAGGGTTTTAAAGGATAAAGGGGCCTTTGCCAGCCAGATTGGGGTTGAAGATGGATTCCTCTAGGTGAAGAGATTTGGGAAACTAAAAACCAGTCCATTGGCAGTGCTGGAGGGTGAACTTGGTGGTAGGATCACGGCCCCCTGCTGACGTCTATAGGTTGTACTCACATCGTTCACCTGCTCCAACCTGTTTCAGAATGGAGAGAGGTGTTGAAAGTTCATCAGTGATCCTCTGTTTTCTTTCGGGCTAAAGAACATGAAATGTCTTTGAGTAGGTATGATGTGGAGAGGCGGTGACGAGTGTGGACTGCCAGTTGCCTGGAGGCTCTGTGACTCAGGTGTGATCAGGGAAGAAAGTTCAGGAATAGTGCTTTGCTTTGGACTCAGAAATATAAAGGCAACAGGTTCTGTCCGGAGCCTTCCTGCCCTTCCTCCATGGTGCCATTGGGGTGAAGGGGTGGAGGCAGGTTTACATGGTCAGCTTCTGGAACCAGACACAACTGCCTTTCAGTTTTCACGGCCTTGGAGGAAACAGATAATGAATGATAGGAAACAGCTGCTCCTAACGTGGCAGCCAGAAATGCAGCCTCATGGAGCAACGTGGTAATCACGAGAATATTAATGGAAAGTCCTCTCTGATTAAACACTGGGAGCTGTGGAATGTGGTTTGTTTTCATATATGTACCCCTCCCCCCATTGTCTTTCTGTTGTCTGCAGATTTTATTTTTATTTGTCCAATCATACAGAAATACTTTCTTGTAAAGTATTACAAGAAAGTTATCTAGAGTAATTAAAAAAATAGATAATTTTTAAAAATCTAATTTCCTGCTAAACCCTTCACTTTTTAATTTAATTTAATTTTTTAAATTTTTTAACATCTTTATTGGAGTATAATTGCTTAAAATGGTGTGTTAGTTTCTGCTTTATAATGAAGTGAATCAGTTATACATATACATATGTTCCCATATCTCTTTCCTCTTGCATCTCCCTCCCTCCCACCCTCCCTATCCCACCCCTCTCACAAAGCACCGAGCTGATCTCCCTTTGCTATGCGGCTGCTTCCCACTAGCTATCTATTTTACATTTGGTAGTGTATATATGTCCATGCCACTCTCTCACTTTGTCACAGCTTACCCTTCCCCCTCTCCATATCCTCAAGTCCATTCTCAAGTAGGTCTGTGTCTTTAGTCCCATCTTACCCCTAGGTTCTTCATGACCTTTTTTTTTTCTCTTAGATTCCATATGTATGTGTTAGCATATGGTATTTGTTTTTCTCTTTCTGACTTACTTCACTCTGTATGACAGACTCTAGGTCCATCCACCTCACTACAAATATCTCAATTTCATTTCTTTTTATGGCTGAGTAATATTCCATTGTATATATGTGCCACATCTTCTTTATCCATTCATCCGATGATGGACACTTAGGTTGCTTCCATGTCCTGGCTATTGTAAATAGTGCTGCAGTGAACATTGTGGTACATGACTCTTTATGAATTACGGTTTTCTCAGGGTATATGCCCAGCAGTGGGATTGCTGGGTCCTATGGTAGTTCTATTTTTAGTTTCTTAAGGAACCTCCCTACTGTTCTCCACAGTGGCTGTATCAATTTACATTCCCACCAACAGTGCAAGAGGGTTCCCTTTTCTCCACACCCTCTCCAGCATTTATTGTTTGTAGATTTTTTGATGATGGCCATTCTGACTGGTGTGAGATGATACCTCATTTAAACTCTTCACTTTTTTCAGAGTTGGGTGTGAGCACCTTCCAGAATCCTTCCTAGACATTTGCATACATGTTTATAGAGATTAATGTATAATTATTTTCATTTACATAAATGGATTCACATGTAGCTTGAATCTGATCCAAAGTTTCTTTTTAAGTTTCATACTGTCTTAAAGGTCTTTCCACATCACTCTATTTAGATAATCCTCAGCCATTGCAGAAGTAATTTTTTATACAATCAAACTTAATGACCTTTGTCAGTAATTCAGGAACGGCTGTATGGAAATGTGGGCGCCTCTGTGGAACAGGAGGGTGTGATGGTTTACGCACGCACATGGGTACCGAACAAGGATTCAGGATGTTTTACGGCAGACTGGCTGGCACCTGGCAAGATACCTTGGATCAGCCTGACAAGAGAGAACTGATCTCTTGCTCCGAGAGTTTATTACTGTGACACCAGCTCTGCTTCAAGCACACCTTTAGTCTTTTCTTGCCAGAATCATATTAAAGTGAGAGGTGGCCTGATATATAATCTTTGAGATCTCCGACTGAGGCATCAGGAGAATGTGGGACTTGAATCTTTCTCCAAAGCTTGCTTTATGAACTTGTAAAGCTTGTTTAAGAGAAGTTGACCCAAAAGACAAGCGGACTTTGAATTTTAACCCAGAGAAGTGGGACCCAGAATTGATGAGGGGGAACCCTTTGGAAGGAGAATTGGGACAGGTCATTGTTTTGACATATTCGTGGGCTGCTGACATGGGAAGCAGTCGGTGACATCTTGCTAAAGTTGTACATTTGAGCTTGCCAAACCCAAACAGACCACGGGCATTTGTGTCTGCTCCCCAAAGTGCAACAGCAGTTGTCCCAGGAGCTGTTGGAATGCCGTCGTTGTATCCTCGGTACACGTGGTTTAGACAAAAGGGGAAGACGCCTTCTCGGCTTGACAATTTGCCAACCACCTGCTATCATTCTTTTTCTTCAGTGCTTTGAAAGTGGCCAGAATCTGGTCATCAGGCCTCTTTTAAAAATAACAACGCAGGCACGTATAAAATCACAAAATCCAAAAAGCTGATGTAATTATAGAGGACACATGGCAATGGGTGCCTATTTTCCTCATTTCTTCTCTTGGAGGCATCGGGTCTCTTATATTTCACGTGGCCAGTTGCTGCCTTAAGGAGGGAAATTCTAGAGGAGAGATAGACTTTCAGGGAAAGTTCCTCAGATCTTTTACCGGAACGAACTGTTATCAAATAAGCATCAAAATGACCTTCAAATTTCTCGACGATGTGTGGCCATGTCGTGGCTTTATAAAGAAATTGTAATCTCTAGATAAAATGGCACGTGCGCAGTGAACTGTTTTAATCCGGCTTTCAGGGAGGTTGGGGTTTGTGGGAGATTAAGAGGCTGGGAACGTGGTATTTCTTCTGTTGGCTGTGAAATTGCTCTTTCCAGCTCCGTGGTGTCATGTCACTGTGGCTAATAGGGACAGGCTTACACATTTGTTTGTTTGTTTTTTTTTTCACCCACTGCCTTTCTTCACTTAAGCATCACTTAAACATCAGCCAGTTTGATCACATGGAGGACCAGTCAGGTCCTCAGCTCTGTTTCCCTGGCTCCATCCTGCTCTTGAGACCCTTCCACACTCGAGGGCATTACTTGCCTGGGGAGGTCGCACTGCAGGAAGGGAGCTTCCCATGCTGTCACATGCTGCCGGGAGAAGGTGGAGCCAGCCTGGGGCGGAGCAGAGAAGCCTGTGCAGAGTTCTCACTCCAGTGCTTTCTCTGGTGGGATAACCTTGCACACTTAGCCCTTCAGAGCTTCCTTCCTCATCTGCAAAACGGGGATCATAATCCGTCATGCGGTCCTTCTGAGAATTAATCAGACCCTGGGAGTGAGTGCCCAGCCCATGCTGGGGACTACAGAAAGGCCTAGGCAATGGTACTTGGGTGATTTCTTTCTTCCTTTCTTTTTCTTTCGTATTCCCTGTCCCGAAATGAGATGGTCCCAGCCCCGGACATTCTGGTGCTTGGTTCTCATTCACCAGGGATAACTTTCTTTTGTTGACAGTCAACAGAAAGAAAGTTGACTTCTCCAAAAATTACCCTTCTGGAGTTGCAGCCATTCTGCCATCTGTTTGCCTCCGTCCCACACCCTGACCTCCGCAGTGCAGTAAACCCCAGATCTGTGCAAGGGCAGAACTAGTTTTAACCACAGAGTGAAGGAGTCTGGGGGCTGGGAGAACCAACAATATAGAGTTACAGTGAGTTGCATGTACAGAATCTCAGATTACTTTGGCACAGGTTTTACATTTGAAAGTCTCTTCCAGGTGCTTCCTCTAGACTGAGGAAGTTAGAATTCCACAGAAAAGGACACTTCAATTTTTAAAAAGCCATTTTGAAATACGTGAACACAAACTTTTCGCAATAGGGATGGGTCGTTGCTGTAGTTGTGGGTTGTACATCTCCGTATTAATCTTCAGCAGGGGGCTCAATTTGTGTGGTGATCTCTGTCAGCCCCGGCTTGACTCATGCATTCCTCACCGCCACAGTAAGATCTGTGTTTATGTGAAATATGGAAACGATTTCTTCCCCCTCTTTCTTTTGTGCTTGAGTTGGGATGGAGCCGCTGAGTTGTTTTCCTTTGTTACTTTTAAAGGGTCTTCAGTTTCAGAGCTCCACTCGGGGCTTGAGCAGAACAGCAGAATAGCTGGCAGTGTGGCTTAGGCCAGTCCTCGTGAGATCTGGCTCTGAACCCAGCATCCTTACGTTGAAGCAGGAGGCTCTCCTTTCTAAAACTTTGGTTTGCCCAACCCTAAAAACCAAATGGAAACTAAAATAGGGTAGAGGAATTTTCACTGAACGAAGAGTTTTTTACCCTGAATTTGTCTTCTTTATCAAGACCCATATGTCTTGTGTCCTGCTCTCTGCCTTTTTTTTGTTTTTCCTTCTCCTCAACTGCTTGGGTACCGTGAGGATGGAGAAGGTGTAGGCCGAGTCATTAAAGGTCCAGAGTTTAATTGTACAAAAAGAAGAACCAAAAAAAAAAAAAAAAAAAAAGTGTGTGTTCCTCCCCATTTCTGAACAATTTATCCTCCTAAAAAAGAAAGTCTGGTGAAAAGGATCCCAGGCTATAAAAGAGAGGATTAGCTGCTTTCCTTGGGTCCAACACCACATTCTCACTGCATCGTTGGCAATCCTTGTAAAGTGTCTTGGCAGATAGCGGCTCTTCCTTCGCAGTGTAATGTTTTTCCAACTGCAGAGTTAGAGCTGCTTCATTGCCATGACGCATGGCTAGGTGTCAAGATCATTTTATGGGACGAAAAACCCAAAAAGACTTTTAAAACGTGCAGCTTTCGGGGAAAAAGAAAGTCCGTTTTACCAAGAGAGTTTTCAATAAAAGGGCATTCATGGGTTTATGCTTTCCTCATGGGCAGATCTTTTCAAAGATGGAAATTGTAGAAAGAGGACATACATTTCTTTCATGCATTACCTGAGTCCTTAAGGTACAGCTGTCTGGAAGGACCAGGTGCTGGGGATACAGGGATGAGTGTCACCCTCTGGCCTTTAAGTAGCTCCCTTTTACTCAGGAGCCAGAGACATGAGTCAAAATACCTGGTCCAGATGGCAGGAAGGAGTGGGTGATGAACTTGGCTGGGGTGGGAGGTGCTGGATGACCGGTGTCCAGAGACGGCCTCCTAAAGGAAGAGAAGCTTCAAGTGAATCTCGAAAGATCAGGAGGAATTTGCCGGATCAGAGAGGAGTGTGGTCGGCATTGCGGGCAGAAGAAGAACAAATGCAGAGGCTCAGATCTGTGAAGCAGCAGGGTGTTGGGAGAAGGAATCCCAGCCCAGGGAGGCCGGAGTAGTCGCACGCAGGAGGGAGAAAGCAGGGGAGGGGCGCGCCCAGGAAGCCCAGGGCCAACTTCCGGAGGCCTCTGCAGGTCGTAGGGTCGTGCTGTCGCCTTCAGGACTTTGCTCCCCTCATGTGAGAGGCCTTCTCTGACTAGGATCATTCTTATTTCCTTTCCCTGCTTTAGCCTTCTTCCTAGCACTTACCCCTGACCTGTTTTAGGCTTGTGAGTTTATTGTCTGGGCCCCGTTGTTAGAATGAAGACCCCAGGAGAGCAGGGACTTTCTTCTGGGTGGATGGCTGTGTCCCCAGTGCCTGGCATCAGTGATGTTATAGAGTTTGGCTTCATCCTCTGAGGGCTGGAGAACCACTGCAGATGCTAAATAGGGGTGGGAGTGGAGGTGGGGTCCCATGAGTCCATTGGGGTGTTAGGAAGCTCAATGTGAATGTCGCTATAGCCGATGACAGGTCTTTAGGAAGCGAGCTCCTTGGTGCATACGGGGGGCAGGAGAAGGAAGGAGGTACTGATCTTACTCCTTGGCTACCTTGGATGGTGCCCAGCTTTGCCGACCTGGTTAATTATCAGTAGCCAGTGTCAATCTCATTTTATGGCACATGTTTGGAAACTTTGCTAAACATTACAGAGACGCTCCGAGAATCTTTTTTCCCTATTCTACAAACCCAGTAGCTGCCCAGGCATTCCAGCAGATGTCACGATGTCATATGTGATAATCATTTTCTTCATTTATTGCTACTTCCATGATAGATTTGAGAAATCTTAATGAATGATCTTTCTTTGCAATGCATTGAATGCTTTGATATAAAATGGATTCTTTATGTAAAAATAGGTTTAATAGTTTCAAGATGGCTGACCTCATAGCTGTTTGGGTCACACTAGTTAGGTTGTCTGGAAGGTTAAAAATGAGATAAGAAAGTGGACATTCTGCAGTTCTTCTGAGAGAATTGATATGATGTATCATCCTGTTGGCTGGGCTTGAGGACGGAATGAACAGTTCCCCATATATAACTTTTCCTGGTAACTGAACTTCATCACTTTAAGACCTGGATACTTAAAATTTTTCTCTTCAATTTTGGATGGCAATCTTTCTAAAATTATTTACTTTCTTGTGCTCATAAGCAGAGTGAACTCAACATTCCTTTCTTGGGAAAGAAAGAATTTTGCACAATGATTGAAGTATGTGATAATGTATTGGCACTTTGGAGTGTCTTGCCAAGTGACCCCAGAATGCCATGTTTTCAACATTACTGCCCTTAGTTTTTAGGTAGTGGGTGCTTCTAGCAGCATACCCACGTGTGCCTTTCTTGAATTTACTCAACTTGTCTCTTGAAGCCTGGGAAACAAGATAGCTTACCCGCTTTGTAAAATGAGAGTAAGGGGGGAGACTGAGAAGGCCTGTGTAAGTCAAGTGAACGGATTTTATTGCACAGGCTTTATTATATCTTTAACATTTCAAAGAAAGAGGACTCATTTTGTATTTTTCAAGTCTTCCTAACATTAAACTATCCGTATCTGAAAAAAAAAAAAGATTAGAATATCTCCCCTTCTACTGTCAATGATGCTGGCTTTGCGAAGGGAAAGAAGAATCCCCAAGCCTCTTATAGTGTCTGTCCAGAGGCCTCCTCTCTTCCCTTTGGGTCCAGGGTGTATGAGGTGAGGTCACTGGAGGTGTTCCTATACTAAAGTTTGTTTGTCATCATCTTTGATTACTTACTGGGCATCTGTCGTATGTAAGGCACTGGGAACAACACAGGGAGTGCCTTCTTCCTAGAAATTTAAATCCTAGTTTGGAAGAGGAAGTAGTGGAAGAGAAACAACTACAGTACTTGGATTTTGTCAGGGGATGCAGCAGCGTAGTACACCCCTAGAAAGTCCAGGGCTGAACAAGAGTCCTTTCTCCAGAGGGTTGACCTTTGACTGAGAATACAGACAACCCAGATGGAACCGAGGGGAATGAGGCAGCCCCAGGGAAGGCCCAGTAGCAGAATCAGCCGTGTCCATCTGTGGGGTGGCACATCATGGCCAGATCAGCATGTTGTCTGCACGTGCCAGGAGAGCGGGGTGGACAGCAAGGGCCACGGGAGTTGGGGTAGGTGATCACGTCCACGTGGGGAGGAGGGTGATTCATGAAAACCGCATGGAATGGGAGGGTGACTGTTGGATCTCGTTGAATGAGTACAATTGCTGAATTGCAGAAGGGGAGAGAAGGCTGGCCAAGAGGAGAAGACTGCCTGGGATGGGGGGTGGGGGGTGCCGAAAGGCCAGGTGTGTGTTATAACTCTGTTCTGCTCTCTTCCCGAGAAGAAGACTTCTTTCTCTGAGCCTCCCAGTGGGAAGACAATGGGTTCTGGAGTTGGATGAACTGGTCTCCAGACCAGTTCTACCACTTTCTAGTTGTGTCATCCTCAGCAGCTTTCTTACTCCCTGTAACATCAGCTTCCTCCTAAAAGGAAGGGAGATAATAAGACCGATCTATGGACTCCTCGGAAGAATGACCGATCTGTGGACTCCTCGGAAGAATACATGAGAGTTATATTTGACCATGCGCTATATAAACATAGCGTGTGCTCAGTCATTGGTAATTTCCTCGGGCCAGCCCTTCCTCAGGGCCTTGAGCTCCTGATGCCCACAGGCTGTGTCCGCTTACTAACTCAATTAGAGGTACAGTTCAACTCAGATACAGATCTGAGTTGAGGTACAGATCTCAATTGTTTGCCCTTCCCTGTTGCTGTTTCTATCTGGTTAGCGTTTGAATTCTTACAGTTAACCCAGCTCAAACCCTTGGGTGTCGTCTTTGGTTAACTTTTGCCTTTCATGTGACGTTTCTAGTCCGTCATCTGATCCTGTCCGTTTCTTTCTCTTGCGATGTTATCGTCTCCGTCTCCGGGGGGCTCACACCATGTCGTGAACGGATTGCTCAGAAGCTTTCTGACTTTGGTCAGCCCTCTCCAGCTTGCACATTCTTTAGATACCACTGAACACCTCTGTCCTTCCATAATCCTTTGATTTGGCCGTACCTTTTCCATCTAACCTTGTTTTTCGTTAGTTCTTAGAGTAATAACAGACACATTTACTTATGCTGCGTGTGTGCCAGGTATGTGTTAAGGACTTTATTTATATTAGACCATTTTCTTTATTTCAGCCCCCAACGTTGCACAGTTAATCAGTGTTTGAACCCAGGCAATCTGGATTCACTCTTTTCTTGTTGTTTTTTGCTGCAGCAGGTGGCATGCGGGATCTTAGTTCCCCGATTGGGGATCAAACCTGCGCCCCCTGCAGTGGAAGCTTGGAGTCCTAACCCCTGGTCCACCAGGGAAGTCCTCAGAGCCTGCACTCTTCAGACCTGTGTATCTTCATTGGCTTCCATCCGTATAAACTCCTAGAGAGCAGGGGCCATGTGACTTATCACTGCTCCCCATGCTCCGTGCCTTGTCCGGACATACAGTAGACACCACTGAATGCGTTCTCTGCATAATTTCCTCATTCCTTCTCTGGGCCCTAGTTCACGCCGTTCTCTCCCAGCATCATGGCGGGAGGTTCAGGAAGGGGTCGGTGGTCTGATATGAACTCATACAACCTGGGTTCATATCTCAGACATTTACCCACTATTTCACCTTGGTTGGGTCACTTCTCTGAAGCCACAGTTTTCCTCTACAAAATGGGGATAATAGTAACGCCACCTCATAAAGTTTACACGAAGAATCAATGAAGTAACGTGTGTCAAATGCTTTAGTCCTGTGCCTGCACGTGGAAAAGGGTCCATAAACGTCAGCTCTTGTAAGCAGTAGAATTATGCCCTCCCCTGCCTCTTTCAAGTCACTTTTGTCTTTCTTTTAGGCCTATCTCAACTCGCATCATCTATCTGACACTTGTGTAACTTCTTCAGCTCACAAAGAACCAGACACTTGCTTCTTTTTGACCATTTATTAGCTGCGTGACTTTGAGCATGTTACTACATTGTACAAGTCTCAGTTGTATTATGGTGATAAAAAAGGGTTTTCTTTGTGTGGAGTAAAGAAGGAGTATGTGACACATTGTAAGCACTCAGTTAATTTTAGTTTTCTTGCCTTTTTTTCCCTCCCTCGTCACCAACTCCTCCTCTACCGACAGACCAGCACGCCCCCATAAAGGCTCATTGACAGACTCAAGTCCTAACTTCGTTGTTTGGAAGTTACATGGAAGAAAGGGAGGCTTCTACTGTATGGAAAGGACTGGATTGAGGTCCAGTAGCAGGAAACTCTAAGTTGAAGAACCCTTGCCCTGTGCCCTTTGGTCTTGTTGAAATGTACTCTTGGTGGTCCCTTATAAACATAACCAAGTTTTACACTGTGTAACAAAATTTTGACATCCTTTGGACTCATTAATTCAACAAATGATTCTTTTTTTTTTTTTGTGGTACGCGGGCCTCTCACTGTTGTGGCCTCTCCCGTTGCGGAGCACAGGCTCCGGACGTGCAGGCTCCGTGGCCATGGCTCACGGGCCCAGCCGCTCCGCGGCATGTGGGATCTTCCCGGACCGGGGCACGAACCCGTGTCCCCTGCATCGGCAGGCGGACTCTCAACCACTGCGCCACCAGGGAAACCCAACAAATGATTCTTGAATACCTACTTTGTGCCAAGAACCGTCCTAGCTGTCGAGGGTATGATGATGGACAAAACCAACCTGGTTTTCGTCTTCACAGAGCTTGTCCTGCCGGGGAGACAGACACCAGCCATGCAAATATTACATTATAAAGCTGGATGTGTTATGAGGGGAAAGCAAAGGTGCTAGGAGATACATGCTAAGGGGATTTAGTGTTGAAGGCCTGGGAAATGTTCCCAGTGAAAGGGATGTTTGAGCTGAGATCTGAGGGCTGAGTACGAGAGCCCAAGGAAGGAGGCAAGGGAAACCTTCAGATTTAATACTCACTCTTACTCTCTTAATGTAAGATGCTATTTAGTGTTCTGTGAAACTTGGATGATGACAGATGATAATTAGTTTGCAAACCTGGGGGCGCCTAAATATGCTGTCACTGACTGTTTTTACCTCACTTGTGCGTAAATAGTGTGTGTGTCGGGCTGGGAGAGGGAGGCTGAATGTACTTGAGCACAGTCAGGCGTCGTGTTTTCATTACACTCGGGGCCAATGCTGTCAGTCAGGCTCACCCAGGCACTTTGTCACGTTGCGGGTCGCGCTGTCTGGGCTTGTCTGCTCAAGGGCAGGCGCTCTTTATTTTAATTTGTATTACGTATATTTGCTCTGTAAGTTGTTGTTTGTTGGAACTTGGAGAGCCAGGTGCTGGCAGCTAGAGTATGGGCCAACTTTTTGGAAATTTGAACGAAGTTTGTTAACACAAAGAAGGGACACCCTTCAGCCAAGTGTAACGGGCTACTAAAATACGATAGCTGTGAAGGAACAGTCCTTTAAACCCCTCCCCGCTGCTTCCCCTAGTATAATCATCTCAATGGAACCCATTTTCTGACCTCTTTCAGGAAAGGTATTTCCTGAAACATTACAGCAGAGTTTTGCAAAGTGATGAGCCCATGATAGTATTAGAGATGATTTTAGACTGCCTGACTAGGTCAAGGGAAGACTGTGTTTGTAGCTAGCCTTTCTTCAACACCTGTCACTTGTGATTTCCCTTTTGACATCAAGAAGCAGGCCCTAAGACATTAATAACTTTGCTTTGTTTTCATTATACTTATGTTTATGATACTTTCTGTGTATGGCAAGTGATACTAATTTATAGCAGTGATTTACAGACTTTTTCAAAAATGATGTTAAAAATGAATTGATTTTTAAAAAAATAAAGCACATAATAGTAGAAATGACACTCAGAGTTGACAAAATCATTGAGGTGGTTCTTGAATGACTGAAGTTTGGGAACACTGCCTTGGTGTAATCTGGACTTTTTTCCTGCTATCTGGCATTTGTATTCTGGTTCTGAGGGCCTATAAAAATTGGGTGTTAAAATCTGATGACACGATAAAATATTATGTTACTCTCACTGTGGCTCTAATCAAAAGGATGGATAGTAGTAAGTGTTGGTGAGGATATGGAGAGGTTGGAACCCTCATAAATTGAGAGTAGGAATGGAAAACGGTGCAATTTTTTTGGGAAACAGTTTGACAGTTCCTCACAAAGTTAAAACATAGAGTTACCTTATGATCCAACAAATTCACTCCTAGGTATATACTCAAGAGAATTGAAAACCTATGTTCAGGTAAACACCTGTACCCGAATGCCTATTGCAGCGTTCTTCATAATGGCCCAAAAGTAGAAACAACCCATACATCCATCAGCTGATGAATGGATTAAAATGTAGAGTGTATCTATCCATACAGATATTATTCAGCCATAAAAAGGAATGAAGTATTGAGTCATGCTGCAACATGGATAAACCTTGGAAACGTTATGCTAAGTGAAATAAGCCAGACACAAAAGGTTACGTCTTGTAGTGTTCCATTTACAGGAAATGTCCAGAACAGGCATATCAATAGAGGTAGAATGTAGATTAGTGACTGCAAGGGTTGGGTGGAGAGGGAATGGAGAGTGGCTGCCAGTGGGTATGGGGTTTCTTTTTTGGGTGATGGAAATGTTCTCAAATTAGATGGTGGTCACACAACCTTTTTTTTTTTTTTTTTTTAATAAACAGCTCAAATTTATTTCTCACGGTTCTGGAGGCCATACGTCCAAGTTCAAGGTGCCGGCATGGTTGGGTGAGGGTCCTCTTCTGAGTTGCAGACTTTTCTTTGTATCCTCACAAGGTTGAGGGACAAGCTATTAAATATACTAAAAATCACTGAATCGTACACTTTTAAAATTAGGATATAATTCCTAATACCATAGGATTTATGGTACGTGAATTGTATCTTAATAATAAAATTGGGCAGCATAAAAAAGGGTAGCTGTCCATATGAAGGCTTTACGTGGCGGTGTTCACTACTACTGCTGCCGGTAGAATGACATTGCCCCTCTGTTATTAGGATTATGCTTTTCCCAGTGGTGCCCACGTGGCCTTTGGAGCCAGAATCCTAACACAGACCAACATGGGTAAGTTCTAACATGCTGTGCAAAGTGTAACATTATATCTCCATCTTCACAGTAGTACTCTGAGATCTGTGGGCTATTCACATGTATGTGTATATACATATATATACCTAACTGAATATATATATGGATGTATGAATACATATATTACTCATATGTAATGGGGGAGATGAGACTACAGAAATTGGGTGGTAGAGTAGGTAGGGCCTTGAACCAGTTCTTTGTGCTATACTTTCTGCTGTAATCTGTAAACAACTTGTCACACACTTGAGAGGTAGCAGGCCAAGGTCACAGTTGCAAAATGGGGTTGAAGATGAGAAAGCTCACTCTTGCCAGATTAACTCACTTATGTAAGGATGTATTCTCATGAACCTTTTCATTGATGCCACTGTAAATATTGACTCAAGATGTCTTAAACAGCAATAATAGAATACCTCATAATTTACAAAGCACTCTCAAACACAGTACTTCATGTTATCTTAGTTTAAATCTAGGGAAGCCAAAGTCTGAAAGTTGAGTAACTGGCCCTAGACACACAGGCAAGTCAGAAATCAAGCTGGATTTTAAGCCGGGTTGTCTGACTCCATGCCTGCTGTGTTTTCGTTCTTTCCTCACGCCCTCCTGTTGTTTTGTTTGGAACGTGTGGATCCATTCATTCTCCATTCATTTGACGGTTACTTACTGAGTGCCTCGTAGGGGTAAGAATCTGTTCTTGGAGCTGGAGCCAGGCTAGACGAGGACCCTAAATCTTATGGTGCAGATGGTTTAGAGGGAGGGGCCCAGCTGGAGACCATTGGCCTAATAAAGCAAGGTACTTTCAAAGAGTGATGCCTTAAGAAGAAAATAAGAAGGTGGTATGACAGAAGGGACTGAGACATGTCCAAGGACTTTTTTAGATTGGATTGTCAGGGAGCACCTCTCTGAAAGGTGACATCTGAGTTGAGACCAGAAGGACCTGAGAAAAGTCAGCCAGGCAAAGATCCGGCAGAAGATTTTTCTAGAAAGATGAACATCTAGTGTTCTGCATAGCCCCAGCGTTTCTAGTGCTCCTTCTAGGAATCGACTTCTGAGTCCTGAATTTAAATCATTGTTCTGGTCTTCTTCTGTACACACATCTGTCATTTTCTACTTTTTGTCAGTGTGTATGTATGTGTGTGTGTGTATGTGTATATACCTATATATATATATATATATGTATAATATAGCATGTGTGTGTATGTACCTATAGATATAACACACGTTGTATTATACATAGTATAAATAAACAATTATAAAAATAAATTTCAAATTAAGTACTTCTTTTTCAGTAGAAAAATATCATTCTAAAGGTGTGATTTTCCTATCAGGCATAAGCCTTTTGCGACATCACTTTGAGTGATTCCCTCTTAGGAATCTGACCTGGGGTTTTTGCTTGGGTGACTAAACAGTTGTTGTGATGACCATGAGAAGAAGGTGGCATCTCCAGTTGTTGGCCCTCCTCAGGACCACCTGTTGACCATATATTTCATGAGACTCCCTGAAGGCATTTGCAAACCCTACACACACAAGTGCTGTCGGGCAGTGTCTATTTGATGCTAAGTAAGTAGATCTGAGTTGGCTCAGATGGAATGAATACTTTGTTCCAGGGAAGATGTCATTCCTTCAGAACTTCCAAGCAGAAAGCTTTTTTTTTTTTTTTTTTTTTTTTTTTTTGGTACGCGGGCCCCTCCTCTTTTTTGCCTCTCCCGTTGCGGAGCACAGGCTCCGGACGCGCAGGCTCAGCGGCCATGGCTCACGGGCCCAGCCGCTCTGTGGCATGTGGGATCTTCCTGGACTGGGGCACGAACCCACGTCCCCTGCATTGGCAGGCGGACTCTCAACCACTGCGCCACCAGGGAAGCCCAAGCTTTTGTTTTTTAGGTAGTGCCATGCATTCTAAAATAAGAAACAGGCCGATGAAAGGATAGAGGTGATTTGGGTCAAATACTGTGAGTTTCGGGGTGGGAGGTGGCTGGTGGCGACTGCAGTGGCATTTGGGGAGGATGAGGTAGGAGGTTCCGTGAAAAGGATTTCGGTAGCTGCCGTCTCCCTTAAGAACCGGTCTCGGTGCTGATTGTCAAGGCTTTCTGGGGCTCTCAGTGGAAACAGAGCCGCTGTCGAACCTCAACTCCTCTTCCTCAAAGCTTCACCTGCCTCCTTGCTTTTCCGTACCTCCCTATACTGTATGTTCTCTTTGCAGTTAACTTTTTTTTTTTTTAATTATTTATTTATTTATGGCTGTGTTGGGTCTTTTTGTTGCTGCGCATGGGCTTTCTCTAGTTGCAGTGAGCGGGGGCCACTCCTCGTTGCGGTGCGCGGGCCTCTCGCTGTTGTGGCCTCCCTTCTTGCAGAGCATGGGCTCTAGGCGTGCAGGCTTCAGTAGTTGTGGCTCGCGGGCTCCAGAGCGCAGGTTCAGGAGCTGTGGCTTGCGGGCCCAGTTGCTCAGTGGCATGTGGGATCCTCCCGGGCCAGGGCCTGAACCCGTGTCCCCTGCACTGGCAGGCAGACTCTCAACCACTGCGCCACCAGGGAAGCCCTGCAGTTAACTCTTTTCATAGAGCAACCCTTCCACATTTTCTTCCCCTTGTAAAAAAATACAAGTGGAGGACAACAGCTCAGGACATCTCTGCCCCCCTCCCCCAGTCCCATCGCTCCCCAACAAAGGCTTCTCCCAGGGAGTTCTCCATTCTTGCCCTGAGAGCAGAGCCTGGGTCCCAGACTGTGGTAGAACCTTCCGGTTTTACGGTATTTCCCAGTTTTTGCAGCATCCTTGCTCATGCTTGCGTGTGCTTCTGGAGGGCAGGTGCTTCTTTTTGTGTGTATCGTAGATGCAAATCAGTACAGGAGCCCAGTGAACTGAGCTGTTCTTTGCCTAGAAAGCGTACCACACGCGGGTTTTTTTCTTTTCTTTCTTTTTTTTTTTCTCCTGTGGTTTACTTGGCTGATTTTTTTTTTAATTGAAGTATAGTTGATTTACAACGTTGTGTTAGTTTCAGGTGTGCAGCAAAGTGATTCAGTTATACATATATATATCTCCCTCTGTTCTTTTTCAGATTCTTTTCCACTGTAGGTTATTACAAGATATTGAATAAAGTTCCCTGTGCTATACAGTAGGTCCTTATTATCTATTTTATATATGGTAGTGTTTATCTGCCACACTCCTAATTTATCCTGCCCGCCCGCCTCTCCCCTCTGGTAACCACAGGTTTGTTTTCTGTGTCTGTGAGTCTATTTTTGTTTGGTAAATAAGTTCATTGTATCACTTTTTTAGATTCCACATGTAGGTGATATCATATGATACTTGTCTTCCTCTGTCTGACTGACTTCACTTAGTATGATAATCTCTTGGTCCATCCGTGTTGCTGCAGATGGCATTTTTCATTCTTTTTTATGGCTGAGTAATATTCCATTGTATCTATGCACCACATCTTCTTTATCCATTCATCTGTTGATGGATGCCTAGGTTGCTTCCATGTCCTGGCGATTATAAATGGTGCTGCTATGAATGCTGGGATGCATGTCTTTTTTTTTTTTTTCTCTAGCCCTCAGGATATACAGGTTGGTGTTGACCTGCACTGACAGCTACTTCTTGTTTTCTCTTTCTCTCTCTCTCTTTTTTTTTTTTGTATTCTCTCTCTCTGCCTTTGTCTTTTCCTGGGATGCTAATGGCATGCGGAAATCTTGAAGTATACCCCCTAATCTTCCCTATTTTTATTTGATCCTGGAAAGAGATAGCTTGCCTTTTTCTAAATTCAAGTTTTTGAAAACTTACTCTGGGAAATATAGGTATGTAGAGAATTTTATGAATTCTGCAGATATTTAATCCTTTAAAGGCAGTCATTTTTATTGGTGTATCACCACCCTCTTATAGTCACTGCTGGCCTAAAAGGCCAATTTCTAGAGCCACCTTCAGAAGTGAAAGAACTAGAAAAGAATTCAATTCAGATTTCCTAGAAAAAAAATAGAATCCGTCTCACCTGTATTTTAGAGTGCTGTTAAGAAACTTGGGACAGCAACTCAAGATGTTATCAACAACAAGCCTGTAGGCATTGGTGTCCCAAGTTCCTTAATTTTCTCATCGACCCATCTAGGTGGGAGAGCCATTTATATTTACATTACCATTAAAATTTCTGATGGTAGTCATAGACAGTAAACTAAGTCAGCTTAAATGACGTGAATAATTTCCTGGTATATAACACTGTACTTTCTTTAGATCATTTAAAGGGATGTCTGTGAATCTGCATTGGAGGATGGAGAGGCACTATATGGTGGTGAAGAGCAGAGACCCTGGTGCCAGCTCCCTGGCTCTCAGCCTGGCTCTGTGTGGCCTTGGGCAAGTCACCTCCCCTCTCTGTGCCTCAGCTCTTCAGCTCCGAAGTGGGACACTTATAGTACCCAATCTTGGGGACACTGGGAGGATTAAATGGTTTATATATATTAAATTTTGGCAAGGTGCCTGCCATGTGGTAAGTGACATTTAACTGTTTGTAATTTTATATATTTATTTTTCCCAATTTTAAGAAGTTTCTTCTTCTTAATTTTATATCACAGAAAACTTGATATCTTCTCAGCCATAGTATTTGGTGAGAGAAATCAACCCTATTTTATTTTGCATTAAAGGCTTTAGAATTTGTTGGAAGCCATCAATTTTGCAGGTCTTAAGACTGAAACTCCTCTGTTTGTTCACCAAATACAGACCTCTTGGAGGGTGTTCACCTGCATTTCCTCCCGTATCCTGATGCCACACCTGAGAGGATCCTGGGAGCTTAGGCTTTGTGGCTCAGTCTGGCCCTTGACTTTCTTTCTTTCTTTTTTTTTTTTTAATAAATTTATTTATTTTGGCTGCGTTGGGTCTTTGTTGCTGCGCACGGGCTTTCTCTGTTTGAGGCGAGCGGGGGCTACTCTTCGTGGCAGTGCGCAGGCTTCTCATTGCAGTGGCTTTGCCTGTTGCGGAGCACGGGCTTAGTTGCTCCGCGGCATGTGGGATCTTCCCGGACCAGGGCTCGAACCCGTGTCCCCTGCATTGGCAGGCGGACTCTCAACCACTGCACCACCAGGGGAGCCCTGGCCCTTGACTTTCTTTAATGTTCTCTTAAAATCTATAATTTGTACTGTATGTCAGTGTGAATGTTTCCATGTGTAGATTTTTTTCTTTTGTGTATCTCAGAAAGCTCTGTAGCCATCGTCTGGTCCCTCGTTGAGGGAGACAGAGCGGGCGCTGCCTGCCCTGCTTCATGAGAAGGGAGCGGATCCAGGGAGGCTAGTCGCACCACATCCTGAGTCAGTGCTTGCTGAGCCAGCAGAGGGCCAGTCTTTAAATTATGTATAATTCGAAAACAAGAAGTATACTTTTGCATTCTGCCCTCATTCTGGGCCTATATGATCTTATAAGGTATTAACCTCAAAAGTACTATTTTTCCCTCGTGTCCGTTACTGTGTACAAATAGTGTCAACTACCTGCCCTGTGGATGGGAGCCGGCTTTGGTATTTGGGCCCTTGCCCTTTCTGTTAATAGGAGGTTGGATGATGGTGGTATCCTATTAATTTGAAGATGGGAAGAAGGCAGTGACCGAAGATTATAGATCCGTATGGGAATTCCCTGGTGGTCCAATGGTTAGGGCTTGGCACTTTTACTGCCGTGGGCCTGGGTTTGATCCCTGGTTGGGGAACTAAGATCCTGCAAGCTGCGCGGCATGGCCAAAGAGAAAAGCAAAAAAGATTACAGAGTGGTAGAAATTCAGTGCTGGTTGGCCATGGGGTCAACTTTCCAGCCCCTGCCTTTACACACTGGAGAACAGGGGACAAGGTCTGCTCGAGGTCACATAGCTCCTAAGGTTAGAGCCACAGGCCTACCTGGTGTTGCCCCTGCACAACATAAAGGCGACTTTGCAAGATGAGGACCTATGAGATCAATGTCACTCAGTAGCATAGCACATGAGGCATTTCATGTTTCCCCAGAGTGCAGTAACAATGGGATTTTCTGGAGGAGAAAGCTTCACTTTAATCACTCAGGAGACCAGAGTGGACGTTCTCTCAAGCCACAATTATGGTAAACTTGTGGGGAATTTGTGTTGAAGAATCTAGAAGATTCTTCCCCCGCCACACCATAAGCTGCAAGGGCTAGGACCTTCTCTGTCGATTTTCCCATCAGGACTATCTGTAGCTCTGGTCTCAGGGGGTTCATGAAAGAAAGATAAGAAGGTGAGAACCGGACAGGGCCACTAAGAGGAATGTGACAGGTGAGGGGGTCCTACAACCTCAACAATTCACCCCTGTCAGAGTTGGGATCTTCAACCTCAACCAGGATTTCTTTTCTTTTGTCTCTTTTATCCAGCCAGTATTTGAGCGTCGCATTGTGCCAGGCAATGCATGAGGTGTAAGGCTGAGTCATCAACACGGGCGTGGCCCCAGCCCCATATTTTAGAGAGGGAGAGAGGCAAATGCAGGATAATGAACAAATAAATACTCCCAGGCTTGCTAAGTCCTGTGAAGGAAGCAAACAGGACACACAGGGAAGAACAGCGATTTGGGGGCTCTTGTGCGTACCGGGCTCCACTGGAGGCATCCCTGCGATGTGATATTTGAGTTGAGACTGAGAGGTGAGAAGGCACGAACGTTCCAGGTTAAAGGAGCGTCACAGTGACAGGCCTTGAGGTAGAAAGGGCCAGATATCCTCAGTGTCCAACGCGATGGTCTGGGGAGAATGTGGCAGGAGACGAAGTTGGAGAGGCGGGCAGGACCCGGACAGACTAGCCTGGACTTTGCTGGCTGTGGATTTTGATCTCACAGGGCTTGGAGCAAGGGAGTAACATTTAAACTGTGTGTTGAGAAGGTTTTAAGGAGTCTTCAGAACGTTAATCTACGTGAAAGACGCCCATCACCCAAGACCGTATATTGTATGACCCGATTTATGTGCAGTGTGCAGAATCCACCATGTGAGATCGCCAGGCGAACCCAGAGAGACAGAAAATAGGTTAGTGATGGCCCAGTGGTAGGCGGTGGGCTGTGTGACATGGGCAGTGACTGATGATGGGCCCAGGGAGTTTTTGTGGGGGGGGGTGTTGAAAATAAGATTGGTTATGGTTATGGCGGCATGAATATACCAGAACTCATTGAATTGTGCACTCTATATAGGTGACTTGTAGGGTATATACATTATATTTCAATAAAGCTGTTATTAAAAAATAAAAAAAGTCTACTGCCGCCTGACAAACCTGCTTCATTGTTCGAGGCAGCTGTCCCCAATATAGCAGCTGTGAGGGCCTTTCTCCACCCTCCTGGTATGTGAGCATCTCCTTCGGCCCCTTCTCCTGCGACCTCACCAAGTAAAAGGCATCAGCTGCTGATAATGTCAGCTTCTTGCATCAAACCTCCATGTCTTCCGATCCCGTACAGGCTTCTGCGCTGTCCTTTCACAATGCTCAGAAATGGTTTTCAATCCTGACTCTGCGTCTTGTTGGTTGTGTGACTTAGGCCAGTTACTCGACAGGTCCGTGAGCCCCAGTTTCATTTCCTTTTTTAAAAATTTAACACTTTGTGGGCTTCCCTGGTGGCGCGGTGGTTGGGAGTCCGCCTGCCGATGCAGGGGACGCGGGTTCGTGCCCCGGTCTGGGAAGATCCCACGTGCCGCGGAGCAGCTGGGCCCGTGAGCCATGGCCGCTGAGCCTGCGCGTCCGGAGCCTGTGCTCCGCAATGGGAGAGGCCACAACGGTGAGAGGCCACAACAGTGAGAGGCCCACGTACCGCAAAAAAAAAAAACCCCCAAAAAACAAACCAAAAACTTTGTATTTTCACAAACACTTAACTAGCACTTACTATGTACCTATCACTAATATATGTAAGTGCTTTAAGAATATTAACTTATTTACAAATTTTAACACATTTACTCATCCAGATAACCCCACGAGGTGTAGGTACTCTTAGCTTCTCCATTTTGTGGGTGAAAAAACTGAGGCACAGAGAGGTTAAGTTACTTGTATGAGGTCACACAGCTGGGAAGTAGCGGAACTGAATCCAGGCAGTCGGGCTCCAGAGGCCTTGCTCCCAAACGCTCTACCTCCATGGTCACAGGTACTCTCCTGGCCTGTAAAATGGGCTTAATCTAAGCTCCTTCCCTTGTTTCATTTATGATCCTTTGATCTTCAATTACTACATCTTATACCATTTCTGCTGTGCTCAGCATGGTGCCTGAAGCATAGTCTGTACTTAATTAATGTACTTAATTAAGTCACTTTCATCCATTTCTTTATTGATGACCTCAGACCCCACAAGGATTTGGGTGCCCCATTGATGTTTGGGCTCTGCCTTAGCTCTGCCTTTTAGGGCCATGATGTCACGGGGAAGGCACGTTCTGCATTTACGTTTCCTCAGTCAGTAGAGAAGAGATATAGTAATGACCTGGCCAGCATCCTCCCCCGGCTCCTCGCAGGGATCAATGAGACATCATCACATGGGCAGGCGCCCTGTAATCCCTGCAGCCCCCTAGCAATGCAGGAGTTCAGTTTCCTATGCAGCCCAGCTGTTTGGACTGTGCAGTGTTGGTAGATGGTTGAATAGACTGCAGTTTTCCCATGGAAATGTTGATGGACCCAGGTGAATTGGAGGTGATTGATGCATTATATGTTCATCTCAAGATGGGACTTGCCCCTGGGCAGTAATGACACCCAAGCAGTGGGCGAAGCTTCCAGGTTTGTTGCCGTGGCCACCGCATGGTCCGCACTCTGAGTTGATCGTCTGCAGTTCTATGAACTTAAACTTGCTGCGTGTCCAGGGAACTAGTTAATTCTTCCTTCGGTTCAGGGTAGGCATGCCAGTGACAATACTTGTAGCCAGTGTTTGGTTCTTAGACCAAATCTAATTTATAGTTTTGGAAAAATAAACTGTGCTGGGGGTGGTGGAGAGTACAATTTACTGGGTGAAGGACATTCTTTCCTCCTCTTTCACATGTTGCCCCCCTCCCCCCTTGGTCCAGGTGTTCCAGAATTGGATACAATGGTTTGGTTACTGAATTACAACAACCAACCTTGGAAAGTACACATTTCTTTTACCAGAGTATTGTGGCATGCTTTGTGTTCATCTTCACAATTTTGTTTTTGTTTTTAGAATCTGAAAACTTGGTTTGCAGTTTTTGTTGAATAACAACGATGATATGTACGTACATGGACGTCTACGCAAACACACGCATACACACACACACAACCTCAGACGTCTACATCACTGTTCAATTTCTTCCCTGCCCTTGGTGTTATCTTTCAAGTTCATGATACCTTTTGGGGATGGGGGTAAGGGAAGAGGAACTCAACGCTGAGCATTCAGGGCTGTCATTATAGTCTGAATTCCGGTCTTTAGACCCTCAGTTCTTTGGTTGATTGTGATTTGCATGTCAGTTTTTTCCCCCCAGTGATTTAGAGCAGTGTCTAAAGATCATCCAGAAGATGATTTCAGATAACACTAACTTCTGTCCTGCCCCCTCTCTGGGCACTTCTCCCCTTCGTGGCTGGACTCGGGATGCTGGGGACATGGCAGGCTGGGTCCCTTTCACAGTATCAGAAGTTGTGCAGAGTCTGGGTGGGTGGAGGGCTGGGGGGCGGCAGGTGGGTTTGCCAGACCTTCAACTTGGAACCCAGGCTTTCCTGGTTAAAATCTTCAGCTGGGATGCATTCCTTCCCAGTTCAGAAACCTCAAACGAGAGCTGTCCATCTGACTTGTTTTCTGGGTAGCTTGAATCCTTGAACTCCTATTTTCACTTCCTTAAATTATCCTGGCATGGACATATTTGCTACTTCCAAGTTTTGTTTTAGTAATAAATCCTCTACTTACGTGGTAAAACCCAAAGAGTAGCTGTTTTTCGGTTCCATCTTCTGATGTCTTCTGAGTGAGGTAAGTCTTAGAAGACACTGGTAGCTAGTAAGAAAGTTGAGTTTGCTTTAGAAAGAAAGTACTGTTTTTTTGTTGCTTCTTGTAAGAACTTGAAGCCATGGATTCGTTGCTGCATTCTCTTGCAGCTCTTCCGTGATGTGCAGACCAGCTTTGCCCAGATGGTTAAGAGCACAGACTTTTATTTTGTCTTCAGCATTTCTGTTCTTTCAGCTTGAGGCCTTCCTCCCCACCCCAAACGGACAGCCGCACGTTCCTCCTCCTTCAAATCGGTTGCTCCTTCCAGAAACATAGTGAAGAGGCTTTGTTGGTTCTTAATTGAGCTTCCAGGGTCCTCGCGGCTGGATCTGTGGTTGTGTTTGGATTTCACGCAGCGTCTGCTTTGAAGGCAGCTGGGAGGCCTCAGCAACGGCTTCACATGCTCACAGCTCTCATCAGGGCAGAAGACCCGACAGAGTTTTTCTCAGGACCAAGTTCATTCATTTGCTAATTGTTTTTGGCTCTGAGGAGGTTTGGGATTTAAGTTTCTGGGCAGTTTATTTCCTTCTTCATACTCTGCAATTGGAAGTACAGGTAACATACTAAGTGGAGAAGTGTAGACTTTTAGATCTGAAAGGTACTGAGAGTTCTTTTAACCTGCTTTTCAGACAATGAATTTAGTTGTTGTCCCCTTTCTTCAAATTATATTTAACCAGAAGCCTGGCAGGGTGACTGAGAAAATCAGAGCAGCGAGCAGTAGTGTATGTGGGTGTCAGTTTTAAAGGAAGCCTCTTAGTTCACTCGAGGAGCCCAAGAACCGGAAGTAAGTGGTTTAGCCAGTGTTGTGCATGGCAGGACATGGACTAAAGCCAGACTAAGAAATCAGGTTCCCTTCATTAGAAAGCAGGTTATTGGCTGCAGGGGCCGTAGGGAAAGAACTGACACAGCAAGAGGGCACAAGGGAACTGTCTGGGGTGACAGAAATGTTCACATCATGATTGTGGTGTGGTTACATGGCTGTATGTATTAGTCAAAACTCATTGACTGGTACACTGAAAATTGGTGAGTTTTATTATATAAAGTGGATAAAAAGTTGTAAGAGGTCTCCTAAAACATGTTCAGGATTTTTTTGGGGAGGGAGGGAAGGAGATAACATTTTCTCTGCTTTTTAATTCAGTGTAATTATATTAAATGATTCTTTCAAAAATATCAAAAGAAAAGAAACAATCAGATTCACTTCATTCCCAGTCTAGTCTGTTTTTCCAGTTGGCAGATTTACCATCACTCTGTACTCCTTGCTGCTGTTACTTATACCAAGGCTTTGCACACCTTTTCTCTAGAAGGCCAGATAGTAAGTATTTTAGGCCTTGTGGGCATTTGGTCTCTGTCTCAGTTACTCAGTTCTGTTATTGTATCTCGAAGACAGCCAGAGACAATATGTAAACAAAAGAGCATGGCTGTGTTCCCATAAAACTTTACCTCCAAAACCGGGCGGTGGGCCAGATTTGGCCCATGCGCTGTATTTACCGATCTGTGAGTTACACCTTTGTTCCTTTTGGAGAAACTCAGCGAAATGGGTGTTTTTCTACATCCTCACCAGAAAGATGAATGTTATAGAAAAGTGGGACTGTAGAGGCGTTTGGCAGACAACAGGTCCTCAAGCGCTTGGAATGCCCAGCTAAGCTCACAGATTTCGCTCTGTCAGGGAGGGGATGGTTTTGCTCAGGTGAGATTGTGGAGGACGAACCAAGAGGAAGGAGGGACTGAGCATGGGAACCAGTTTCCGGATGATTGTAGAAACCTGGGCAGCTGTGACAGTAAGACAAGGCAGAGGAGATCTAGTGGAGGGGTACTCAACATTAAGATGGAGAGAACTCAAAAACCTGAAGACTTGAAGTCCTGGGGATGAAGAATCTGGAGGAGGAGGCGGATGGCTTCCACTTCCTGGCTGGACAGCTCTGTACGCCTTGGGGTCATTGACCAAAATAAGGAAAATGGGGGAGAGGCAGGCTTGATGAGGAGGATGAGTGTAGGTTTGAACTGTGTTGAGTTTTTAGATTAGAGAGCAGAATTTGGAACGCATCACTGTATAGCTCTGTAGCCTTCAGATTTTTAAAAAAAAAAATTTTTTTTTTTGGCGGTACACGGGCCTCTCACTGCTGTGGCCTCTCCCGTTGCGGAGCACAGGCTCCGGACGCGCAGGCTCAGCGGCCATGGCTCACGGGCCCCGCCCCTCCGCGGCACGTGGGATCTTCCCGGACCGGGGCACGAACCCGCGTCCCCTGCATCGGCAGGCGGACTCTCAACCACTGCGCCACCAGGGAAGCCCCGCCTTCAGATTTTTGATCGTGCTTTTCCATAAGTAAATAATTTGCGGGCACACACTGACAGTACGTAGACATTTATCTCTAAGTAATACACACATTCTACTGGACTATAGTGCATATTATAAAACCTAACATAAGAATTAGGCATATCCAAAGGGTAAGAAATATTGTTTAAAAATCACAAGGCAAATGTATGTTTAATGTGTGATTCTTCATTAACATTAGGATGTTACATCGTGAGATGTGACACCATATTTCTAGTAGTTCTCTTAGATCTGGTCATCCTTTGATTAGCAACATCAATTCACCGTTTTTGATAGTTGGCTTGGGCTTGTGTTACCTTCAGTGTGCAGTTCATTTTGCTTTTCTTGCTACTCCTTGTCCTTTTGAGATCGGTGGCGGATCCTGAGCTGAAGAAGGGAGGTCATGGCTGCAGTTTTCTCCCCTCAGAGTGCACACAGGATATTCTGACACGGGAGAAAGAGGATGGCTTGTGAGGAAATTGGGTCCTTCCATATCCAGAGGGAGGAACTGTGCTTCCATCAGGGGTCTCAGCAGCTGCAAAGGCAGCGGCACAGCTGGCTGTGTCCTTTTGTCTCAGGCTGCCGCTGGGGCTGAGACAGGCTGGGACCTGGGACCCTTTGCTTCAGCGCCTGCACCTGGACACACGTCTCCTCGGGCAACAGAATACAAAGAAGCTACAAGGGACTGAAAAGAACTGCGTGCATGCACAGCTGGGGCAGATTCTGGACAAGATACAAAAAGAGCAAAAACCCAACAGCTGCTTCTGAAGAGCCGGGAGCAAAAGCAGGGCACTGCGCATGCCCCCTGCACTCAACCCTTCCAAAGGGGCGGGCAAAACACCTAAGCCCCCACTCCAGCCCATCCCTCTGGACCCGCCCCCACCCTCACCCTATATAAGGAACCAGCTCGCCCCACCTCCGGGAGTGAGCAAGGGAACCTGTTACTTGTTTTTGCTCCCCCTGCTGCAGCAGGGGCCCCAATAAAGCCTTGCCGGAATTTTTTGTCTGGCCTCTGATCAATTTCTGTTGATTAAGGAGGCCAAGAACCCTGGTCGGTAACAGACTCCCCCCTTCACCGTTCTTCCTGGAGACACTGATTGTAGTTTTGACTCATTAGGAAAGGCCAGTGGGTCAGGGGCCCGTCTGACCAGGCAAAAAGAATTCCTCAGTCCTTCAACGTTATGGAGCTAAAATTCAGTACACCCTGTGTTTCAAACATGGTGTTATTGCCTGAATTCATACTGCTGTACTTAAACCGGTTTTATCAGGTAGTTTTTTGTTTTTGTTTTGTTTTTTAATATGTATTTATTTATTTGGCTGCGCCGGGTCTTAGTTGCAGTACACGGGATCTTCGTTTCTGCATGCAGGATCTTTTCATTGCGGCATGTGAACTCTTAGTTGTGGCATGTGGGATCTAGTTCCCTGATCAGGGATTGAACCTGGGTCCCCTACATTGGGAAGGCAGAGTCTTAGCCACTGGATCACCAGGGAAGTCCCCTATCAGCTAGTTTTAAAATTAAGGCCTACAGACTTCAACAAAACGGGGTGACAAAGAAAGTCATTCTAGGATAGAGTTGCGTGTCTCACTTCACGAAAAGATACTTGGAGGTCCGAACAGTAGACCACCCTTCTGAATTTTGGGGAGATGTTATAATACATTGAATCAGGAGTGTCAGTAAGTTGAGAAGGCGGAGGAGTTTTGATGTCAGATCCTTAACCATTTAATGTTTTTAGAAGTGTTGGGAATTCCGAGAATATTGTAATGAGATGTAAATGTTCCACCCAAGCCTTGCTTCCTTCCCTTTGGTTCAGATCATCAGGAACGGACCTCCTGCTAAATGTTCATCTCCTTTGCATTGGAGGTTCCTCCCCAGAACAGTGCCTTGTATGTGGTCATTGCTCCATACTGTTGTGGAATTAAATTGAATTGTGTGATCTGTGATTGATTCTCCTAGTCAAAGAATACAGTATACCCAAACCCTGTTTACATCATCTGGCACTTGGTGGCCCTTTTAGGGGACCTACATGAGATGCAAATCTACAAGCGTTAATTAGATCGATTTCCGAATCAACACATTTACTTTATTTATTTATTTTTGAATTTTATTTTACTTATTTTTTTTTATACAGCAGGTACTTATTAGTCATCCATTTTATACACATCAGTGTATCCATGTCAATCCCAATCGTCCAATTCATCACACCCCCACCCCCACCCCCTGCCGCTTTCCCCCCTTGGTGTCCATATGCTTGTTCTCTACATCTGCGTCTCTATTTCTACCCTGCAAACTGGATGATCTGTACCATTTTTCTAGGTTCCACATATATGCGTTAATATACGGTATTTGTTTTTCTCTTTCTGACTTATTTCACTCTGTATGACAGTCTCTAGATTCATACACGTCTCTACAAATGACTCAGTTTCGTTCCTTTTTATGGCTGAGTAATATTCCATTGTATATATGTACCACATCTTCTTTATCCATTCATCTGTCGATGGGCATTTAGGTGGCTTCCATGACCTGGCTATTGTAAATAGTGCTGCGATGAACATTGGGGTGCATGTGTCTTTTTGAATTATGGTTTTCTCTGGGTATATGCCCAGTAGTGGGATTGCTGGGCCATATGGTAGTTCTATTTTCAGTTTTTTAAGGAACCTCCCTACTGTTCTCCATAGTGGCTGTATCAATTTACATTCCCACCAACAGTTCAAGAGGTTTCCCTTTTCTCCACACTCTCTCCAGCATTTGTTGCTTGTAGATTTTCTGATGATGCCCATTCTAACTGGTGTGAGATGATACCTCACTGTAGTTTTGATTTGCATTTCTCTAATAATTAGTGATGTTGAGCAGCTTTTCATGTGCTTCTTGATCATCTGTATGTCTTCTTTGGAGAAATGTCTACTTAGGTCTTCTGCCCACTTTTGGACTGGATTGTTGTTTTTTTAATTTTGAGCTGCATGAGCTGTTTATATATTTTGGAGATTAATCCTTTGTCCGTTGATTTGTTTGCAAATATTTTCTCCCATTTTGAGGGTTGTCTTTTTGTCTTGTCTGTAGTTTCTTTTGCTTTGCAAAAGCGTTTAAGTTTCGTTAGGTCCGATTTGTTTATTTTTGTTTTTATTTCCATTACTCTAGGAGGTGTATCAAAAAAGATACTGCTGTGATTTATGTCAAAGAGTGTTCTTCCTATGCTTTCCTCTAAGAGTTTCATAGTGTCTGTCCTTACATTTAGGTCTTTAATCCATTTTGAGTTTATTTTTGTGTATGGTGTTAGGGAGTGTTCTAATTTCATTCTTTTACATGTAGCTGTCCAGTTTTCCCAGCACCACTTATTAAAGAGACTACCTTTTCTGCATTGTATATCCTTGCCTCCTTTGTCATAGATTAGTTACCCATAGGTGTGTGGGTTTATCTCTGGGCTTTCTATCCTGTTCCACTGATCTATATTTCTGTTTTTGTGCCAGTACCATATTGTCTTGATTATTGTAGCTTTGTAGTATAGTCTGAAGTCAGGAAGTCTGATTTCTCCAGCTCCGTTTTTCTCCCTCAAGACTGCTTTGGCTATTTGGGGTTTTTTGTGTCTCCATACAAATTTTAAGATTTTTTGTTCTAGTTCTGTAAAAAATGCCATTGGTAATTTGATAGGGATTGCATTGAATCTGTAGATTGCTTTGGGTAGTATAGTCATTTTCACAATATTGATTCTTCCAATCCAAGAACATATATCTTGGATAGTATATCTTCCATCTGTTGGTATCATCTTTAATTTCTTTCATCAGTGTCTTATAGTTTTCTGCATACAGGTCTTTTGTCTCCCTAGGTAGGTTTATTCCTAGGTATTTTATTCTTTTTGTTGCAATGGTAAATGGGAGTGTTTCCTTAATTTCTCTTTCAGATTTTTCATCATTAGTATATAGGAATGCAAGAGATTTCTGTGCATTAATTTTATATCCTGAAACTTTACCAAATTCATTGATTAGCTCTAGTAGTTTTCTGGTGGCATCTTTAGGATTCTCTATGTATAGTATCATGTCATCTGCAAACAGTGACAGTTTTACTTCTTCTTTTCCAATTTGTGTTCCTTTTATTCCTTTTTCTTCTCTGATTGCTGTGACCAGGACTTCCAAAACTATGTTGACAATAGTGGTGAGAGTGGACATCATTGTCTTGTTCCTATCTTAGAGGAAATGGTTTCAGTTTTTCACCATTGAGAATGATGTTTGCTGTGCGTTTGTTGTATATGGCCTTTATTATGTTGAGGTAGGTTCCCTCTATGCCCATTTTCTGGAGAGTTTTGATCATAAATGGGTGTTAAATTTTGTCAAAAGCTTTTTCTGCATCTATTGAGATGATCATATGGTTTTTATTCTTCAATTTGTTAATATGGTGTATCACATTGATTTGCGTATATTGAAGAATCCTTGCATCCCTGGGATAAATCCCACTTGATCATGGTGTATGATCCTTTTAATGTGCTGTTGGATTCTGTTTGCTAGTATTTTGTTGAGGATTTTTGCATCTATGGTCATCAGGGTTATTGGCCTGTAATTTTCTTTTTTGTAACATCTTTGTCTGGTTTTGGTATCATGATGATGGTGGCCTCATAGAATGAGTTTGGGAGTGTTCCTTCCTCTGCAATTTTTTGGAAGAGTTTGAGAAGGATAGGTGTTAGCTCTTCTCTAAATGTTTGATAAAATTCACCTGTGAAGCCCTCTGGTCCTGGACTTTTGTTGGTTGGAAGATTTTTAATCACAGTTTCAATTTCTTTACTTGTGCTTGGTCTGTTCATATTTTCTATTTCTTCCTGGTTCAGTCTTGGAAGGTTATACCTTTCTAAGAATTTGTCCATTTCTTCCAGGTTATCCATTTTATTGGCATAGAGTTCCTTGTAGTAGTCTCTAAGGATGCTTTGTATTTCTGCAGTGTCTGTTGTAACTTCTTTTTCAATTCTAACTTTATTGATTTGAGTCCTCTCCCTCTTTTTCTTGAGTCTGACTAATGGTTTATCCATTTTGTTTCTTTTTCTTGATGAGTCTGACTAATGGTTTATCAATTTTGTTTATCTTCTCAAAGAACCAGCTTTTACTTTTATTTATCTTAGCTATTGTTTTCTTTGTTTCTATTTCATTTATTTTTGCTGTGATCTTTATGATTTCTTTCCTCCTGCTAACTTTGGGTTTTGTTTGTTCTTCTTTCTCTGGTTCCTTTAGGTGTAAGGTTAGATTGTTTGAGATTTTTCTTGTTTCTTGAGGTAGGCTTGTATAGCTATAAACTTCCCTTTTAGAACTGCTTTTGCTGCACCCATAGGTTTTGGATCGTTGTGTTTTCATCCTCATTTGTCTCTAGGTATTTTTTGATTTCGTCTTTGATTTCTTCAGTGATCTCTGGTTATTTAGTAACGTATTGTTTAACCTCCACGTGTATGTGTTCTTTACGTTTTTTTCCCTGTAATTCATTTCTAATCTCATAGTGTTGTGGTTAGAAAAGATGCTTGATATGATTTCAATTTTCTTAAATTTACTGAGGCTTGATTCGTGACCCAAGATGTGATCTATGCTGGAGAATGTTCTGTGTGACAAGAAAGTGTAATCTGTGTTTGGATGGAATGTCCTATAAATATCAATTAAATCTATCTGGTCTATTGTGTCATTTAAAGCTTGTGTTTCCTTATTAATTTTCTGTTTGGATGATCTGTCCATTGGTGTAAATGAGGTGTTAAAGTACCCCACTATGATTGTGTTACTGTCGATTTCCTCTTTTATAGCTGTTAGCACTTGCCTTATGTGTTGAGGTGCTCCTGTGTTGGGTGCATAAATATTTATCATTGTTATATCTTCTTCTTGGATTGATCCCTTGATCATTATGTAGTGTCCTTGTCTGTCTCTTGTAATAGTTTTATTTTAAAGTCTATTTTGTCTGATATGAGAATTGCTACTTCAGCTTTCTTTTGATTTCCATTTGCATGGAATATCTTTTTCCATCCCCTCACTTTCAGTCTGTATGTGTCCCTAGGTCTGAAGTGGGTCTCTTGTACACAGCATATATATGTGTCTTGTTTTTGTATCCATTCAGCAAGCCTGTGTCTTTTGGTTGGAGCATTTAATCCATTCACGTTTAAGTTAATTATCTATATATATATGTTCCTATGACCATTTCCTTAATTGTTTTGGGTTTGTTTTTGTGGGTCCTTTTCTTCTCTTGTGTTTCCCACTTAGAGAAGTTCCTTTAGCATTTGTTGTAGAGCTCGTTTGTTGGTGCTGAATTCTCTTGGCTTTTGCTTGTCTGTAAAGCTCTTGACTTCTCCATCGAGTCTGAATGAGATCCTTGCCAGTAGAGTAATCTTGGTTGTAGGTTCTTCCCCTTCATCACTTTAAATATATCGTGCCACTCCCTCTGGCTTTTTAATTTCTGCTGAGCAATCAGCTGTTAATCTTATGGGAGTTCCCTTGTATGTTATTTGTCATTTTTCCCTTGTTGCTTTTAATAATTTTTCTTTGTCTTTGATTTTGTCAATTTGATTACTATGTGTCTCAGCGTGTTTCTCGTTGTGTTTATCCTGCCTGGGACTCTCTGCACTTCCTGGACTTGGGTGGCTATTTCCCTTCCCATGTTAGGGAAGTTTTCGACTATAATCTCTTGAAATATTTTCTTGGGTCCTTTCTCTCTCTCTTCTCCTTCTGGGACTGCTGTAATGTGAATGTTGGTGCATTTAATGTTGTCCCAGAGTTCTCTTAGGCTGTCTTCATTTCTTTTCATTCTTTTTTCTTTCTTCTGTCCCACGGCAATGAATTCCACCATTCTGTCTTCCAGGTCACTTCTCTGTTCTTCTGCCTCAGTTATTCTGCTATTGATTCCTTCTAGTGTATTTTTCATTTCAGTTACTGTGTTGTTCATCTCTGTTTGTTTGTTCTTTAATTCTTCTAGGTGTTTGTTCTTTAATTCTTCTAGGCCTTTGTTAAACATTTCTTGCATCTTCTTGATCTCTGCCTCCATTCTTTATCTGAGGTCCTGGATCATCTTCACTATCATTATTCTGAATTATTTTTCTGGAAGGTTGCCTATCTCCACTTCCTTTAATTGTTTTTCTGGGGTTTTATCTTGTTCCTTCTTCTGGTCCATACCCTCTGCCTTTTCATTTTGTCTATCTTTCTGTGAATGTGGTTTTCGTTCCACAGGCTGCAGGATTGTAGTTCTTCTTGCTTCTGCTGTCTGCCCTCTAGTGGATGAGGCTATCTAAGAGTCTTATGCAAGCTTCCTGATGGGAGGGATTGGTGGCGGGTAGAGCTGGGTTTTGCTCTGGTGGACAGAGCTCAGTATAGCTTGAATCCACTTGTCTGCTGATGGGTGGGGCTGGGTTCCCTCCCTGTTGGTTGTTTGGCCTGAGGCGACCCAGCACTGGAGTCTACCCAGCTCTTTGGTGGGGCTAATGGCGGACTCTGGGAGGGCTCATGCCAAGGAGTACTTCCCAGAAATTCTGCTGCCAGTGTCCTTGTCCCCATGGTGAGCCATAGCCACTCCCAGCCTCTGCAGGAGACCCTCCAACACTAGCAGGTAGGTCTGGTTCAGTCTCCTCTGGGGTCACTGCTCTTTCCCCCCGGTCCTGATGAGCACACTACTTTGTGTGTGCCCTCCAAGAGTGGAGTCTGTTTTTCCCCAAGTCCTGTCGAAGTCCTGCAATCAAATTCTGCTAGCCTCCAAAGTCTGATTCTCTGGGAATTTCTCCTCCTGTTGCCAGACCCCCAGGTTGGGAAGCCTGCTGTGGGGCTCAGAACCTGCACTCTAGTGGCTGGATTTCTGTGGTATAAGTGATCTCCAGTTTGTGATTCACACGCCCAGTGGTAATGGGATTTGATTTTATTGTGATTGCGCCCTTCCTGCCGTTTCATTGCAGCTTCTCCTTTGTCTTTGGATGTGGGGTGTCTTTTTTGGTGAGTTCCAGTGTCTTCCTGTCAATGATTGTTCAGCAGTTAGTTGTGATTCTGGTGCTCTTGCAAGAGGGAGTGAGCGCATGTCCTTCTACTCCGCCATCTTGAACCGGGACACCAACACATTTCCTTTAAAACATAGCAAAATAAAGCAAAATCCTGTGGTTAAAAATACTTTAATGATCAAAGTACTTGATGTGAAGGGCTGTCAGAACAACTCTGGGCTCACTGTCTTTGTGGAATTAGAGGTTTTGCTGCCTTGAGCCTATAGGCTGAAAGCATAGCTTTGGGATGTCTTTTTCATGGGCCACACCTGCCAGGACAGAGGCTGATCTAGTCAACAATCTGATTTCAGTCTCGTACAGAAAATTAGAAGAGAATAGCTCTAGAGTTTTTGCACTGGGGCATTTACTCTCATGTCTTAATCTTCATGTACACAATCCTTTCCACATTTTGGAGAGATTAATTAGTTAATAAAAACTAATCCTTAGTACAGAGCAAGTATCTTGTCAAAGATTGGAGTTTTGTTTTGGGGTTTCATTTTGTTTATAATATTTCCCAGTATAGAAATGACCTCCTTTAATCTTGAAACATTGAAACTTGCAACAAATACCCTGATATCACAATCAGTAGTTCTGTTAATTTTAGTGACTCACTTGTGTTGGAAAATAAAATCAGGTGACTTGTGCATTGGTAAGAACATGAAGTTCTTTGTCTATCTTATGCATTCAGTTATTTATTTCACAAACATTATGCACCAGCAATGTTCTAGATGCTGGGGAATAGCAATGAATAAAAACGAAGACTCTACTTTCATGGTGCTTGTATTCCAATATATAAATCCTAAAACATTTTTAGGTAGGATCAATAATAACAGTAAACGACCAAATTTGGGAATATATTCTGGGGAAGCTAATAAGAAAGGCTGTTAAGATTTTATTTTATCTCCAATTTATGCTGTTCCAGAGGGGGCTACCTAAGCTTTTGCGAGTTTGTGTGTCTCTCTAGCAACTTTTGTTTTGAACACCGAGGGGACTGACGACCTGAATAAATCACTTTTTAATCGAACGAAATATGTAATTATTTGCTTCATAGTGTTCTAAGCTCTTTATAACTATTAACACTTAATTTTCATCACAGATCTGTGTAGTAGGTAGTGTTATTATCTCTGTTTTACAAATGAGCCAACTGGGTAACTTGCCCCAGGTACCCAGTTAGCAAGAAGTAGGATTGAGATTGGAACTCAGGCTCTTAACCACTGCCCTGTTGCTTTCTGATATAAATTATAAAATAGTATTTTTAAAAATCGTAAGATATTTCTTTTTTTTTTCCTTGTTGCCTTTGGGATTTCTCTGAAATTTTAGGGTCATTTACAGGTTTGGGAAGAGGGGAGAAAGTCTGGCTGTCTCTCCCTGCTGCTTCCATTCTGTGGGAACTCCCTGTCCTTTGCCTTCCTGGTTCTTTTCACATTGAATTATGTGCTTAATTTGTGTAAATGGAATGTGTTTAATCTAATTTTATTTAATTCTGTATTTCTCTCAGCGCTGCTAGACTTTCAGTAAGTTCTTTGAAGCAAAGAACTGGTAAATAGATACATTTGACAAATAGGTTAAAGTGTACTGTGTATTCCAAATTCTAAAACCAGTTTATTTGAAATTGGGGATTTTCCCCTCCTTCGTGGGACTGCGTAATAGTGTGATTTGGCTGTTTATAAATGTGTAATTGTATTCTAAACAATAGGATAACTGAACAATAGGCCGTCTTGTATTGGAATAATAAAACTGAAAACAATACTATTTAAAACTTAGCATATTCAATAGACATGTCCCTTGAGGGGAAATTCTTTTTACTTTTAAAATTTTTTATTGAAGTATAGTTGATTTACAGTGTTGTGTTAGTTTCAGGTGTTTAGCAAAGTAATTCAGTTATATCTACATATATATATATATATATATATATATATATGTATTTCTATTCCTCTCCAGAGTCTTTTCCATTATAGGTTATTACAAGATATTGAATATAGTTCCCTGTACTATACAGGAGGCCCTTGTTGCTTATCTATTTTATATATAGTAGTGTTTATCTGCTAATCCCAAGCTCCTAATTTATCTCTCCCCACCCCTTCCCCTTTGGTAACCATAAATTTGTTTTCTTTGTCTGAGTTTGTTTCAAAATTCATTTGTATCATTTTTTTAGATTCCATATATAAGTGATATCATATGATATTTGTCTTTCTCTGACTTACTTTGTATAGTATGATAATCTCAAGGTCCATCCATGTTGCTGCAAATGGCATTAGTTCATTCTTTTTTATGGCTGAGTAATATGCATATCACATCTTCTTTATCCATTCATCTGTTGACGGGCATTTAGGCTGCTTCCATAGGGAAAAGTCTTTAAGCCACTCTAGATTCTGTATTTGGGTAGGTAGCAACATGGTGTTTCTACTTGGTAATTCTCCTACATCTCAGGGATCTTCTGATTAGTTGAGATCAGACCATTTATATTCCTCAGAATCTTCAAGGAGATTCTTGCCTTTTCTCAGGCAAATGTTCTGCTGTTTTGTTCAGTTCCCTCTTGTCCTATCCAGAAACTTCATCACACCTTTCATCTCAACCTTCTTCTCTGTGTCCGAAATATTTCCTTAATGCACTGAAGCTATTTCTGAAATCCTGTTTCTTCAGTGAAACTTTTCATAGTTAAAAGAGAAATCTGGGGCTTCCCTGGTGGCGCAGTGGTTGAGAGTCCGCCTGCCAATGCAGGGGACACGGGTTCGTGCCCCGGTCCGGGAAGATCCCACATGCCGCGGAGCGGCTGGGCCCGTGAGCTATGGCTGCTGAGCCTGCGCGTCCGGAGCCTGTGCTCCGCAACGGGAGAGGCCACAGCAGTGGGAGGCCTGCGTACTGCAAAAAAAAAAAAAAAAGAGAAATCTGGCCTCATCTTTATTTCTACTTATTATTCAAGGGTTAAATTTTATGAACATCCATAGTGCATGGTTCCTTCACTTTACACTTAATGGACTGGTTTATCCTGCACATGACAACTAATATGAGTTGGTTTTGTTCTCGTATTTTGAGCAAAGAACTTGCTTGGCACAGTAAACATGAATTGCAATTCTTTTGGTCATTGGGCCTTGTTTATTTTAGGAAAGAGTTTATCGCATGTGGATGAACATGAAATGAAGTGTAGGTTTGTGTTGGTTTGTTAGGGCTGTCATAACAAAGTATCACAGACTGCGTGGCTGAAACAACAGGAATTTATTCTCTTGAAATTCTGGAGGCTAGAAGTCTGAGATCACAGTGTTAGCAGAGATGGTTTCTTCTGAGGCCTCTCTCCTTGGCTTGTAGATACCTTCTTCTCCCTGTGTCTTTACATGTTCTTGTCTGTGTATGTGTGTCTCCTCTTCTTATAAGGACTCAGTCATACTGGGTTTGGGCTCATCCATATGACCTCATTTAACTTAATCACCTCTTTAAAGACACTACCTCCAAATACAGTGGTGTTCTGAGGTATTGTATTGCTGATTAGAACTTCAACTTATGAATCTTAGGAAGATCAGTTCAGCCATGACAGGGTTGAAATGGACAATATAGTTGTCTTAAATTTTTATGACAAGTTAAAACAAAAATTCCTTTTAAAGCTTAAAAGTAGGCAAAGGAAGAGAACCTTCTGAAGGAGGGGAGATTGTAAGATATTGGTTTGATCTGGCTTAAAATTGGCCAAGTCATTTAGGGCAAAATTTACAGTAATTAGTCTTTTGTCCATACTTTCCCAATTTTTTGCATTCAGTAAAATGTGAAGTATCTTTTAAGTACCTATGATTCTATTTTAATAATAACTGTTTTGTACTTAGACCTTACTGCTGATTTAGGAAGGTGTTTGGAGAGGAATTTTTATAATCTCATGTTTGCAGGGTAGAATGCAAAAGGATCAGGGCTTGGGGCAACAAACCTTGATCTGAATTTGAGCTCTTCTGTATTGAGCTGAAGAAAATGGCTGACAAAATCCTTCTCTCGGCATCTTACCAGCTATGTGACTGTGGACAAGTTATGCAACTTACACGAGCCCTAATTTAGTCATCTATGAAATGGGAATAAAGTTGTAAGGAGGCTCTCCTCGGCTTTTGGCCCTTGTCACTGTTGACTACTGCAGCTGGATTCTGTGCAGCTGCCCCCGGCTGCCCCAGTGGCATGATACTCCATGCCTGCTGACTTGTGTGGCCTCCACTGTCTGCCCCACTCACATGCCATGGAGGCCACTTGTGGCTCGAGGCGATCAAAGTAGAGCTGAGTTTATATCAATGTCCCCAACCTTGCTGCTGTGTGACAGATCCCCTCTGATAGATGTCACTCCAGGGAGGATGGGTTGGTTCTGACTAGTTATCATAAAATTAATTTTTTCTTAATCTCTTCCTGTATTTATTTGATCGTCCCAAACAGTTATCAGGACATTGCTTCTCTTTCTACATCTTATCAGGAGGTGAAAGCTTTTGCCGCTTTCAAAACTTTCAAAAAAGTGGGGCAGAGATATCGTTTAGCCTAGGATATCAGATTTTGAGATGCATGGACCTTAGTATTGCCAGAAGTAAGTGCCGGACCTACGTCTACTTTTCCTGGTTCAGAGTACCCGCATAGAGCTTTCGTGAGAGTTAAATGAAGTGTGTGTGTGCTTGTGTGTTTGGGTGGGAAGGGGACAGCAGCATGCCTTCCACATACTTTATTCTAGTTAAATTGAGTTTTCATCCTTTGTGTTGGGATTGAATTTATATAAATCTACCTTTTAAAACACTAAGGTGGCTTTTATTTTTGGGCTTAAATAGATCAACTAATTTAGTATAAGATTTTCCAGTAAAACCATTAACGTGTTGACCAGAGAGTTCTCTATACAGGAGTAAAGAATCCCAAGTTCTTTTAGGGTTACCTATTTTAATCATTATATAAGAACATTAAAATACAACACTGTTGGCAGTAGTATTTGACCTGGAAAAATTCCCATAAACTAACCCATTTAACATTGTCTTTCTCTGGTACCACTGCTGGTACCTACTCCTCTAGATCTTGTATTCATCAGAACTTTTTCAGTTGCAAGGGACAGAAACTCAACACAGATAAGCTTAAGCTAACAAGGGAATTTATTTTGATTTAAGTAAAAAATGCTGGGGTTAGAAGTATCTTTAAGTAGGGTTAGATCCAGGGACGTGTTGGATATTACTGGGACATCTTCTTTGTCTCGAATAGATTTATTTTGTAAAAGTGATCAGAAAAATGACTGCCAGCATCCCCAAGTTTGTATCTTTATGACTTCTAATTGGAAAGGAAGAAGGGGACTTTGTCTTCCTATGTTCATATATCAGATATCAGGGAAGATTTTGATTGGTTCTGCTTGAGTCACATGGTCATCCCTGAACCTATAACTGGCTGATGGATAGAATAGTGTGGCCAATCACTGTGGTAAAGCATCTTGATTGGCAAGTCCACTGGGATCACATGGGCTGGGAGAGGGATGGTGTTCCAGAGGAAGACTGCTTAGCAAACAGACAAACATATGTCTAGCACAGATAACTAGCATTTCAAGTCAGCAGGGGTTAGTGTTTATTCTTTTAGCTGAAAGGGAATGGGCTGGTAACTGTCAAAATTGTGTAGGATAGGGCTTCCCTGGTGGCGCAGTGGTTGAGAGTCCGCCTGCCGATGCAGGGGCCACGGGTTCGTGCCCCAGTCCGGGAAGATCCCACATGCCGCGGAGCGGCTGGGCCCGTGAGCTATGGCCGCTGAGCCTGCGTGTCCGGAGCCTGTGCTCCGCAACGGGAGAGGCCACAGCAGTGAGAGGCCCACGTACTGCAAAAAAAAAAAAAAAAAAAAAAAAAATTGTGTAGGATCCATTTGAAATTTCTCTTTTTGCATTTTTAAAAATAAAACATTTTTAATTATTTATTTTTTAAAGGTGGTAAAAGATACAGCACATAAAATTGACCATTTTAACCTTTTTTTTATCGCAGTATAATTGCTTTACAATGTTGTGTTACTTTCTGCTGTACAAATAAGCTGTGCATTAGATTTAAAATCTACTTAAAAAGATGAGGACACACTTGAAAGATGTCCTTCAGGTGGAATATACATTGTATAGACAATCAAATAGTGGAGCATAATTGGCAATTCCTGAGGTTGATTTAAATGTGGGCATCTTTTTGAGTAAAGGAACAAAAATGACAATAATGGACCCTTTTGCTTTTTTTTTTGGTAGGGTTAGATGATTGCCTGCAGCAGTATGTCTACAAGTTTGAACGGGAGAAGATAAATGGAGAGCAGCTGCTGCAGATTTCCCATCAGGATCTTGAGGAGCTGGGTGTCACACGAATTGGACACCAGGAACTTGTGTTGGAGGCTGTCGACCTTCTCTGTGCACTGGTTAGTTCAGGAAAAGGTGATCTGTACCACCATATGTTTTAAAGAATCTCATCTTCTAAATCTCCACAGTTTTGCACTTTAGCTTATCATCATTTTCTTAATGATCCATGGAAGTAGAGCATGAGCTGAAGATAATATCAGAAGGGAAGAAAAGAAATCATTTGCTAGGTAGAGTTGGCAAGCGATGGCCTACAAGTTCAATCTGGCCCACTATTTTTGTAAATAAAGTTTTATTGGAACGCAACCATGCCCATTCATTTAAGTGTTATCTGTGGCTGCTTTTGTGCTACCGTGGCAGAGATGGGTAGTGGTAACAGGGACCGTGTGGCCCCTCAAATCCTAAAATATTTACTCTCTTGGCCTTTACAGAAAAAGTTGGCCTTTTATGGAAAAAATTTCTGTATTCATCTTATTTTCTTTTCAAAAAGAATAAAAAGATGAAGATGGTCCTGAATGAACATGTCATCTTCTATATTGAAAGGACAAATGGGTTCTGATTTTCGTGCTGTTTTTGTTACTATAAAAAGAATTTTTATGTTTCACAGATATCTGTGATATTTCAATAACTGATACTGGTGCTTGGAATAATCAACCTGTGAAATGGCAGCTAGATGGGAGAAAATGTGAACTTAGTTACATTTCGCAGCTGACTGAGTTTTGGCTTGAACGTGAGTGAGTTAAATCCTGCCAGGTTCCGACTCGTCATTACATCTGTGGCCGTGTGGGTAGTAGCTCTTTTAGGTATGGTTTAAAACCACCTCCAAGGGTACTGTGTTTATAAATTGGTTGGCATAGGGTGGGATCCTTGTCAGTCTGCTGTGATGCCATGCGAAGGCTGCTGTTTCCTTAACTGTCAGGATTTGGGCAAAGTCGGCAGCATTCAGGCTGGTTTAGTTACGCTGTGAACCTGAGCAAGGGGTGTATACAATTATATCACCGAGAATGGTGGGAGAAAATGTGCTCCCGATTATTTTGCCGTTGCTGGTCCGCGTTGCATTGATTCTTTAACACTTGCTGCATTGCGCGTGTTCTTCTTCTTAAAGTGGATAGAGCCTTGTCTTCTGCTCTGAGATGTGCTACTCTTGTTTAGGAAAGTAATGGGAAAATTATTTGTGGTTGATAAATGAGCTGCCACCAGGAAGATGCTGTGGCCAAGTGATGTGAGAGCTGGTCTGGGAAGCAGGCTTTTGCATTTTAATCCAGGCTTTGCTGCACACTCCTGGCTCTGTGACCTCCAGGGAGATGGTGGTGTGTGTTTTCCCCGTTTGTACAGTGATGCTCCCCTAGATGTGGCTGTGTACTAACCTGTAAGTGTTTTGCACTGCCCAGAAGATATCTGAGTCCTGTTTATTATTAAAACTGTTTGTTTTTCATACAGTAAGACATGTTTGAGTTTAGTCTTGTCCTTTCTGGGAACATTACTTTTTGGACTTTTCTGCTATTTCAGATCGTCTCTTTCACTTTGTGGTAGGACTTGGAGGGCAGGTCAATGACTTTGAAATCCACAGTGTGGAAGGAGAGCAGGCAGGATGGACTGGAGGCACGTTGTGGACCTCAAGTGGGATAATTAACATAACAGCTGCCTCCCCGCTTTCCTCCCTTCCCTACCTCTTAAAATATTAGACTAAAGTGAACAGAGCTGGACAAATGCCAGAACCTAAAGCTGTGTTTTATCTCTTACAATTTCCTCCTAATTTCCTTTGTAGACAAAGTTTTGACCTCAGACTCATTATGGACATGTTCCGTGTAGCAGAGTGCCAGTGAATGCATTTGACACGAGGGTCACAGAGAGTTCTTAAATGAATGTGGCTTTTCTGGGTTGGGGAGGATTTTAGATCATTTCAGTAAAATATCTTTAGCCTTGCTATAATCTCCTTTTAAAATATTCTTATGGTAATGCATCTATTGATTATACTGTGTTTAACCCATTCACACCATATAGAGCTTTGTGTATATAAACAGGTGGTAAGTTTTTGCCTTGAACTGTCCATCCCCTGGACGGTTAATATGTGTTTGCTGTTGTCCCTGGTATTATGGAAGACATTTTTATGTAAACAGTTTAGTGGCTGTTGATTTTATGATGGACAGGAAATGAGTAGAATTAGAAGTAAGAGATGGGGAGGAAAAAACAAAAACCACTGGAAAGTTTTGGAAAGAAAAGTGCCGATAGGATCTTTAAGAATCTAAAATAGGGAATAGCTATTGATTAAGCTTCCAGAACCGATGAGCAGATGGGCCACAAAGAGCTGCTTCTGGATAGGGAGCAAGGAGAAAAACTTCCTTTCGTGAACACTGACCTTGGCTGGCTGGAGTGGCTTAGGAGAGTGACTTGTTTTCTGAGGCAAACCAGGACCACTTCCCAGGATTGAGTTCAGAGTCGGAGCCCAATTTTTCTCCCTCTGTCTGGGGCAGAGGGTGACTGGGACCGGCTGTAGAGCTGCTTTTTCCAGTAGCTGTTAGCCACATGTGACTATTTACATTAAAATTAATTAAAGTGAAATAATAAAATTCAGTTCCTTAGTCACAGAGCTACATTTCAAGTGCTCAGTAGCTACTTGTGGCCAGTGTCTACCATATTTGGATAGTACAGATAGCGAACATCTTCATCATTGCAGAAAGTTCTGCTGGGGACAGCATTCGTCTCTAGGGTGGGATTGAGAGTCAAAATGTGTAATTGTGAGACCCATTTTCGTTGCCAGATCAACCAAACCCTAGTTTCCTAAAGACCGAGGCGGGGCAGATTCGTTTTTAAGGTTGAAGTAGGCTGAGAAAGTGAACAGGGGCAGATTCGTTTTTAAGGTTGAAGTAGGCTGAGAAAGTGAACAGAGTTGGAATCCATACATGTATGAAGTGATGCCACCTACCTGTGTGCTTATGTGAAATACCTGTAACGTATCTACCTGCCCTGGGTGCTTCTGTGCACTCGTGTACCCCTGAGTGTACCCCTGAGATGCCTCACTGTTTATCGTTTACCCAGCCATGGCAACAGTTAAAAACTGGTATCCTTTTTGTTATGGGGAGAAATAGTGAAGGAAGAGGAATCTATTCTAGCAATTTGTATTTAACTTGATCTTGCTTATGAACTTATTAAACTGTGAAGTATACTTCTTAGGCTGAAACTTAATTGACCCACGTCAGTAAAATGGATTTGATTGTGTGACTGTGAAACTCCTTAATCACCATGTATGTTAGACCACAGACAGAGCTAGTAGGAATGGGGAAAGAAAGTGGTGGAGAAGTTGTGTAAGGTTTGTCCTTAGCTAAAATGTGTACAATTTATGACACCAGAAGAGTGAGCATCTGCCTCTTTCCTTTTCTCCTGTCTCGTGTGTTGTTTCTCTAGCCAGACCAGGAAATGACCCCTGATGGCTAACTTCTAATGACGTGAGATCTCAGTGGAAGGTTCGTAGTACGTGTCTAGATTTTTGGAGATTCATTTCATTTCTTAGTTTGTACTGTCTTGATACCTTATCTTAAGTTAAGCAATTTCTGAAGGAGACAGATATTAGGGAAAAGATTAGTGAAAATAATCAGATCTGGTCTGAGAAATTATTCATTTACTGTCTTTCATTGTGGGACACATAAGTCAATAATCCTTTCCTGATTATGTTTCTATAGTAGAGGTTCTTTGGAGCTAATATAATCAGTTTCTTGTTCTCTTCTTATTGTGGAATGGGGTGGAAGGGGATGGAATTTTCCTTCCTTTCTTTGTTCCTTCTTTACTGCTTTTTAAAATTATAATCTATATAGAAAAAGCAAAACTGCAGTGACAGAAAGATCAGAGGTTGCCAGGGCCTGGGGCTTGGGGAAAGTGACTATGCAGGGGTATGAGGGATGTTTTGGGGGCGATGCAAATGTTCTGTATTGTGATTGTGATGGTGCTTATGTGACTATATACATTTGTTCAAATTGATTATGTCGTGCACTTAAAATTAGTGAGTTTTATGCATCATAAAGTATACCTTAATAAAGCTGATTAAAATCTCTGAAGTACCTTAAAACATGAAATAAAATTATAATCTATTATAGCTACATCTGTCTATCCTTCTAGTCCCGTGATTTGTTTTTTTGGGAAAAAAAAAAAAAAGAATCAGAGAAACTGAATGGAAATGAAAAGAACCAGTTAACAAGCTACATTCTCCTTTATTTTAATATTAAAAGTCATAGGTTTGTAGAAGATTGAGGTTTAAAATTTCCTGTAACACTAAGATGAATTTAATCCTCTTTGAGTTCAAGAAATAAATGTTGTCTACAGTAATAAAAGTTCCGAGTAATCCATGGTGTCATTGGCTATAGAAAGCTGAGTTTCCTGCTTTTAGTTCAGAGCTCTTGCTATAAGTCGGCAGGCTGACTGAATAAGGGGACACTTCCCTTTAATCATAGTCACAAGTGCTTCAAAACAGGCTGTGTCATGTGGCTCTTTATCCACTCAGTTTTGAGTCTTTGATTCTCTGATTTAAAAAGCCATGGTGGGGCTTCCCTGGTGGCGCAGTGGTTGAGAGTCCGCCTGCCGATGCAGGGGACACGGGTTCGTGCCCCGGTCCAGGAAGATCCCACATGCTGCGGAGCGGCTGGGCCTGTGAGCCATGGCCAAAGAGCCTGCGTGTCCGGATCCTGTGCTCCGCAACGGGAGAGGCCACGGTGGTGAGAGGCCCGTGTACCGCAAAAAAAAAAAAAAGCCATGGTGACAATGCATCTTTTTATTTTTGTCTTCTCTACTGAAGGACAATGCCATGTTTTGGTCTCCAGAAAATGACAGTGAAAAAAAAAAGAATGAATATCAAGTTTAGATGGAACATCACTGTTAATACAGAAGACTCATTTTTGTTCTGAAATTTACAATTTTTTTTAAAGCTCACAAAGACAATTTCAGTCAATGCAGCTGAAGAGTTTTTTCTTTATAATTGTTCTTAACTCTTTTCTATATAAATTTTTAAAAAATATTTTTTATTTTCTAAGAAGCAACATGCCACATAAATTTAAACTTCACATAAAATCTAATGAAAGTTTGCAATGTTTTCATTCAGGGTATTGTCTTTTGTTGTTACTGTTGCTACTTACCATTGTTCATCTTGCCAAAAGAAAAAAGTTCTCACAGACTCCCTGGTTTATTTATGCTTTATGTCTCTTGATTTGGGGACATGGCTCACCCCTCCCTGAGGCATTAGAGATGGGGCTATAACAGAGGAGGGACCAAGGGACAGGCTAGATGCAGTGGGGACAAAAGCAGTGATCAGATCCAAAGAGGGCCCACCGGCCTCTCAGAAGAGTGAGGTCCAGGTTGGCCGAAGCTGGCTGAAAGAAGCTTCTAACACATCATAGGGGATGGAGCAGGTCAGGATAGAACTTAGGGGGGTTAAACAGTTTGCTGGTTTGTGCTAGATCCAGGATGACTGGCCACTTCTCTGTTTGCTTGTCCAGTGCCCATCCTGGTTTCTGTCTCATCGCTTTGCCCGTTCTTGGACAGGGCGTGTGGAAGGGGGCATGTACAGCATCGTGATCCAAAGCTTGTACCCTCGGTGCAGATTGCCTTGGTTAGAATCCCTCCCGACTCCCACCGATTAGCTGTGTGACTCCGGAGAATTGATGGAATGTCTCCGTGCCTCAGTTTTCTTACCTGCAAAATAGAGATAATATCACTTCCACCCTCATACGCTGTTTTACCTGAAATAATATTTGCCGAGCACTAAGCCCGGTTTCTGGCATAAAGTGTTCAATAGTGTTGGCCATATATTATAACCAATTTTTAAATGATACCACATTCTTGCTTTGGGATGCTATTGACACAGTTTAATATACCCCAGAAATATTTTCACCTTTTTCTTAAAAAAAGGATGAAACGCCAATTTAGGATGTGTACATGCAATTGAATAGTGAAATTCATCCTCCCCCCAAAGTCATGTCAGATTTACATGTCGTTTCTTGTTGTTACTTGGGATTTGTTCTTTATCTGGAAGAGAGTAGTCTAGGGCAATATTATCACGTGAAACGGAATTTTTAAAAGCATCCAGGTAAGTCAAACACTGTTCAGAAAGAACGGAGGTTAGAAGCTCACAAGATGGAAATGACCTTCCAGGTGAATTGATGTTTAGTCAGTGCTGTTCTGTTTCTGTGTGACTTTTATCTGATGGAAATTCCTCCATTCAATGACTGCTTTACGTCTGCTGTCCTGGAAATGCAGTCATGAGTAATACACACAGAGCCCAGCTCTCACAGACCTTGCATCCGACTTAGAAAGACAGCAGTGAACAAGGTGGTTCAGAGATGACAGAGGTGATGGCTAGAGAGTGACCTCAGGAGGTACTTGGCAGTGTCTGGAGACATTTTTGTTTGTCACACCTGGGGACCGGATGCTACTGACACCTAATGAGTAGAGGCCAGCTAAACATTCTACCATCTACAGGAATCCCACCCCCCAACCCAAACAAACAATTATTAGGCTTTCAGTGTCGCTAGGGCCCAGGATGAGGAACTGCTCCAGATGGTCCTGGAAGCCTTGAAGAGGAGGGGACATTTGGGCTAATTAGGATGTGATAGGAAAGAGCTGTCCATGCCAACCTTTGTGGGAGGAGAATTTCGGGAAGAGAAACTAGCAAGACAAAGTCCCTGAGGCAAGAGGAACAGAGGCAAGGCTGGTGTGGCCCATGTGGGTGAGATCAACACGGTGAGCAAATCATGTAGGGTTTTGTGGCTGACATAGGAGTTATTCAGGTAACTCAGTGGGTTTTTGGTTATAATGAGAGTTTGGACATTGTTGATTGTTTTGAATTTTTCCCTTTGATTTTGTTTTCCAGAATTACGGCCTCGAAACTGACAATATGAAAAACTTGGTTCTGAAACTGCGAGCATCTTCCCACAATTTACAGAATTACATAAGCAGCCGGAGAAAAAGTCCAGCCTATGATGGGAACACCTCCCACAAGCCCCCCAATGAGTTCCTGACTTCTGTGGTGGAGCTCATAGGCGCTGCCAAGGCCTTGTTAGCTTGGCTGGACCGGTAAGTGATGGGTGTGCCTTACTGTCCTGTAAAAGGAGGGTCTGAGATGCATAGAAGTCAGTGTTTTGCCTGAGGAAGAGGAACCTTTATCCCTTTCTTGCCCTTGCCATTGGACCTGTCCAGGAGTTTGGAGCCAGTGGTCCATTTTAGGGTCCCTTTGGAAGTTCCTGAGGTGAATAGCAGGAACAAATTAACCTCAGCGTAGAGAAGAGTTTAAGTTGAGTTTTACTGAGGTTAAACGTTACTGGTTATTGGTTTGTATGAAGGCTGTTAGTTGACTTTTGAAGGGATGTTCATTCTCTTGGCTCATTTTTGGATGTGTTTTTATCTAGAACTTCTCTGTCTCTGTTCTATTGAGATTCCTATTTTGTGTGTTACTTGAGAGGAAACAGTTACATAACAATTTAAACCAGCCTGTTGTGTAGCTGTGCTTGTTAACACACAGTGTGGGATCCCAGTGGGTTCATCCTCTCCACTTTTTTTCTTTAAAGAGAATTTTCGTTGCTTCCTAGGGCTCCATTTACAGGGATCACTGATTTCTCAATAACGAAGAACAAAATCATTCAGCTTTGCTTGGACCTGACCACTACAGTCCAGAAGGTCAGTACATCACTGGTGTTTTCTAAAAGTTTTTTTTCCCTTTTCCTTTTCTTCAAAGGGTTTACATGCAGGTATGAAGTACCATTCTTTCTCCCCCCATCAGAGCTGGGGAGAGATGAAGGGCTTTAAGTTAGATGAATTTACCGATAGTTTCTGTGAAAAATGACCAGTGGCCTTTACATCAAAGATTACCTTCTTTTGCTTTAAAATAGTTGAGCTAATAGCCCTTTACTTCCTCTAAAATGTTAGAGCACTTAATTTTTTTTAAATAGAAATTCTGGAGTAACTACATTTCACCATAATCTTTGTTCTGAGTATGTTACTGTATCTGCTTGTTAATTTTCTTTTCATTTTGACCTCTGGTGGTTAGGTTTACCAGTCAGGAGGAGCTTGGTGGTGATTCAGTAACAAACAGCCCCCAAACCTCAGCAATTTATTCCTGGATTATCTACATCCAAATGGGTCAGCTGAGGGATCTGCTTCAGCTCGCCTCACTTCAGGTTGTAGGCTAACAGAACAACCAGTATCTTATGTTGTTTGTCTCTGGGGCAGAGGTGCAGAGAACCTGGGTGATTCTCACACTGACAAATGTTCTGGTTTGGAAGTGACACGTCAGTTTCACACACAGCTCATTTGCCAGACCTTCACATCTTAGTGAAGGCCAGGAAGATATTAACTGGCATGTAGCAGACTGTTGTAAAATTATTTTTGAATTGAGTTGAGGCCATAAAATGTAAGGAAGAACTTGTTCTTTTTTCACATCTCACTAGGTTTGAAAATTCTGTGATTGCACATTTGTTTCCACTGGTGATTTGGCAAAAAGTAAAGAACATCCTTTCCTCAGTTCTAACCATGCCATAAAATAGATGCAGTTCTGAAAAGCTATGTGCTTTCTGTCTGTTCCCGGAACATGAAGAGTGAAGTTTGGCTGTTGTTTAAGGTCCCGTCCTGAGCAGCCCTTGAACTTGAGGCACGTGGGACTTCATTGTTATGCTTTTGAGGCCATGTTCTTAGGAAAATGCTCAGAGCAGTAAAGTGGCTCTGAGATTCAGCTCTTTTTTATGGTGCATAAAATAATCTTGACAGAAGGAGTCTGATACCAATCACGGTGCATTCATCATGTAGCCACCAAGTCCTGGCATTTGCGGTAGAGGCTGCCCAGGGGTACAGATCCCACTCAGAAGGGTGCCCACTGGGCATTCTCATCACTTACCCCTGTTTACTGGGGCCGCATGATGCCTGGCCCATGATTCATGGTACTTTTTAAATGTGTGTTTAAACGAATGAGATAATGCTTTTGACAAATATGCTGTTGAGAATTTGTCGCTTATCAGGAAAAATTTAACCCAAACTTAAGGGACACAACAGGTATTGTTTCTATTTGTGTTTATTTTTTGTTTTTGTTTTCCTTTTGGTGCTCATTGAGCGTATGTTTCAGAGACAGACAGCTATGGGTTCAAATCCTACCGCTACCATTACTTAGCCCTGGGACATTGGACAAGTCACTTCAAACTTATGAGTCTTAATTTTCTTACCTGTAAAATGGGAATACTAACAGTTACCTTACCAGATGATTTGCTGGAATTTCTACAAGTTATCGTGGAGTAAGAAAAAAGGGAAAAAAAGTGTAAGAGGAAGACAAATGGTGACCAAAAATTTTTAAAATATATGTTATATATGTATTTGTAATATGCAGTACATCTGAAAACCTATATACAAAGGAATATATAAATACAGTGGGCAATTTGGAAGAAAAGTTGGGTTTACTTTGGCTGGAAGAAAAGTTGGGTTTACTTTGGCTGGGAGAAAAGTGGGGAGAGAATGTAGGAGGCAAGCCAAAGAACAGAAAACACTTATTCTTTTACAAAAAGCATGTATGTGACCACATTTACTCATGCAAAATTATATCTAGAGAATTAGTATAGAATATTTTAAAAATAGTAATACCTACCTCAAAAGATTATGAAGATTAAATAAGATATATGTATAGCACAGTGCCTACTTAAGAAATAGTAGCCTATAGTAGGAAATATAAAAATCTTTTTCTGGTACTGCTTTTCTGGAGCCGAACTTGATGGCTTAAGAAGACGACAAAGTTAACAAACATGTTGGGATTTCTGGTACTTTTTAGTTTATTTAAATTTGAGCAATTTTTAAGGATTAAGACTGGCCATGTGTAAATATATATGGGAATGTCATTTTATGAACTTAGTTTGAAAAACATGTTTAGCTCTTGACGGACGTGTGTTTTCTGTAGTAATTGGAGAACGTAGTCGCTTTGGCAAGTAGTAAAATTTGTGTGCACAGTTGAAGGATGAGTGGAATGTCTTTTTCCACGTGCGGTGTCGTGGCAGCAGCAAGGCGGAATTTGCCAGGGGTTTCACACCCTCTCACAACTGCGAGAAGTGCAGTTTTTCTCCATACTTCTTGGCAAAAGATCTTTTGACTGTTTAGGAAGAAACCTGCCTTTTCCATTTATTGCTTTTTTTTTTTTTCCTGGAGAATTGAAGGAATAAAAGCTGTGTCTCTTTATTTCTGGTGACAAGGAACATGTTCTCCTAGAGTCTTTATTCTCTGTGTCCGTGTGTGTGAAGACAGGCGTTTGTTTGTCCCTTTCTTCTTTCTCTGTTCCACATACTGCCACTCTCCCCCCCTCTTTCTTGTTACTTTCTCTGCATCCTTCCCTCTGATGAGTGTGTACCTCTCCAGACTGGAAGGATAAACAGTTGTTTTCTTCCTCCGTAAGAAAAGGGCACTCTTCTTCTTCCTCGTGCTAATTAACTTTTTTTCTTTCCTTTTTTTAGTTGAAGTATAGTCAATCCACCATGTTGTATTAGTTTCAGGTGTATAGCAAAGCAATTCATTTGCGTCCCACGCCGAGTCCGTGGATAGACCTTCCGTCCAGTTTTCAGGCTATAATTTCAGGTGAAGTCTCCTGGTGGGAAGGGATTCTGATCTCTTTCTTTAATCGGTCCTCCTGAAGTTGCGAGGGCGTGAAAACTGGCAGGAGACGACATGGCAGTGACAGATACCGGGTTCCAGTGTAGGAAGAAATGCTGAGCAGCGGAGAGCCCAGAAAAACTGCGTGGAAAGAAAGCATACCATCCAGCAGAGGAGGGAAAGTCAGGAGACCATTTCTGGGAGCTGGTTGGGTCTCAGGTGTGGACTGTCTGCCTGACGTGTGTTGTCACGTTTAATTCTCAACAGTTCTCTGAGACGGGTTTTATTATCCTCACTTTACAGAGAAGGAAACTGAGCTCTGGAGAGGTTAAACCCATCTCCCAAGGCTCCTCAGTTAGTAAGAGAGTAGAATAAGGAAGAGTGGCAGAGAAGGGGCAGCTGCTAGCTGCCCTGGCTGGGTCTCTGCCAGGTTGATTGGCCTGAGTCTGCTGATTCAGGTGACCAAGGAATGTGACAAAGCTCAGGCCTGCTGTCGGGGTCATAAGGGCTGACTTGCTTCCAGTTCTTCTTTTTTCCATTCTGTTGCCTTCATGCCAAATAGCATGAAGTCAGGCCTGCAGCTGCTTCCTCCCGGTAGGAATGGGTGTGGGAACCCACGTTCACGGGGGCGGAAGGTAAAAAGCGGCGCTTTCACACGCTGCCTTGGACAGTTCGTGGAGACGGGCGCGCCCCTCTCCCACTGGCTCCATCACCACAGGAGCCCATTTTCTTGGTGGCTTCTCGGATCCGTCAAGGAATCGACCATGAGGTCACACATGCACCTTGGTGCGTGGGCCCCAGTGTATGGACAGGAGCTCTCTGCCAGTGGGTGATTACCTCCTGAGGATGACAGCCCTCGTGTCATTTGGGATGTGTAGTGAAAAATCATAAACACAAATCATTAGTTTTATTTCTAGCACGAGACTGTGTAAGTATTCTGTTTTGCTACAGTTGACATTTATTTGAGAATTCTGTCCTTCAGATGGTGTGAGTAGGGGAGGGGCCGTCACAGCAGTTGACGGTTTAGTTCCATGCACAAGTTGGAGGACGAAAAGCACAATTTTGAACTGTAATCATTCATATTTTACAGCAGTTGTTCCTGGAGTTTGAATTTATATCTGATTCACACATGCAAAAATACATTCCTAAGTTTCCTTTTTTTAAGTGTTTTCTCACTAGGCTGCTCTTTTCCTGAGAGTCTGTGTAAATTTTGGGAGCAGTAGAGTGACTATTATTTCCCACATTTTTACCTAGTAGAGAAAATTTAAAAACCTTTTAAGAAGAAGGCACCTAACGTCTGATTATAAAATGACATAGGGTAGAATATCATACGTTTTCACCCCTACCGCCAGTGGCAGTAAAATGTGACCTAAAATGACATTTTGATTGAAGTGAACATCTTTGTCTGATGAATCCAACAGACTTGATCAGTATCCTTCCTGTACATAACATAATTCGCATTTTCCTTCGGGTGCCCCAGTTTGGGATTTACTGAATGGTGCCAAATACACTGTCAAGAATCTCGTTGATCTCCCTCTTCTTCTGCATGCACTCTGCCGCGTTGATTGAAATCTGCTGTAGGTACGCTTTAGAAGGTTAACTGAGAGTTTCACGTTCCACCGGACAATGGTTATTCCTATCATCAGCTAACTGGGTTCATACGGTTCCGAGTCTTTTGTTCTTAAGCTGAGTAAACAATGCTTTGCATTCCAGCCCATTCTTTAATGTCATCAATAGCATACCTCAAGACCACTTTTCTGGCAGTGTGTTAATGAACGTTTTGTTGAACGCTTTTCATCTATTAAGGACTGAAATATCTGATTTAATCTCAGTGGTGCTTAAAATAAACTCTGTGGCTAAGTTTACTCAAGCCCTTATTTGAAAGCTATTCTTATGGGCAGGCCCAGAGCGAAAGACTCCAGGCTTGTTGGCCCAGTGCTGGCTCAGCCTGGGGTCACATTGGAGAGTCATTGTCAACTTTCTTGGACTCTTTCTGGCTTCCTGCTCTCTGTACGGTCTGGATAATAGGTGGACTTTCAGTTCTGGTGATTTTTGTAGGCTTTCTGATTAAATAATTGGTCAGATGGGTTCCTTGGGTGATTAGCCTCCGGGATCAGGAGAGATGGAAATCTCAGGAGGAGTCAAATGTCAGCTCCTTTCCTGTCTGCCCTCTTCTCCCATCCAGGTCTCTCCTCCAGATGGTCCAGGACCGCTCAGGCTGCAGGGTGGGAGGTGTGTCAGGGACCTCCTTGGACCCCAGGAAATATCTAGTGAGCTAAGCCGACGGTTTCTGAAAGTTTTTAGCTCTTATAGTTTTCATTTTCTTCTTTCTTCCTTTAGGATTGCCTTGTAGCAGAAATGGAGGATAAAGTTTTGGCTGTAGTAAGTATACCTTCTAAAAGTGACAGTAAAATTCCTTTTCCCAAAACAGTGGGAATCACATGAATTAACGTAAATGTACGGTGGCTAATTATTTCAGGATATGCTTCGAAATATTGGCTTTTGGGATATGAGTCTATTAATTTAGGTGGAAAAGGAAGAATAAAAACTATTTAACAATAAGACCAACTCCTGTGGAAATTCCTGTGCTTAACTTGGGTATATTGGGGTCTCTGCTTTACTCTTTTTTTCCCTGCTCTGAACCCTTCATCAGGGTACAATTATACTTAAATTACTAACTAGCCTGTTAATCAGGGTGAAACTGATGTGCAAATTTCACTTTAGGACCATTTTGTTTAAAAAAAAAATCTTGGCCAAAACCTTATGATAGAGGGGAGATGTACTGTGACTGTTTAAAGAGCATTCTGTAACTATTCATCATCGCTTCCTCCTTTTGACATAAGCCAGCCTGTGCTCTTTTGATAAGGCCTTCCTCCTACTGGTGTTGAGGAATTTAGCAATGAAACTTCTATAAATATATTTTCCATAAATAGGGAGGCTAAACACATTGGAGGAATGTAAAAAGTGTCACTTCTTGGATTCTCCCCCTTGGGAAAAAAAAAAATCACTCTTCGGAATCTCCTGATTTCCTTAGTTGTTTAATTTTCAAAGGTTAGATGAATCTGATCGGGAGAAATAACCACACGTAGCCACTGTGATTTCTACACGGGGACCACTTAATAGGGATCCTCACGTCTCTACAGTTGTACCTGCTCAGTGTTTGGCGTTCAGAGAATGTGAGCCATCACTAAAAAATCATAGACCTAAATGTAAAACGCAAAAGTATAAAATGCCGAGAAATAACAGGAGAAAATCTTGGTGACCTCGGGTTTGGCGACGAGTTTTTAGATACAACACAAAAAGCGTGATCCGTGAGAGAAACACGGATGAGGTAGACGGCATGAAAATGAAAAACACTGCTCCATCAATGCACTGAGAATGAAAAGACAAGCCACGGACCGGGAGAAACTGTTTTCTGAAACACATATCAGATAAAGGACTTGTAGCCAAAATACAGAGAGAATTCTTAAAACTCAATAAGAAAACAAACAACCTAATTACAAAGTGGACAAAAGGTCCGAACAGACACCTCATGGAAAATGATATGCAGCTGGCAGATAAGTATATGAAAAGATGTTCCACATCATGTTTCATTAAGGAATTGCAAATTAAAGTAACAAGGTACCACTCTACACCTATTAGGATAACTATAATCCAACACGTGACGGCGCCAAATGTGGGGCAGCAGGAACTCTTGTTCGTTGCTGATAGGAGTGCAAAGTGGTACAGCCACACTGGGAGACCCTGTGGCAGCTTTTTACAAAACTAAACATACTCTTACCCTGCGATCCAGCAGTTGTACACCTAGGTATTTACCCAAAGGAAAGAAGCTTATATCACAAGAACCTTCACAGAATGTCATAGCAGCTTTCATCCTAACTGCCAAAACTTAGAAGTAGCCAAGATGGCCTGTAGGTGACTGGTAAACAAACTGGTACATCCAGACAATGGAATGTTATTCAGCAATAAAAAGAAATGAGCTATCAAGCCTTGAAAAGATACGGAGGAATCTTAAAGGCATATGACGAAGCGAAAGAAGCCAATCTGAAAAGGCTACATACTGTATGATTCCAACTATATAGGATTCTGGAAAAGACAAAACTATAGAGACAGTGAGAAGATGGGTGATTGCCAGGGCTTCATAGTAGGGGAGTGGGGACAGACAAGTAGGTGGGGCAGAGGGAACTTTTACAGTAGTGAAGCTCTTCTCTATGATACTGTGATGGTGAATATATGACATTATGCATTTGTGAAAACGCGTAGAACTGTACACCACAGAGGGTGAACCCTGATGTAAACTACAGACCTTAGTTAACAATAATGTAACACTCTTGGTTGATCAATTGTAACGCATGTACCACACTAATGCAAGATGTTAATAAAATCTTGTTATTATTAACTGTTATAATAATATAACTGTGTTGGGAACTGTGTTGGGGTAGGGAAGGAAGTATATAGAACTCTAATTTCTGCTCAGTTTTTCTCTAAAAACTGTTTAAAATATAAAATCTATTTAAAAAAAAATGGTGCAGGGCTTCCCTGGTGGCGCAGTGGTTGAGAGTCTGCCTGCCGATGCAGGGGACGTGAGTTTGTGCCCCGGTCCGGGAAGATTCCACATGCCGCGGAGCGGCTGGGCCCGTGAGCCATGGCCGCTGAGCCTGCACATCCGGAGCCTGTGCTCCGCAACGGGAGAGGCCACAACAGTGAGAGGCCCGCGTACCGCAAAAAAAAAAAAAAAAAAAAAAAGGTGCAGGCAAAAGTATATATTTTTTTACCTTGTCTGTATTTGGTATTCAGAGAATGTGAGCAGTCCTAAAACACCACACAGATGGCTGGGGAATACAGGATTCTTTAACTGCTGAAAGGGGGTTTCTGCCCAGCCTGTGCGCTTCAGTGGTCGTAAACGAGTTAATATAAAAGGTGCACTTTTTAAGCTAAGCTGAAATAGTGGCACTATTCCCACACATTGCAAACGTGGAACCCAAGTGCCATGTGTTCACTGAGCAGTATTATCACAACCAGAGCTAAAGATGATAGGTGAAGTGCATTAAAAAAAAATTCAGCCGGAGATAAACTTGGTTAATGATTGAACCTTCCCTGTTTTCCTCTCCAACTCTAGGTCAAGGTTTTAAATGGCATCTGTGATAAAACAATCCGATCTACCACGGATCCTGTTATGAGCCAGTGTGCATGTCTGGAAGAAGTTCACTTACCAAACATTAAACCTGGGGAAGGCTTGGTAAGAATTCTGACAACACTTGTTTATTTTCAAATAACATCATCATTTATTAAAGTTGGTGTGTATGTGTGTGTGTTTTTTAAAATTCCTTATTGCTTTCACTAGAATTCTGAAGAGTAGAATTCAGTTAGACTGTCTTCCATTATGTAGTTAGGAATTTGCCATCTTGAACTGTTGGTAAGTTTTATGTCTTCAAAGTATAAAAATAAATACTGTTTTAAAACTATATACTCATATCTCGAAGGAATTGTCTTAACAGTTTTATCTTTAGGTCTTAGCAATTTAAGGAGATAGAAAACATTTCCACAAAGGAAAGGTGGTCTCTGGGTAGGAAACAACATCTGCTTTGAAGTCTCTGTTACCACTTAGGCTGAGAAGAGACTGGCTGAAAGAAATGATTCTTAAGAAGAAGTTCAGAAATGCTTTAGAAGTAATGTATGAGCTCTGTAATAACAGGCCCTGAGAATACATACAGGTAGATTCCTAGATCGGCACCTGGATACCTACATCTCCAAATACCTAGCATGCAGCCGATATGGTTAATCTGCTGAAATTTAAGTGAGGAAACTGCGAGGCCCATTGATGAGCTTAGAGGCTTTGAGTCAGAGAGTGTGGTTCAAATCCCAGCAGTCAAGTGACTTTACCTCTTTATGTGTCAATTTCCTCATCTGTCAAAAGTGAATAATAATAATGATAATAACCCTCACAGGGTTGTTGAATGTATTAAATTAGATGATGCGTGCTGAGTGCAGATGCTGGACGAATAGTACGTGTGCAGTCATTGGTGGCTGCAGCTACTGTGACTGGTATTGATGAGCGGGGGAGGGGAAGGGGGATGGGGAGTGCCTAGTGTGTAGGTAGCTGTGGGAAGATATCAGGGCAGTCTCTGCTCTCAGCTAGGAAAACAAAAATCAACCAAATGTTGACAAGCCCACATTCTTGGTAAGGAGAAATGTACATACCGAGACTGCTTGGCTTCAAAGCAAATGATGGCTTATAATGGAGTACGCACGGAAGACTTCCTGGAGATGGGTTTATTCACATATTGAAGCGGAGAACTGCCTCGCGTGGGCAGAAATGGAGTTGCCGTTTCAGAAGGTAAAGTTATACATGCAAAGCTCTGGGAAGAGGAGTACTGTGTGGAGGGGGAAGCCAGTTACTCTGCCGATGAAAGTGATGGGAAAGGAGAGGACAGGCAGAACCGTGCAGGTGTTAGTATTGGATGAGGTGCTCGTTGCAGAGTGCGGTATGTTGCTGAGCAGGGCAAGTTCACGGTCAAAATGACTTCTGAGGAGAATCTATGTTATTATCAATACAGTATTGGTACCAGGGTGAGCAACTACTCTTTGCTCCGTTTACTTTTGCTCTTTCCCCATCTTATCAAAGTTTAATAAACCTTCTCTTTTATACATGCTGTGTCAAACTACAGAGATGTTTCCTCCACGCTAGGCATTCACCTCTGAGTTTGACTGTCGGGCCTTTGAGGAAGGAGAGTATTAATCTATACGCCCCCCTTAAAATGCAGGAGTGCCTGCTTCTAATTTATTTCCTATGTTGTGTTACTTAACAGTCTTTGCTCATACATCCTGGTCTGGTTGTTAGTGGCTTGAATAAGTTACCGTGCAGGGACTGCTGAGACCAAATTAACTGAATATATTGTCTCACTACACAGAGAAGTGGTCGGGAGAGGACCGGCCTTGTTTGAACTGCCTCATTCATTCAACAGGTCTGAGAACATTCTTTCTGAGTCCCCAGAGTTAGACCAAAATTCTGTGCGCCTGGTACACAAATTATAATATCAAAGAGATCTTGTTTCTGATTTCTTTCCCCAGTGTTTCGCCTTGGTTAGTTCCCCTTCCTGCTCTGTAGATCTTGCTTTGCAGTGTTTCAGGAGACTGAAAAATGAGTGGTGTTCTGAAGGGACTGCCTTTAATGTTTTATAAGTTTACGTCTCACTTGCGGCTCTATTTCTAATGAGTTAATATGTCTGACTCACTCTAGGGCATGTACATCAAATCAACCTATGATGGATTGCACGTGATTACTGGAACCACAGAAAATGTAAGTGCTTATCCATTAAATGTAAAACCATTGTATGTTCCAGCAGATTTGACAGAGTCCCTATACTTTTCATTTAAATGTGTGTGTGCTGTTCGGTTGTCTTATCTGTAGTGGGAGCAACCGTGCCTATTTTGTTTATGTCTGTGGCTAGCATGCAGCTTATCCAGCTGTCGTCAATGTATTATTTAAATTGTCCTTTATTGCTCTCGTTCACACACCTTGCCCAGTTTTTACCGCCACCCTTGCGTTTATTATTATTTTTGCACCCTGAAAATGTTAACCCATAAATACAAAAAACAATGATCTCTTTGTTGTTGAGAATCCCTCTTATAAGAGCTGGAATTGGTGACCATATGTGTAAACTATGGTTTTTTAAAAATGGAATTTATATATGTCACCAGAGTGACTATTTTGGGATTTTTGCATGACAAAGATTCTTTTTATAGAGCTGTATTTCATAATATTTGCATGATATTGAAATTTAGTTTTTCTCCCCCCTAATCCTTTGAATAGAAAAAGCAGGGCTGCTTCTACTGAAAGGGACTTTGTACCCTGTTATCTTCCTTTTGAAAATTCTGCTACATGAAAGGTTTTTCTTTAGCCCCTCAAACATTTTGAATTTGTGAAAAGTAGAGCTAATTGAATACTTTCTTTATGCAACCTACAGTATGGCTAGCTTTTGAACGACACTGATATGAAGCTAGAAATGTCTGAAAAGCTTCCCTGCATCTGTGGAAAAGAAGCATGTGTCTATGGAATTAGTTACTATTTAATCAATTAAGACAAGAGGAAGTAGTTCAAGAAACAAGAGACTTAGCAACTACTTTTCTAATCTGGTGGAAATATGTATCGGAGTTTGAGCTTCAGCTGCTAGGTCTGTTGATAAAATAAAATAGCATGATCTTTGATGAGGGTTTGTGACACACACTTGATTTTTGTAATAAGAAAAAAGTGGCATCGCTTAAGGCAGTCAACGAGTTATAAATTAATTGTGCAGTTCTGGGAGATGAATGAATAGAAGATGGTAGTGACTTTAAGCATTCTTTGTTGAGCTCTACTGAGAATACACTGAGACCACTGGGAATTTTTATACCGCATCACCTAATAGGCAATAATGGCACAGAACGTTCTCCCTAGAGGCTGGGGATGGTGCAAAAGAAAAAAAAAATCATAACAAATGATCCTCCCTTATCCTTATCAGAGACTTTATATATTTTAGCTGAACCACAATGAGAACAGAGTCATGTACCACTCAGTACATTTTGCGGGGGCGGGGGCTGGATAGATTCAAAAGAATGGTGAATGTCGTTTCAGTTTTTAAGAGAGTTAAAGTTTTGTGTCTAGCAATTTGGTGATTGCATTAACAACCAGACCTGTGCAGTCCCAGACTCAATCGGGTCTTTGAATCAATTTCAATCTCGGAAGAACATGTAGAACACTATAATAGTATTAGCAGAAGGCGCACAGATTTCTTCCTTTCACTGTCTACCGCTCTCCCTCACCTCCCCCCTCTGCCCCCCGCCGCCACTTTTAAGGATGCGATAACTAAACAAAACTGCCTTTGAATCAAATGAAATGTCAAATGATACATTCTGTAGAATCCCTACCAGATCATATAGGACTGGGTGAGAGATTCAGGGTTCACCTGGATGTGGTCGATCCTACCGCTTCCGTACAGGATGGTAAACAAGTCGTCCTAGAGAGAGGTGGTTTCCATCTTGTTAAAGATCAAAAAAGGGAAAACTTGTCTTTTTCCATCCGGTAATCCACTTTAAAATGTCCCTCATTCTTTCAGTCAATCACCTTGTGTTCTTTGTGTGTCTGGAATATGCCAGATACTTTCTAATTATTGTCGATGAAAGTGGGAAGTTAGGTAAGAGTCCACTTCTCGAGGGCTTGGGCTGGATAGTTTACACTTAACGCTGGACATTTTACACTTAAATGACAGTAGAAAAATGCCAGCTCCAGGACAGCTTTCTGGCTATCACTTAAGGTCGCTCTGACTTAAGCGACCCTAAGTCAGAATGTTTTAATGCAAGTCTAGTGTTGGGGGGTGGTCGTGGACAGAATTCCCAAACTGCATTCCCTCTATCTTGGACTCCAGGCTGAAGCAATGCCAGCAGGTCATCTCAGGCCTCCTGTCCACTTTTTCTGGGTTTTTTTGGAGGTTACCTGAGCAGCCAGGATCATTCCAAGGTGAGACTAACAAGATCTAGTGATTCTCTATCTTCTTTTTTGATGTTGTTCAAGACCTTGGCAGACGTCTTGATAGGACCTCATCCGTACTCCTATCCCCCACCCCCAAAATGAGTTGGGAAGTAGGTGAGCCTCTGAAGAATGGACGCACTCTTCTCCAGGTCATCACTCTTCTGCAGCAAACCAGAACAAGCATCATTTTTCAGTAGTCCGGCACATGGTGAAGATAGGCAAGAGCTACTGCCCCAGGGAGAATTTTGGTTATCAGGCTCTCTCTTTACCAGTGTTCTGCCAAGCACAACTCTTAATCACTTGGTAGGATATTTGAGAAATGAATGGGAGAGGATCCTAGGAAGGGAAGTCAGTTCAGGACACCGGGGCTTGTTTTTTAGATTGCATATCTATAAACAGGGACTTCCTGGCCTCAGGGCCATCTTTTAGAAAGTGATGCTACCTTAGAAGAATCTCCAGCCCAGGAAGATTAACTGGACTGGACTGATTACGATCCGACTTACTAAAGTTGATCTGTAACCATGGGTTAGGCATCTGACACCAGGGGCAAAAAGGAGCTTTGATACATTCGGTTGTTTAAGAAGTGCTTCAGTAGAAAGAGATTTGAGACAAGCCATCTCCCTGTGGTACCCACGATGCTAGTCTCTCAGGTGAGGCACTGCTGGTTGTTATGGTAGCGGGTTAAATGCTTTCAAAAATAACTGTTATAGTTACCTATGCCTTACGTTGGCCCTAGGTAAATCAAAGAGACTGTTTCTACAGTTTAACACTACTTGCTCATTTCCTTTCTTTTTTTTCCTCTCTTTTTTTTTTTTTAACTTGCTCATTTCTTTGTTGAGCCTACCGCAACAGCCGAGTGAGAAAATTCAGCAAGGGTGTCTTGAGTTTAGTTGCTGTCCCCATCACTGTGTTCAAAGATGCTATTTTTAAAGGATGGTTGTAAATTGAAGATTCAGTCAGCTATGTAAGTCACAAAATAAAACACTCTGACTTAGATAACATTTGATTATAATTTGAAATTAAAGTTTGATCCTTTCTTTCTCTTTTGATCATAGGAAATATCTTTTTTTTACATAGTTCTGTTTTATTTTATTCCATGCATTTGGTGTTTTTGCAATTAAATAATAATAAACTTATACTTCTAGGAAAGATTAGACATTACTCTTATTCTAAAATAATTTTCAAATTTCACGTACAACTAAATGCCAGAATGTTTAAGTCTGAAAAATATATTAGTGAGAGAAAAAAATTTGAGATGAAATTATGGCACAGATTCCTTTTAAGATGAAATAATCACTTCAACATATAATTATAATTTGTCAGGGGAAAAGTTTCAAGGTACTATTTTAATTTTAAAAACCACATAATAAGCATAAAATTACATTCTGCATCTTTCACTTACTATGTGTCCATAACACTGGACACATAGTAAGTTATTTAACACTGAATCTCAGTGTTCTCAAAACTCCATAAAATAAACCTAATGATATCTTAGGCTTAGGTAAAGGTTGTTGGCAGAATTTTTTCTAACCATTTTTTAAAATCATCTGAAATACCTTAAACATAAAGAGTTTAGTTTGATTCAGTGAACCAGAAACTATGGGAAAATATTTGACAGACAGGTTCCATCTATTTATCTGTCTGTACACACATATGTGGATGTATATATATTTGTATCAATATTTGCAAATTTGTAGCAAACTATTATTTGAGAGAAACAAAGCCTAGACTTTGTTTTGATACTGTGACAACACATGCACTTAGAATTCCACCTGAAAATGCAAAAATTTAAATTTTCTCTAAAGAAATATTTTCTATTGTCACTATCTTTCTATGTTAATAGCATTATGATAACATGCAAAACAAGTTTAAGTAAAAGTAAGATTTAGTTTTAATAATTGCTTAAAAGGAAACGGTAGGACAGAGGTACATGATGATCTTTACACGTTAAGCAGTTGGTCCACGTTAAGCAGTTGGTCGGCTTTTACAAGATTAATTTTGATAGGGTTGTAGGTAAGTCTCATTTTAGATGAACCAATGGCTTTGATCAGCCCATTATGTGGACAGTGCGTCCCACTCTTCACGATAGGTTAGATGAACCTTGGCTGTTCCAACTGACAGATTATCTGTTATAACAAACTGCTAATAGAAGAGAGAACACCAATACCCAATGCCAAGTTCTACAGGCTGTGTACTTTGAGGGAACTCAAGTACACTGTGTAACGTTTCCTGAGAAGATTATATTTCCATTGCTCGTTTTCTGTAGAAAAAAGAAGGGAGAAGAAATAGAAGCAGAAAGAAGTAGGTTTAAAAAATATGACAGGTCTCTCTCTGTTTTTTTCTAACAGTCTCCTGCAGACAGATCACAGAAGATTCACGCCGGTGATGAAGTGATTCAGGTCAATCAGCAAACTGTGGTGAGTTTGTTCATTGAGACTTCCGACTTCATATTCCCCTCTAGAACTTTTAAACCGTTTTGCATGCATTTAAAAATGTTTCCATTTATATCCAATTTTCCATAATTTTAAGCAGCGCCAGGATGAACAGATTTGTGTCTACCTATTTGCTCATAGCTGATTTCCTTGAGATAAATTCATAGGGGTTTGAGTTTTCGTTATTCATGAGCAAGTGCGCTCTCCTCATTTTCTTTCCTTGAAGGTGGGATGGCAGCTAAAAAATCTGGTGAGAAAGTTGAGAGAGAATCCTACAGGAGTTGTGTTACTGCTTAAGAAGCGGCCCACGAGTTCCTTCAACTTCACTCCAGCCCCCCTGAAAAACCTACGATGGAAGCCGCCTCTGGTCCAGGTACTATCACTGGTTGAAATCTTTCCTCTGACATCGGCACAAGAACAACGTCCAATATCCGATTTGTCTCCAAAAAGAAAGACTACACTTTGATTGGTTTCAGGAACTTGTGCAAGGATAATTATCCTATAATCTTACTTATACGAAAACAGCCATGCTGGATTTGCATTGAACAGTATGGCAGCCACTAGCCACCAGTGTCTATTTCAACAATTAAAATGAAAGCTTCAGTTCCTCGGTCTCAGCGGCCACATTTCAGTGCTTGGTAGCCACTTGGTGGCGAGTGGCTGCCAGCACTACAGAAAGTTCCTTCTGGTTCTTTTCCTCTCTCGTTGCGAACACGTGCTCACATAAAGGAATCCAGTTTGACCGCTGATCTTAGAGAGACGGCGTGGGGTTGAGCCCTCAGCATGGTTTAAAAAGGCAGGGGTGTAGGCTGTGAGAACCAGCCACCCAGCGGGGCGCTGCATCGCTCCGTTGTTTAGATTTGGCAGTCTTGGGTGATAATAAAAAGCACACCGGTCTTTAGTGAGTTTTATTATTTAAATTCTCTACACACAGTGCACTCCTTACTGCCTACACCTGGCTGGACCATGCACCCTGAGCAACCTCTTCCTTATGTCATCGGTTCTTAGTGTTTAATTCCTAAATCATGAATGAAAAGCAATCACATTTCAGTGCCCTTTCATAAGATTGAGATTTGCCATTTATATGTAACTTTCTGTGATTTTATTGTACATCTTCAAATGGAAGGAACAGCAGTGGTCTCAAGCCATCAATTTGGACACTTCGTGATGCATACAGCACTGGAAGTATGCCTATGTGTGTACCTTAGGGGTGTGGAGGCACATAAAAATAAAGACCAGGATGTGGAGGGTGGAGCCAGGAAGGGGCACGTAATTAAGTTCACTTTTTAAATAACAACGGAACATATCAGTCGCACCCCAGCTGCTTCTGTTTGCATCGCTCAGTATAAGGGGCACCATCTTTCAATAGTTTTGGGATTCTCAGAGTGTGTTAAGTAACATCGAAGAGGTCTTCACTGATGGTTGATGGAGTGCTTGCCACACAGCAACTCTGTCAGCTCCTTGGTGCAGGGGCGTAAATGTTAGGTTCTGAAGAAGGGGCGGTGGGTATGGACAGGTAGGTGAAGGAGCCTCCCCCTGAGGAGGTGGGAGCCCTTTGGAGCCTGGAAAACTAGGTGGGATTTGGGAGGCAGATGGGAGGCTGTTTGGTGGAGGAGAGGAACGCTGTTCTTCAGACACACGCCCACCAACCGAGGATGTGCTGCCATCAGGGAAGGGCGGTGCCCAGACAAGGTTTCCTAGAAGCAGAGTGTGTGACAGACATTCTTGTGAAAGCGATTTAGTGCCTGTGCTTTAGGTAAAGCTTGTCCGGGAGGGAGGGAGGCAGAATAAGGAGGCTAAGCCAGCAGATGCTGTCTCAGGTAAAGTCTAGTCTTGGCCTGTTACCCAGGTGTAACCACACAGCACGGTCACTGGTAGCTGTACTCGGGTGGCAGCTGTCCGCTGAGGGCAGTTTTCCAGAGAAGGGGGCAGCCGTGAGGTTTTAGCAACAGACACTCACAGCAGCCGGGTTCACTGACTGACCAAGGGCTCTGGGTAGACACCACAGCGCTCCTGTAAGAATAAGTAGACCAGACTCTTTGGGGCAGAGGGTGGGAGAGAAAGCTGAACCAGTGGACTGAGCTGGATGGGTGGGTATAGAGTCCCAGGCTAAGGAGTGTGGACTTCATCTCACAGGTAATTTTTGTCAACAGGTTGACAGTTGATTTTTACACTAATATTTGCATCAGTTTGCTAGGGCCACTGTAACAAAGTACCAATGACCGGGTGACCGAAACAAAAGTTTATTCCTTCAAAAGTCTGGAGGCTAGACGTCTCAGATCAAGGTTAGCTTCTTCTAAGGTCTCTCTCCTTGGCTTGCAGATGACCGTCTTCTCCCTGTCTTCACGTTGTCTTTCCTCTGTGTGTCTGTGTCCTCTCCTCTTCTTATAGGGACACCAGTCATACTGGATTAAGGCCCACCCATATGACCTCGTATTATTTTTTTATTTTTTATTTATTTAATTTTTTTTGGCGGGGGGGATGCGTGCTATGTGGCATGTGGGATCTTAGTTGCCTGACCCAGGGATCAAACCTGCACCCCCTGCAGTGAAAGTGCAGAGTCTTAACCACTGGACCACCAGGGAATTCCCACATGATCTCATTTTATTTATTTATTTGTATTTATTTATTTATTTATTTATTTATTTTGCGGTACGCAGGCCTCTCACTGTTGTGGCCTCTCCCGTTGCGGAGCACAGACTCCAGACGCCCAGGCTCAGCGGCCATGGCTCACGGGCCTAGCCGCTCCGCGGCATGTGGGATCTTCCCGGACCGGGGCACGAACCCATGTCCCCCGCATCGGCAGGCGGACTCTCAACCGCTGCGCCACCAGGGAAGCCCCCTCATTTTAAATTAAACATGTCTTTAAAAATCCTGTCTCCAAAGTACGGCCACATTCTGAGCTACTGGGGGTTTGGGGGACACAGTTTAGCCCATGATACTACGTACACACAAGAAACACCAGTTGGGAGCTGTTACACGTGTAGGTGATGGGTAACGTTGTTCCGGGCGAGGCTAGGACGGGACAATTCTAGGGAAAGACTAATGCAAGAGGCCATTTGGAAGAAGCATCAAGAGGACCCACAAAGCAGCACAGCATAGTGGACAGGGAGGGGCCCCGGAGCTGAACTCCTTGAGTTCAAATCCCACCTCTGCCACATCTTAGCTGTGGGACCTCAGCTAAGTATTTGGTATTTCTGAATCTCACTCCTAATTACTCATGTGGACAGCAGAGGTTTTAGGGTAGGGGTGAGGAAGGTAGGCAAGGCAAGGAAGAAGCAGATGTGAAACGTGGCAGTGAACCTGGGTGGCAATACCAGTGACAAAAATTAGAATGTCAGGAAAGAGCCATCTGGGAGGCAGAGATGACAGGTCTTCTGGGCATCACTGAGCTTGAAGTGACAGGAAAATTCAGGTGGATGTGTTCAGAAGGGAAGTGAAAATGATATCTAAGTATAGGCTAGAGTTAGTTCCTTGACCTGTGGAAACTCACTTAAGAAGGGGCATGCTTCCTTTTTCTTTGGTTTTGTCTACCTTCCTGTCCGGTTCCACTAACTGTGCAATTTGGGGGAAGAGGTGAAGGTGAGGCGTGAGACACCTAGCTTTGCTTCTGACCCAGGGAGGGAAAACCGTCAAAATGCAGAGCCTGTTTTACAGCTTAGCTATTAGGCATCTGGTGATGTGTCCAGGATATTTTCAGAACATGAACTCTGGTAGACCACTACTGCGTACAGGTTCTTAGCCCCCGCCCTGGCTGTTGCCCTGTGTGTCATTCTTCAGGGGTCTGTATGCCTGGGTGCCCACCTCTGCTGGGAGGGAGCATCTTTAGTTCTCGTCAACATCATTCATGTTGTCACTGAAAAGCTGTTCATCACTCTGTTTTTAGGCCACAGTCATGGTAAACAAGGGTTATTTATTTAGAAGTAGCCATCAGTGTTGGAGTTTTCGGAAAATGCCTGTTCTATGGAAATGCTCCAATTTTCTTCTGTTTCTATTTGTTGAGGGCCTGGGTCCTGGCCCCACGTTTTCAGACATTGTCCAGGATTGTCAGAATGAGATGTGGATCAATTATATAGTTCGGAGAGTTGACAGACTGTGGTGTACGCTCTGGGAGACTGTTTCTCTGTGCCTCGGCATCTCTCCCCCAAATGGGGCTGTCTTTCTGTGAGCACTGGCTACTCCCGTCCTCTCAACCCTTAGACTCCCATTCCCACTCTCACTTCCAGGAGATGGGGGGTCTTCCATCCATCACCACCTGGGCTAGATAGGGCGTAGGTGTCCTTTTATTACTCCCCGGGGTCTAGCACTGTCCTCACTTGCTGCCTCCCACTGGCCTTCACCCAACATCTTCGTGCCCTGACTCATTTTCTTGCTGTTCCTTTACCAACTAGAAAAGGCCAGTCATTGCTGTTAGACTGTAGAAGAGAGAGGATTGAAGGTCTCACACAGGATTTTAAAATATTTTTTAAAAGCTGTGTGGATTGGGCTTCCCTGGTGGCGCAGTGGTTGAGAGTCCACCTGCCGATGCAGAGGACGCGGGTTCGTGCCCCGGTCCGGGAAGATCCCACATGCCGCAAAGCGGCTGGGCCCATGAGCCATGGCCACTGAGCCTGCGCGTCCGGAGCCTGTGCTCCGCAACGGGAGAGGCCACAACAGTGAGAGGCCCGCACCGCAAAAAATAAAATAAAATAAAATGCAGCATTGTTTCTCATCATCAAAAAAAAAAAAAAAAAAAAATTAAAAAAAAAAAAAGCTGTGTGGATTTTAAATTTGAAAAATTAACTTGTGTGTATATGTATAATACTAAATTAGACAGCATAAGGTTGGGTACTTACTGTGCGACGAGCCCTGTGCTAAGCCCGTTACATGTATTATGTTACCTAATTCTCACAGCTACCCTGTGTTGCTACTATCTTTGTCCCTGTTTATTCCCATTCTATAGAAGAGGCACAGAGAAGTTGAGTGATTTGCCTGGAAGATACACACCTAATCAGAGGTATAACCCAGATTGCACCCAGGCAGTCCAAATTCCGAGCCCATACTCCTAGTGAGTGGTAGCATTGTTAGTAATTAGTGTGAACTAACTCATTCTGTCCTCACTGCAGCCCTACGTGAGAGGCACTGTCCGTATGGCTGTTTTTCAGAGGAGAAAACTAAGACTTGGGAGTTTAAGTGATTTGCTCAGAGCTGGAATTCTAACCTGCCTGACACCTGGCTCCTGGGCCTCTGCCTTTCTTGCACTATGCACCTAGGCTTTCAGAGCTCTTGGTAAATGGCTCATATAATATATACAATGGAATACCACTCGGCCATAAAAAAGAATGAAATAATGCCATTTGTAACAACATGGAAGTACCTAGAGATTATCATACTAAGTGAAGTAAGTCAGAGACAAATACCATATGGTACCACTCATTCGTGGAATCTAAAAAATGATACAAATGAACTTATTTACAAAACAGAAACAATCTCACAGACAGAAAACAAACTTATGGTTACCAAAGTGGGGAGGGAGGGAGGGATAAATTAGGAGTTTGGGATTAACAGATACACACTACTATATATAAAATAAAAAGGTCCTGTTGTATAGCACAGGGAACTATATTCAATACCTTATAATAACCTTTAATAGAAAAGCATCTGAAAAAGAATATGTGTATATATATATATACACACACACACAAACACACACACACACACACACACACACACACAACTGTATCACTTTGCTGTACACCTGAAACTAACACAACATTGTAAATCAACCATACTTTAAAAAAAACAAAACAAAAAACCTCTCGGTACGTTTTGAGTGTCTCAAAGCAGAATACACGTTGAATGTTTCCAGTAGCTGCAGACACACAAATGACCTGGGCCCCTGTTTACCCAGGGGCTGGTGTTGGTTTTGGGGAGAACGATCTCCGAGGTAACGTTCATGCTTTTACACTTACTCCCTTTCAGACCTCGCCTCCGCCCACAACCACTCAGTCCCCGGACAGCACGATGGATGCCTCCCTGAAGAAGGAGAAGCCAGCCATCCTGGATCTTTATATCCCTCCTCCACCGACCGTTCCCTACTCCCCCCGGTATGTCGGTGCCCATTTCTGTGGTGTGCACGTCTCCTTGCGTGGAGGTGCTAGTGGTGGTGTGAAGACCACAAGTATCTCGAGAGGAGACGCTGCTGACACTCCAGTGTGTTGGGGATGAGTCTTGAATCCACCGTCAAAAAGTATCGCCCTGGGCGTGGGCGTTGGGGAATGGGTGAAGGGGGTCAAAAAGGACAGACTTCCAGTTACAGGCGAAGTCCTGGGGGTGTAATGTACAGCGTGGTGACTGTCGTTAACAATGTTGTGTATCTTTCGAAGTTGCGGAGGGAGTAGATCTTAAAAGTGCTCCTCACAGGAAAGCAAGAATTGGTAACCACATGCGATGATTGTTTTGCCGTACATACGTAAATCATTACGTTGTACCTCTGAAATGAATACAGTGTTATATGTCGATTATATCTCCATGAAACCAGGGGTAGGGGAAGTGTGATCCTTTAGGGGGAAGTGTAGGAACAGATCTAGTTTTATGGGCCTTGAAGCCAGCCAGTATGATGGGGAGGGGGCTGATTAAAGCATGTGCTCTCGGGGACTGCATTGTTTTAATTCTTCACTGGCCATCGAAGTTTCATTAACTACACGGTACATTTATCTCTGGGGCAGAAGATAATAAATATTTCTATGAGATTGATTAAAGTTACAGTTTTATTTTGCTGAGAGGGATGTGTTCTTCGTAGGACTTAAAAAATGTGAAAATAGGTGTAGATGGGCTGTATTTTCAGGGCCACGTGTGTTTATGTGTGTGTGTGTGTGTGTGTCTATTAGAAATTCTTCAGGATCGTTACTTTCTTAATGGCTATCGTAAATGTTTATGGTAAAATGAGGACGGTTATGCTAGGTGTTATATAGGGGGTGATTAAGGTATGAAAATATAGGCTTATTTGTATCATCTTACATGTTTACATATGCTGGTAAAAGTAGAGAATCTGGCTCATTTATGAAACATACATTTACTGAGAGTTGGGCCTGATTTACCATCTTATGCAAAACAGATGTAGTCCTTGCCCCCAGAGAACTGCCAATATCTTAGTCAACTGTTCAAGAATAAATTGAGAAATACTTAATCATGCTGTACTATTTCATAAGACACAGTTTGGACTGAACTTACAGTGATTTTTCACTTCAGGGTGGACTTTTTCATTTGTTTGTTTTTGTTTGAAGCTGTGCTCTTCGCTTCTGCTGTGTTTCTTTCCTGGGCACAAAGAAAACTTAATGTCATTTTCCTCTTCCTTGAGTCTTGGTTTGCCCAGAAGTTATTATAGCATGTAGAGCAGTGGCTGCAGTGATCAGGGGCTTTCTGGTTGGTAGACCAGGCTCTTCCCTGTATTCACAGACCAGAGTCCTGTGGTCACGAGATCTGAATTGTGTTTAAAATTACAAGGAGTTGTTGCTTTTGCACATAGAGAGCAGAGGGTTTCACTGATAGAACAAACCAGCGTGTGGACTGTTCTATCAGAAACCGTAGGCTGTAGGGAGGACGGCCCCGACCCCCCTAATCCTGAATATTCTTGTCTGGGTCTCAGTGAGGGATCACAGGAGCTGTGGTAAGAAGAAGGGTACGTACGTAGTAAAAGTGAAAGGGATCTGGTGCTTTGATTCTGCTGGGGGAAACACGTGGGCACACGCACACCATTAATGAAGGATATTTTATTTTATTTTTTAAAAATTTGTTATTTACTTATTTAGTTTTGGCTGTGTCGGGTCTTAGTGGATCTGTGGCACGCGGGATCTTCGTTGAAGCATGCGGGATCTTTCGTTGCAACGCGGGCTTCTCTCTAGTTGTGGCGTGCGGGTGTTCTCTCACTAGTTGTGGCGCACAGGCTCCAGAGCATGTGGGCTCTGTAGTTTGCAGCACGCAGCCTCTCTAGTCGAGGCGCGCGAGCTCAGTAGTTGCGGCGCGAGGGCTTAGTTGCCCCGCGGCATGTGAGATCTTAGTTCCCTGACCAGGGGTCGAACCTGCATCCCCTGCGTCGGAAGGTGGGTTCTTTACCGCTGGACCACCAGGGAAGTCACTGAAGCATCTTTTATTAGGAATGAAATGTGCAAATGGTCACAGAGAACAAGTGGTGAGTCATGAAAGCTTTGTGAATGGGGAAGTTATATGCCAGGTTTAAAAGTATAGAAGGAGATAGATTCGTGGTGAGGAAAGGGTATGCAGGCAGCAGGCTCACTGGGAACACCAATAGGCAAGGCTGTTCCTTAGACTGTTTTTGAACTCAGTGGATTCTGGGTTTATCGAGTAGTTTTGCAATGAGCCCCTAATGGAATTTACTCAGTGCCAAAAATTTAACCAGCTGGTAATCTGGACTCAACTAAAATTAATTTTAAGTTTTATTATAAGCTGACATTTAGAAAGAACGAAGTTGCAAGCAGCGGTCCAATTTTTGCTGGTTTCTGTACTTTGTTTAGAAAATAGACACTTTCCATTGGCCGCTCTAAAGGCCCCTTTGTAATCTTTGACATCATTTCCAAACCTGACAACTGCCATTGCACATCAAGTGTCTTCTTTGCTGGATCTTGGCAAAGAGACTACTCCTGGCATGAGAAAAAAGGTTCAATAGATCATACCTTCACTTGTGGTGTCTGTAGTAAGGAGGAGATTCAACTCTAGGACAGATGTACAGGAAAACCAGAGCTAGCTCTTCAAGATATATGTGTATCCCTTAAACAACTATGAAAAAAAATCTCATTTTCTCTTATTTAGTAGGATCATGGTATTTACTCTTATTTAATAGGATCTCTGTGTATTTGAGAAGCAACTGTGATTGAAAAAGTGTTGCTTTTTCCTCCACAGGGAGAGGAGGATTTGTTTTCTTCCGTGCGCTAGAAGCAGAATGTATCCTATAATTCTTCAGTGTGAGAGGATCTTCGTAAGCAACGTAATTATTGCCCTCTATCTTGCAGGGAAGAGAATGGGAGTTCCGTTTACGGATTCAGTAAATGTAAACAGCCACAGCCTGGCCCTAAGGGTTCTGAGTCCCCCAATTCCTTCCTGGACCAGGAAAGCCGGAGACGGAGATTTACCATCGCTGATTCCGATCAGTTGCCAGGGTATTCCGTGGAAACCAATATTCTGCCCACAAAAATGAGAGAGAAAACACCATCCTATGGTACGTTGCTGAGTGTTTGTTTTGTTTCTCTTCCCCTCCCCCTTCCTTATTTGGAACTGTTGGATGAATTCGGCAGACTTGAAGGGTAATCCAAGGAAAACAAAAACCTCAATGAAATTCTAAGTATGAGACCTTTGTTCATCTTTCTAAAGCTAAAGCTTGTTGAGTCATTGCACTGCCTGGCATGCAAGCCCAGCGGGGTGAGATCATGTTACAGTTCCAACTTCCAGTGCCTGCATTTTAACTTGGAGCCGCTTTGCTCCGTGGACCCGCAGACGCAAGTTCAGCATGCCTCTGTCCTAATGGTTTGCTGTGGAAATACAGTGCTTTAAAATACTTTTCTTATTTTTAAACTGTGTTATTTTGCTTATGCTGAAGTGAGTGTGATGTCAGGGTGGGGGAGGGTCTAATTCTAAATAAAGGGAAGGATTCTCTAAAGTCCAAAAACGCTGTCGGCTTTTCCTTTTCCTTCCCCTCCCTCTGAAGGCAAGCCCCGGCCTTTGTCCATGCCTGCGGATGCGAGCTGGATGGGGATTGTGGACCCTTTTGCTAGACCTCGAAGTCATGGGAGGAAAAGTAAGTTTAATATAAGCAAACTGAAAAACACCAAACCTGGAGTCCAAAGCCCAGACCCTCGTTTCAGCCCTTTTGTGCTCTAATGACCATAAAATCATCTTCTCATCTGCAAAATCAGGGGTTGCTGAAGGCCTCTAAGGTCCTATCTATGTGTAGAATGGCAGAAATACATACTCCTAGGTAGTGATTGTAAATCTCCTAAACAGTATTGTGTGCTTTAAAAAGGCTGTAGACACTGATGGTCCAATTTCTAAACACATAGAAATACACTATTCGTTAAACAATCTCATCGTCAATTTTATGACTATTATTATTGGAACCTGTTTGATTTTTGACCAACAGACATGGGTGTTTTTCTCCTCAATCCTTCTTGTGTTAGTCCACTTTTATGACTATTATTATTGGAATTTGTTTGATTTTTGACCAACAGACATGGGTGTTTTTCTCCCCCAATGCTTCTTGAGTTAGAGAGTAACTACTATTGGAAAAGAAACTTGTGTTTAATTTACCCTGTAATCAAAGTTACAGGTGATAGCACTGGTCTTTTGAGGAAAATGTTTATGGTCTTATTTTTGGCCAGATTACATTCGATTGTCAGGACATCGTAACATTGCTTTTGTGGCACTGAAACAAAGAGCTGGTGAAAAGTTAGAGAACAGTAGGCCTTAGATTGTAAAAGGAAGAAGAGAAAAGTTCTGGAGGCCTAACTTCCAAAGTGATCAACCCCTGACTTCTCCCTGCGACTTGGTAAAGTTTGTCACCTAAGTACCCAAATCACCTGGATTACACTAAATTGGAAAAGGGAGAAGTTGCCTTCTAAGGTCCAAGATACCCTTAGTTGACAAGAAAATCTGTGGAGCAGACAGCAGGGGGCAGGGCAGTTCTTTGTTTAGATTGAGAAATGCCCACATCCTCTTTGCCATTCTTTTTAGCATTTGAAGTCCCCGATTTAGACTTTTATTTCGTTTAAGGTTGAGATATGGGGTGTAGGGGTGGGGAGTGTGAGGTCAGGAAAATGGAAAGATACTTGACCTCCATCCCACCTTCTACATTTTTTCTGGTGTTATCATTTTAGAAAGAAAGGTACCTGCATAAAGGGCAATTAAAAAAAATAACAGCTTTTTTGAGAGACAACTCGCATACCATAAAGCTCACCCTGTTAAAATGTACGATTCAGTGGTTTTTAGTATATTCATAGAGTTGTGCTAATTCCAGAATATTCTATCACTTCAACAAAAAATGCCTGTAAGCAGTCATTCCTCATTCCCTCCTCCTTCAGCTCCTGGCAACCAAAAATCTACTTTCTTTCTTTTTTTTTTTTTAACTTTCATAGTCATCTTTTTTTTCTTTTTTAAATAAATGTATTTATTTTTGGCTGCGTTGGGTCTTCGTTGCAGTGCGCAGGCTTCTCATTTTGGTGGCTTCTCTTGTCGCGGAGCGCGGGCTCTAGGCACGTGGGCTTCAGGAGTTGTGGCACGTGGGTTCAGTCGTTGTGGCGCACAGGCTTAGTTGCTTTGCGGCATGTGGGATGTGGGATCTTCCTGGACCAGGGCTCAAACCCACGTCCCCTGCATTGGCAGGCGGATTCTTAACTACTGAGCCACCAGGGAAGCCCTGAAAATCTACTTTCTGTCTCTGGATTTACTTTTTCAAGGCATTTCATATAAATAGACTCCTACAAAATGTGGCTTTTTGACAGTGGGCACTTTTTAACGTAACTTTTCCCCTTTGATTACAGAAACAAAACAAATTGTTGGAAAACCTCTAGAAGGTACGAGAAAACTAATCTGTAATCTGCTTCCCCAACCTAGAAATAATCACTCTGAATGTTTTGTGTATCTTCTAGTTGTTCCTATATTTACGTATTATACGCTTAGAAAAATGTGCAAAATGGAATAGATAGATATTCAGTAATACTATGAAAGGGGAACGTTAACAGGTGTATTTTTGGTAATAGCTGCATTAGTAATCCATCTTATGGCAATAGCACCTCTTCATTCAGTCTGCTGTGGTTGAGCATTTAGGTTATCTGTGTTTTCCCCCCCAATTGTTAATATTGCTTCAATAAGCATCTTGTACGTAGTTCTTCATCCGTTTTTAAAAGTGGAATTTCTGAGTCAAAAGAATGCTACATGTTGCCAGGGTGCCCTGCATTTTATGTTTCTATTCAGTTTCTTACCCCCCTGCCCCCATCCCAGGGGGTCTACTGGCTTTTAGGGTGGGGTCATTCTTCCTTCTCCAGAAATGTCCCAAGCCTTGCAGAGCATTAAAATCTTTGAACCCCATCCATTAAAGGTGAAGAGTGCCTGCCCTGCATTCAGAGTGATACCCAAAGGCATCCCACCTCCTGAATGCTCCTTAGGGATGCTCGGAATAAGAACCACCGTTCCAGGGGCACGTGCTCTGGGCTGCAGGCGTTGAGCAGGGACAGATGCGGAAGGACTGATAGAATTATAAGATTTTCTCTTTGGTTTTTTGATTTCAAGTGAAATCATGAAAATTCTACACTGATTAAGAAGTGCGGGGAAAAAAAAAAGGGCTTCCCTGGTGGCACAGTGGTTGAGAGTCCGCCTGCCGATGCAGGGGACACGGGTTCGTGCCCTGGTCTGGGAAGATCCCACGTGCCGCAGAGCGGCTGGGCCCGTGAGCCATGGCCGCTGAGCCTGCGCGTCCGGAGCCTGTGCTCCGCAACGGGAGAGGCCACAGCAGTGAGAGGCCCGCGTACCGCAAAAAAAAAAAAAAAAAAAGAAGTGCGGGCCCTCTGATTCTGCTCTGCCCCTGTGTTACCTCTCAGGTGGAAAAGCAGCCTGAAGTGTGCACCTACCTCTTCCGTTTCTGCTTTCTCAGCACCCAGTGGTGTGAGCCTGGCCGCCTGGGGGGCCTGGTAGCCCATCCCTGGGAGGAGGGCAGGGTGTGCTGCCACCTTCAGAGACAGCGCCATGCAGAGGACGGGTATTTTAACGGACTACTTGTGGGCTTTGTCTGAAAACAGGTGAGGACGGCCTTTGCCGGTATTTCAGTAATGAGCGGATCTCTCCGATCATCGAAGAAAGGTCATCCCCCCCATACCGTTTCTCAAGGCCCACGGCCGAGAGGCAGCTGGTCCGAGGTGCAGACTACATCCGAGGCAGCAGGTGCTACATCAGCTCAGATCTCCACAGCAGCGCCACGATTCCATTCTCGGAGGAAGGGACCAAAAAGAAAGCCAGCTCCTCGGCAGCCAAGTCCTCTTCTCCAGAACCGTCCCTGCTGGTCAGCTGGTTTACTCGCCTGAAACTGTTGACTCACTGAGCCCTGCGTTCCCGGGACCCTCCCCGTCTCCTGCTACCAAGTGCCTTGCGTCCTCAATCAGCAACTTGTTTTGATTTTCATCCACAGTATTATGCAGCGACCTTATGCGATTTCGTGGGTTTTCTTTTTTCTTCTTCTTTTTTTTTTTTTAAGTTGTATACTGCACTTGGAATTTTGAAATCATTGGATGGGAACAGATCCAGAGAATCTTAGGTGCTGGCTTATGGAGGCCAAAGGAGAGAAATGGGGAGAGTCCGCTTTTTCTTTTTGCTTCCTTGAGAGTCAGAACACGGAGACACACTCCCTAAACCACAGCCTTGGCCAGGAACGTTATCGTCGTTATGAGTATCTGGGCCATTGTTCTTTTTAGGGGGGTGGGACTACAGTTGGTGGCCAGTGTCACACAGATGTGTTGGTTTTTGGTCCAACCTCTTCACCTGAAAAAGCCAGTGGAGAAAACAGTTTTGTTTTGATCTTTCAAGCTCCATGCCACATGTGTAAGTGTAGCAGCTTTGACTTTGAAATAACACGTGGGAAGCATCTGATGCTCTTTCAGAGCAGAGGTTTGAGTGTAGGCCAGTTACACTTAGTTAATGCCCTTTTCATAACAGTCTCAGTGTAAGTCAGTTAATACAGAAGCACGTGAAAAGGTTTAGATAGGGCTTACTACACACAAAGACGTTCATGGTTATTTGTGAAGGGTGTTGTATATTATTGTCTTTAAGGGAAAAGAAGCTATAAGATTTGCTGACAGCCAAAGTATCATTGAGAAAAATGAAACAACCATACTTAGGTTTATGAGAGAGACATCAGTTTGCATTTTGACCTGTTCAATGACTATCTTCTAGAAAAGAATGGACAGTTCTTCAAAACTGTACACATTTTGCTAATTAGAAATCTCTTGGAAAATCTCACGGTCACTCATTTTCAACTAGCATCAGGTATTTTGGAAAAGTGTGTCTGGATATTAACTCTTGTTTAAACTGAATGTATGATATTTTGCTAGAATGGAAAAGTACTATCTTGTTAATTTAAGTGTTTTAAATATAGTTGTATATTTTTCTTACTCTTAGTCACATGTAATTGATATATTTCTGTTTTGTGTCCTACATGAAGCTAACGAAAAAAGTGTTCAAAATGTTTTCAGGTTTACCAGTGACCACCTTGGCTGTTGCCACTGCGGGCACTATTGTTAAAAAAACAAAATAAACCCTCCCAACCATTTTAGGATTTTATGGATTAGAAATGGGGGCGTTGAGGGACCGTGTGTAAAGTAAAATTACATTTGGAAAATTTTCTGAGCTATATCTCTGGGCAAAGCTGGTATCTCCTATTCAAAAATATCTTCCCCTCACCCCTTGAAATGTCTACTTTGCTGAACTGCCTGAAATTGGAGATTGCTTGGAGTTAACATCTTCCTTTTAAAATGCCTCTGGTGGGACTTCCCAGGCGGTCCGGTGGTTAAGACTCCATGCTTCCAATGTAGGGGGTGCAGGTTCAATCTCTGGTCGGGGAACAAAGATCCCACGTGATGCGCGTTGCGGGCAAAATATTGAAAAAAAAAAAGCCTCTGGTGGGGTTCAGGGAGCTGGCAACCGCTCGTATATTAGCGTGAATGAATGCAGTCAGGCTGTTTTCCTGTCAACCAACCCCCAAGGGAACTGCAGTGAAGATATAGTTGTTTCATGGGGAATGAAAAGGGGTTTGGCCAGTGGAGGAGAGAAGAGGCTTGGAATGCGTGATTCATTGGGTGCTTGACAATACAGTATAAGGGCAGAGCAGGGGCGGGGAAGTCTGGTAACAGGGCACTGATGACTAGAAGGGACTATGGAAAGCGGGGGAGAGCCAGCCCTCGCCCTTTGACGGTTAGCGTGGCCCAGAAAATGGGGTGGCAACTCTTCCTCTCACTCTTCCTCTCACATCACTCTCAGATCCCCTGAGTAATGAGTTTAGTGGTTTTGGAGGTCTTAGCTGGAGGTCAGCCCCTTTTCTGTGGAGTAAATGTCCTTTGTGATCAAATGACCATCCTCAGATGAATTTTCAGTGCCCAACTCAAGTACAGTAACTGTGCCCAATCAGTGTTTCTCAGACTGTTCCCTGAAGTCCTAAGGGGAGGCCACAGAAGTTTCTGGGTTCTCTACCTTCAGTCAGCCTCCACCACTTCAGTTTTATTTTTATTTGGGATTTTCTCCTGAAATGTGTTTGAGAAATAGATTGCTGCTTAAAGAAGTTTCTATGTATCTTTACTGTTGACATATATAATTAATAGTTTAATACTAATTTCTTAGAAATTAATGGAAACTGCTGGCCTCAGTATTAATCCAGGTTTAATGGTAGACATGTGTGAACATATGAAGATGTAGAATGACACTTTTTGACATGATCCTTTAAAACAGTGATTTTTGATTACTACCAGACCCAACTCAACACTAACCCTTTTGTATAGTAAATATTTTATAATATCACTACAGTCATCAAATGAAATTCATGGATGATAAAACCTTCTTTCATACATAAGAGCATGATCCCTATTTGCTGTTCCAAAATGAAATAGGTACTATAACTGACCTCTATACATCCCCATCAATATAATGTCCTAACTGAATATAAACAAATATACATATATAAATATTTTGTAATGAAATCATTATTTTAATATGTAAATGCTCTAGCATGATTACATTACAAGATGTATGAAATCATGTAACAAAGCACACACTTGTATCTGTACATGAAATCACCAGGCCTGCTGTGCTGGCAACTCAGCATCACAAATGGGATTGATGTCAGCAATGCAATTTTCTAAAATGGGGCCAATTCTTTTTTTTTTTAATTGAACGAACAATTCTTTAAATTCTATAGCGCTTTACAATTTTTAAAAGTTTCACACACGTGATTTCATATAATCCCATAATAATCCTTTTTTTCCCCTACCCCTATCCTGCCCCTTCTCCTTTCCCTCTCCCCACTGATAACTACTAGTTTCTTCTCTATATCTGTGAGTCTGCTTCTTTTTTGCTTTATTCACTGGTTGTATTTTTTTAGATTCAACATATACATGATATCATACAGTATTTGTCTTTCTCTGTCTGACTTATTTCACTTAGCATAAAGCCCTCCAGGTCCATCCATGTGGGCACAAATAACAAAATGTCATTCTTTTTTATGGCTGAATAGTATTCCATGTACACTTTCCCTCAGTTTATAGAATAATTGCATTCCTGAAAAATCCAATGCATATTAAAACTGGGCTAGAGGTTCCCTGTATGTTTATATATAAAACAAAATTAGATTCTAATTTTCAACTAAACTCAGATAATTCTAGACTGGCTTTCCATCTACATGAATATTTGGTCGGGCAATTGATAGTTGTGCTGATGGGGGACGGTTTCTTGCTGGGAGGGGTCTAACCTGTAGAACTTGTGTAGCATCCGTGTTCCATCTGTTGAATGTAGATAGTGGCCGTCCTATCATTAGCACCTCAAAAGCCCTTACAGTTCCAAAACCACATCTAAGGGGCAGTACCATCCCTTTGAGAACAAGTGATTTAAAAGAAATGCTGTTTCATCTTTGAGTAGAGTTCCAGTCTTCACGTTATATATTTGTCAATTTTCTATCTTTACTTCTGTCTCCTCAGTTCTCTCCCCACCACACCGGAAGTTTTAGAATCTGTTTTGTGAGAGTTGTTTTTGTTTTTCCACCTGAAAGTCAAGCAGTTGTTTGTTGCCTCCTCTGGCCCAAAGACCATCAGTATTCCCAAGTTTCAGTTTATTAGCCCTCAGAAAACTCTAAGAGGTATTTACTCTTAACTTTTCATCCGCCAAAGAGCTGGTGTAAGTAAATGTCTTTGACACAAGTATGTTGCTTTTTTGCCACCAGAGGCATAAATGGGATGGCCATGCAGGCCTAATTTGGATGTTTCCACCTATTGAATCTGTGGTTAGTCCTTACAGAGAAGTGGGTCACATTTTGTTCCCACTCTTTTTTTTTTTTTTTTAACTTTTTGTCCTTTATGTACCAATTTTTTTTTTAACATCTTTCTTGGAGTATAATTGCTTTACAATGGTGTGTTAGTTTCTGCTTTATAACAAAGTGAATCAGCTATACATATACATATATCTCCATATCTCCTCCCTTTTGTGTCTCCCTCCCACCCTCCCTATCCCACCCCTCTAGGTGGTCACAAAGCACAGAGCTGATCTCCCTGCGCTATGTGGCTGCTTTATGGACCAGTTTATCTCTTTCAAGGTAGAATGGATTCATCAAATCTGTCTTAAAAGATTAAACTATTTGATTCCTTTACATTACAAGGGGTGACACCTGGCTTCTCATGACAGTGGCACCCAGTCAAGTAGCACCTTCCAAGTGTGCCTGCTCCCCCAACACCCCGCCGCCACCCCCGGTACCATCCATGTGATTGAACCTTGTAGCGCTGTTGACAAACGCAGAGTCGAGTTAATTTAGAAAACACATGCACAACCTGCCCATTCTTTTCCTAACCCCAAACATCCAAGGCTCACGTAAGCCATGAACATGTTATTTCAGCTGTCAGAGTAATGAAACCATTAGCCAGGAGGTGCAGGTAATTCAAGATTATTGAAGACACAGCATCTTAGCAGGGCATTTGAGTAGGTCTGCGTGTGTTTTTTCAAGCTCATATTTTAAAACTGAACATCATTCAAATGAATTGTTTAGAATGACTTCTTGTTAATATATTATGAATATACTGGAAAGTCAAAATAGAATGCCCGGTGAGAGCATAATTGTCAATGCAATAGACAAGGTTATAGAAAGTGTACCTGTCATGTCCTTCTTAGGGTCTGTATCTGTACTCATGTTATTTTCCCAGTGACTGGCTTTAATCAGATTCTCCCATCTCCTGACCTCAGTGCAACTGTCTTCATAACTGTCTTTGCTCCCACTCTTATGGAGAGAATCACTGCATCATTTCCTTTGGGATGCGACTTCTGCCTGCTACTTCCTTGGAGATTATATGGAAGGTGGGCACCTTGAAAATGAAAAAACTCCATTTGGTAGGGCCACTTTTGGGGTTGGCCAATGACATTTGATTTTATTCACCTTTGGAGTTACCCTGCTTGTGTATTTTTTTGATATATTCTTGCTAATCACCTGGAAGGTGAGTATTTAAAACTCTATTGATTAAAAACTGGATTAAAGAGAACACAAAGCTGACCTTTCCAATGTTTCTCCTGGATCTGACGGCCCTGGAGTCACTGCGCAGAGGAAGACAGTTCCCAGCCCGGGCCTACATGTCATGCTTGCAGCTGAAGATTACACATGCTCTCCTTTCCCAAGCTTCCTGTTTCTCCGAAAAGTTTTGAAACTGAAGCTGTAGGAGAAAATTAAGAAATAAACCTCAAAGGTATTTTAAAAACAAGAAGGGCTACATCACCCCTCGAGTCCAGGGATGTTGATATTCTCATCATTTTCTCTCTCCTCGCCTGGAGCATTGTAAACACTCTAATGTTTGTGAAGGAATGATTTAAAAGGAGAGAAGATTAGGGAAAAAACCCATTGTTTTCCTTGTGCTTCCATTGACTAGACCCATTAAAAAAGATTCCCCATTTAACTTTGTTTTTTGGGTGACAAAGACTGGATTTTAAGATAATCCTTCAGCATTTTGACATATCTCAGTCTGAACATTTTGATTTCTCTTAAAGAGAAAAGACTTTAAAAATGCAGTTCAATATGAAGTAATATTGTGCCTGAAGTAAGAAATTGTCCTTTGAATTTCGTGGGTGTGGGGTTCTCTTTTCTTACTCATATATACCTTCTCTGTCATTCCAGCTGAGGCCCTGTCAGGATAAGAATGGAGGGATTTCAGGGATTAGTACTCCTTTAGAAGTCTTTGCCTTTGGGAAATGCATCCAGTAGTTAGAAGCAGTTGAGGACTCAGCTTTTGAAGTTCGATAATCCAGCTGTCTCACAAGCTCTGTGACTTGAAACAAGTTACTTATCGCTTTGCTCCCCGGTTATCTGTGAAATGGGGATAATAATAGAATCTCATTCATAGGCTTCTGGGGATTAAATGAGACAATTTTGTAAGGCCTGTAGGGTAGTCCAGCGGCCAGCACTTAGGAGATGTTGACTCTTGCTGGAACACTCTAGTAGCAGTGTTTGCTCCGTCTTAACCTTTAGTAAATAAAGCATTCAGAGGTGGCCAGTAGGCTTTCGTCCATCACCAGCAAGATAATGCCACAGCCACACTGTCAGAAGGCGGCTGTGTAGTCCATAGCCTGGAAATGTGGCTTTTACTGGTACAAATCTCAGTAACTCAGAAGTTTTGGCTGAATCAGAACCCCAAAAATGATAAAAGTCTATGATTGGACACACTCAGAATAATAGAGCATTATTTTAATATTGGCTTGATTCATCAGCAGCATATTTTCCGTCTTTAATCCCCCAACTTTCAACAGAATCATGTATGAAAACAAAAGAACTCTGAGCACTTCCCCATCGCCTACTTGGCTGAATGACTTTTGCCTCCCATCCCTGGTTCGAAGTGGTACCCCCAAACTTATTTCTGTGTTTCATATTGAAACCGTGCGCCTCAGATTGGAACTTGAACCCACGTGGCCGGGACTCGAACCCGGCCAAAACCCATGATCTTCCAACTGAGATCACACACTTGGTTTCAGGATTTAATGAAGCTCAGGTTCTTGATGTCTCATCACAGAAAGAATTCAGCGAGAGACAAAGCGATAGGTAAGAAGTGGATTTGTTTAGAGAGAGACACACTCCACTGAGTGTGGGCCATCCCAGAAGGTGAGAAAGGCACCAGGGTATGGGGTTGTCAGTTTTTATAGGGGTGGGTGATTTCATAGGCTAAAGAGTGGGAGGAGTATTCCAGCTATTTCCAGAAGGGGCGGGGATTTCCAGGAAGTGGGCCACCGCCCACTTTTTGATCCTTCTGGTGGGTCTTCAACTGTCATGGCGCCTGTGGATGTGTCATTTCGCTTGCTGAAGTGTTACAGTGAGCCGATACTGAGGCTCAAGATCTAGTGGAAGTCGACTCATCCGCCATCTTGGACCCATTTGGTTCTAATCCGTTTATGTCATGTCCTCGGGCTATGTCATTCTTTCAGAGGTTGTGCCCTGCCCCCTTCACTCCTGTTTCAATAAGACTAGAAAAAAAAGGAATCGTGTAAAATGGTTTCTGTGTTGGAAATTCTCCTGAAAAGGAACTCTTTCATACATATAAAACTAATAGATTGTGTTGCCTTTGCAGAAGCTGGAAAGGATTGTCCTCTGATGCTGCTCCCAACTAATGCTTTGGTAGGTCCAGGGAGAAAAAGGGAAAGAGGTTCTATGAGAGGGACAAAGGGAACTAGAAAATGGTTGTTAGGCTCAGCTTTCATTTGGTTTACTGAGTTTTGCCTGACTTTCAACCATCTGGACACATGCCGTGTAGACTGCGAGCACGCAGACCAAGGATGCTTAGCTAATACACACACAGCAGCGCCCTTCCCTGCTTGAACTTTTGTGTTTGTCTTTCTCATCTGTTAAGCAGAATCGTATGAATTTGTGAATATTTGGACGTATTGAAATAAAAAACCTACATAGTCAGCAGTCAGTGTGATTCAACCTAGTAGATTACAAATGCCCCAAGGACAGAGATCATATTTGTTTCTTCTTTTTACTTTCTAGCAAAACTCAATTCTGTTCTGTGCTGCGTGTCACAGTTATATTTTGTAATAACTGTTTGCCTTTGTGGACCTCTCCCCCACTCCACTGAACACCCAAAGAAGACCCTCAAATTGGATCCTACTCATGTTTATTTCCTAGGAAATAATCTGTTTAATTCCTAGGAAAAAGGGAAGACAATCATGGGTGAATGACTAGAGTGGCAGTTTTACATTATAATGCTCATGGCAATGCCAAGGATAAATAAGGGTTGGCCGTGGGTATTTAGCTCAGAAGAGCAATTAAGAAAACAAAAGAAAAAAGCCCACAAAACAAACAAACAAAAAAACAGAACAAAAACCCTAGAACCTGATTTTTAGAGAAGAAAAGAAATTAACCTAGACCTTTCAATATTTGCTTCTCTTTTTAGCTCTTATGACAGTTTAATAAATGGAAAAATATTTAAGCCAATCTTGTTTAGAATACTGTATTTTACTTGGAAGTGCTACTGCTTTTTTTCAGATTTCTCCTCAAGGAAGGAATGTCATTGAACTCCCCCCTTAGAGGGTATTCAAGGAAGTTAATTGAATTATACTCTTTAGACAACATAAAATCCAAATTATCAAGGTGTAAGGTTTGGTTTGTGTGTTAGTTTTAATTAACTAAATTAACTAACAACTAGTTAATTTTAGCTAATGCTCTTCCTTAGGCCCCTGACTTAGCCCTGAGTTCTGGCTTCTTAACCAGAGGATGGACTCATCCTTCTAGATCCAGTCACCAACGGGACTTCCAAGGTCGTCCCTATGAGACCCTCCTTGACCTTCCTCTGGACAGAATTCATTAGTCTCTGCGGTTTTTCTACAGCACTGACTCATCTTGTTAGATGTTTGGCTCTCCAGCTTGGATTATGAACCTTTCTAAAGCAGGGTCTGTATAACTCACATGGTAGGGGGAGTCAATATTATTGAAGTGACTAGATGGTAAAATTAATGACCTTGCAGTCAGGAAAAAATTGAAAAAAATTATTAAAGTTTTTATGTGAGAAAAAAAGATTTTATATTAAGGTTTTTTTTGCAGACAACTACATATAGGATTTCATTACATTGGCTCACATGCTAAAGAAAAACATTATACCAGGTGTCAGAACTCAATCATATTTATAGGAAGAATAAACCTTGGCTGTCAACCATAGCTTCTTTGGTTACAGGGTTACAGTAACTGCTGAGAACGTAAGCACTTTCCAAAGTCTACAAAGGACTCATTTAAGAATCATACAGGCAGTTTTAAATTAGCCATAGGAAAATTAATAGTGGGGAGTACTGGCAAAAGGGCGTTCCTATAAAGTTAAGCAAGATGGAGGACAATTCCAGTTGTATGACGTTTGGCTGAAGGAGACGTAGTTTGGACCTGAGAAAACCAAGTGTATAAATACTAAAGCTGTTGACCAGACAGTGAAATATTATTAAGAACCTTCATCCAAGTGAAGGAACTACCGAGAATATTGTTGCTGTGTTTTAGAGACAACAAACAATGCTGCTGATACTGTGTGAGATATAAGTCTAGTTTTAAAATAATGTCATTTGCTTGAGGCTACATTGGGCTCACATGAGTCTGTGGAATTCTGCTTTGTTGATGTATGAAAACAAGCAGAAACTCTGCTCCCCCAGGAATCCGACTCTCCAAAAAGATGACAAGTAGCAGGAGACATTCAACTAGGATGTAGTTCAACAAGCAATAAAAAGATTAAAGGGAAGAAATATCAGATGATTAAGTAAACTGCAAATTGAAGTTAATGATGATGATTACTGGGTCTCTGTGGGGCTGCATTTTGCAATAAATACAGCCATGCATTGTACTTTTATCAAAAGAGCTCTTGTAGAATTAGCTGAAAATGTGGGAAATAGGATTGGATCCTCTTCTTGGCGGTGGAAAATACTTGGTGCACTCTAATGACAATACCTATTCTGTTTGTGTCTTTTCTCATCGCAGGGGAGCCTTTGCCCTGAGTGCTCCAGGAAACCCTGCTTCCGGCTCTGCTTGTTTTTCTTCCTCTTGCCCTTTTTCACCTTCAGTCTCTGACTTTTGGCCTCTTGCTCTGCTCTTTTGCCTTTGTGTTTTCCTGATGCCACTCAAACCCCAGTCACCCCTGTTCCCCAGATTTGCTATCTATGCTCAGTCCATCTCCAACCTTTTTGCTTCCTGCCTTGAGAAAATACAGCACATTTATTTGGCAATCAGAAGAATAAGAAACAAATAATCCAGCCTATTCAGATTTATATATGTGGGCTCTCAATGTGTTCTTTGGAACAGTGTGGAGTGATGAAAACACATTTGACAAGGAGACCAAGACCAGAGTTGGGCAGTTACCTGATGGCTTTTCTAAGGCTCAGGAAAGAACAGCTCTCCCTCTGTTGAGTCTGCTTCTTTGTTTTCCATTTCATTGATCTCTGCTCTTTCCTTTTCTCCTTTATTTCCTTTGGGGTTATTCTTTTTTTTTTTTTTTTTTTTAAACTTCTTGTTTTAGGCTCATGCTGTAACAACCCCAGTATCTCAGTGACTTAACGCACTAAGAGTTTACATTTTCCACATGCAAAGTCCACTGTGGGTGTTCCAGGATGGACAACACTCTACGATGGCCCTGCTCCAACCAGTGACTCAGGGACACAGGCCACACTCCTATTTCTGGTTTCTCCAACTTGGGGCTTCAAGCTTACCCTGGCATTATCCATCTGGTAGATTGGGGTGTGAGATATGAGAAAGTGAAACTGAGTAGTTAACCAACTTGGCCTAGAAATGACAATCATGGCCACCTTAACTGCAAGGGAGGTTGGGAAAGGGATATTGGTGAGGGCTAATGGTCTCTGCCATGTTCTCTAAGTTGGATACTTAGTTCATTAATATATAATTTTTCTTGTCTAATATTAACACTTAAGGCTATAAATTTCCCCAAAAACATTACTTTTGCTATATTTCACAAGGTTTGGTATGTAGTGTTTTCATTATCGTTCAATTCCAACTAATTTTTAATTTCCATTATGACTTATTCTTGGTTCATGCTTCATTTTGAGGTTTATATATTTTTATGATATTGGAATAGGGAAGAATTTCTTATACAAGACAATAAAAAGGCCAACTAAAAAGACGATTGATAAATTCAATTACATTAAAGCTAAGAACTGTTCATCAAAACACACTGTAAAGAAAATAAAAGGAAGGCTACAAATTGAGGAAGAATAACAAATCTTAAAGATAATCATCAAGAATATATAAATAATTCTTACAGGTTGGTTAGAGAAAGATAAACCAGTACAAAAATGAGCAAAAAGCATTTCACACAAAAAAACCACAAATGGTCCATATGCACGTGAAAAGCTACTCATTCGTCATCAGAGAAATCGAAATCAAAACCACAGGGAGGTATTCTTCCATACCTAATTGATCACCAGAAATGAAGTAACTGAAAAATACTAGGAGGATGTACTCAGAGGATCAGTGGGACCTCACATGCATTGGCTGGTGTGAGATTAAATTAGCCCTGAATATTCATACCATGTGACCCAGCAGTTTCACTCCTGGGAATATATTCTGGAGAATAAAATGGTAACTACCTGAGATGTAAATGCTAACATGTCAAAGACTGATACCCTATCAGCTGTTATCCCAGTAAAGGAGTTGGGCTCCTGCAGAGCTCCATGGAAACTGGCTATGACCCATCATTTAGGGCAATAAAATCTGATCAAATGCAAGGCTTAGAACCTACTTTCCTGGTGCTACCAGGGGAGGAAAGGGCTTGTTGTTCCCGACCATGGATGCTAAAGAAGCAACTCTTGCTGCTGGTTGGCAGTGTCACTCAGCTGCAATCGCGACCCCTGATCATGCCAGGGGAGGGCCTGCTGCTTCCTTAAAGATGCAGCTTGAAATCCCCACAGGTCTAGTGACTCTGTCCCAGAGTCTGAGATTGGGCTCTGTCGACCTTCCATCTACTGCCCTCGATGAAACTGACAACAGGAGCTGCACTCCTGCTACTGCTTTTTCTGAGGGTCCCCAGCCCATAGTCTCTAAAAGGCCTGCTTGTGCTCCTTGGCCATCTGCCTTTGTTTGCACAACACAACCTAATGTCCATCAGCAAAATAATGTTTATACTATGGTTTATTCTTAAAATGGAATAATCTGCAGCCAATGAAAAATGAGTGAATTATAGCTGTTCACATCAAAGAGATGGGTTTTATTAATGTAATGTTGAGCAGGAAAAGTAAGTACCACAAGGCAGCATATAGTGTAACACTCTTTAAACATCTAAAACAGGCAAAACTGACGGAAATATCATTTAGACACAACACGTAAGTGAAAAGAGAAAAGAAAGGGGATGAAAACACCCAGTTCAGGATGTTGATTACCGGTGGGGTGACAAGAGCATAAGAAAGGGAGGAATCCACAGGTGGTTGTATGTAATGGATTCTTGTATTAGTCCAGTTCTCACCAGTGTCAAGGATAAAAGTATTGATGCTTTATCTGCAAGTTAAAACTCAGGGCAACTAGAATGAGAAAAAAAGAGACGTAAAGCAAAAGAAGATGTGAAGTGGTACATGGTGTTATGGGCTGAATTGTGTCCCCCACAAATTCATGTGTTGAAGTCCTAACCCCAGTATCTCAGAATGTAACCATATTTGGAGATAGGATCTTCAAAGAAGTAATGAGGTCTTTAGGATGGGCCTTAATTCAATATGGTGTCCTTATAAGCGGGAATTTGGACACAGACGTGTGTGTGCACAGAGGAAGGACCATGTGAAGACACAGGGAGAAGACGGCCATCTACAAGCCAAGGAGACAGACCTCAGTAAAAACCAACCATGCTGACACCCTGATCTCAGACTTCTAGTTTCCAGAACTGTGAGACAATAAATTTCTGCTTTTTAAGCAACACAGTCTGTGGGACTTGGTTACAGCATCCTGAGAAGACTAAGACCCAGAGAGTTGCATGGCCTCATCCACCGTCACTTCTGAGAGGAGCCAGGAAGACACAGAGTGGGTCTCTGGGCAATGGTGTTCCACTCAGTGGGGCTCCTCTGGACGCTCTAAGGAGGGAGCTGAAGGGGAGATTTATCTTCCAGGTCAGGGCAGCCCATGAGAAGTTAAAGTCCCTGTACTTTTTCATGTCACCTAGCCTCTTTGATGGCTGCTCAGAATGCCAGCGCCCGTGCTGTGCAGTGTAGCTTTTCACCTGAGTCCGCAAAAGGCAGGAGGAGCTGGATATGCAGGCGGTTGGTCCGGCTGCATGCTTGGTGGTCAAGGAGATGCCCTGCGCTGATCTGCCCTGGACCGTGGACCCGGGAAGCCAGGTGAGTTGGATTTTTGACTAATCGGGAATATTGCAGTCCTTGGTTAGGATAGTGGGTCTGTAGGTATTCATTTATTATTTTTTAAATGAAATTTAAAACGTAAAAGAAGGACAAGCATGGACCAACGATGGTAACGATGATGTATAAAGAATCAAAGACTAAATTATGATTAATTCAATTCTGTGTTCCTGAGTGTTTGTTTTTCTGTACAAAAGAGAATAGAGGCTGCTTTTCAATTCTGAGAACCCCTTACTCTTCCTTACATCCAGGAAATTAGCTGGCTATTTTGAAAAGCTAATTTAAACCTATTTTGAAGACAGAAGGAATCAAATCTCCAGTAAAAATTCAACTATTAAGTCTTTGACCAGTTTTATTCATAAGCTATTATTTCAAATGTTAAAAAATAATGTACAATACATTTGATTATAGAAAACCTTTCTTATTAAATAAAGCCTAACAAAATAATTAAATACATACGTTTCTAACTTCTAAGGCTTGCCAGTTTCTTATGTTTCATTAAAAGTGGAAAAATTGTTGCATGTGCATGTTCACCTCCATTGTGAATTACTCATGTGGCTGCAACAGGCAGCAATCTATGGTATCAGGGACCCTGAACTTGACAAACATTCCAGCTTTTCTTAACATTCCTTTCCTATTGCCTTGATTAAATAATGCGCACAGTGAAACAGCTTTCTTTAATTTTCTTTGCAGCAGTGCCTAAATTATTTTCTTAGTTATGTAAAGTTGTGCACCCTGTGGTTGGCTTATTCTTTTCTAATTTACTTTCATTTGGAAAAGAGTGGAATACTTGATATATTGATACGAAGGCTAAAAAAGCCAGTCGCGCACAGTACTGGTCGTGGTCATTGAAGGAAACACATGGCATCCTCACAGGGGACCCTAATGAGAGTCTCATGAACGGGCTGTTTACAAAAGTGTCAGGAGATGTAGAGATTCCACAAGGGGTGGTGAAGCATCCCAGGATCAGCAAGAAGGATGGCTGGTTAGGGGAGGGAAAGGTCCAGGGAACCCAGGGAGAATGTGGCAGTTGGAGAGGGGAGGGGATGCCCTTCAGTAGCCATGATCTTTGGTAGAAGATCACTGGTAATGCAGAGGAGGTGGTGGGAAGGGAGAGGGAGGAAGGGAGGGAGGAAGAGAGAGAAAGAGAGAGAGAGAAAGAGGGAGAGAGAAAGAGAGAGAGAGAGAGAAAGAGAGAGAGAGAGAGAGAGAAGGGAATATGTGTTCTGACCTTTGTCTCCTTCTGTGAGTACCCGCCACTTGGCAGGACCCAACCAGAAGCCAGGGGCTGAAGAGCCCCGTTGATGGGGTGTCCATGGAGGGCAGTATCCTTGGCCCAAAACAAGGGTGGGGGGAGGGGGGATGTTCGAGGGCGTGAAGGGTAACTCTGACGGGACAAACAGAAAGCATTTGGTACACTCACAGGGCAATTCTACAGGGGTAAATACATTTTTAATAATTCAATCGGACTTAGTCCGATTTCAAAAGTGAAGCACTCTACAGGGGAAACTTGCCTTTGGATTTCGGGGGATGGCTGTTACCGTTTTTGATCCTGGGGATGGACAGGTGGAAGGATGGTGTCAGAAACACATGCTCTTTGTTAGGGAGGAGGGACACAGGAGGGCAGAATGCTAATAATTTCGTATGAATCTTTGCATTTATGTAATCCATACGTGCCTTAAAATTACTTTTAAATGGAAGGTTTGGGGATTGCTAATCTGTAATGTAGAAAGATGTCTTTGGCCAATACTGCATGGTCTCACTTATATGTGGAATCTGCAAAAAACAAAAACAAAAACAAAACCCAAGCTCATAAATGCAAAGAACTGATTGGTGGTTGCTAGAGGTGGAAGGTGGGGGGTGAGCAAAAGGGGTGAAGGGGGTCAAAAGGCACACATTTCCAATTACAAGATAAGTAAATCCTGGGATGTAATATACATCATGGCGGCTACAGTTAATAATACCATGTTGCATATTTAAAAGTTGCTAAGAAAGTAGATCTTAAAAGTCCTCGAGACAAAAAAACGTTCTTGAGAAAAAAAAATGTTGTATCTATGTGTGGTGATGAGTGTTAACTAGACTTACTGTGGTGATGATTTCAAAATGCATACAAATACCGACTCATTACGTTGTACGCCTGAAACGAATATAAGGGTATATGTCGATTATATCTCAAAAAAGGAAGATGTTGTCTTTAAGAAATTTAGATACTTCAAGATGGAATAGACTCAGGGCTCTACTCCATAAACCTAGCTGCCTTTGCATTGTGCCGTTTTCTTTTCAAGGGATTCTGATAGATAAGAAAAAGGAAGTTCATGCGTATAAATAGGATTATGCGTTTGAGTGAGTCTTTAGTTTGGATGGGGTAGGATTACTTTTTCTTCCTCTAGAAAAGAATTAAGTTCCTAGGATGTATGTAACCTCTAGAGTCTAGTTGAAAAAGCCGTTGCTCTTGGCACTCCTACTCTCCTTTCCTTGGAAGGTTGTCATTCTCTGTCACTTGGGCAGTTTTCCTTGCAGTCAAGGCTTTGGGGGAGCCCTGGACCCACCCGTCCTGTGTAAATCACCAGGGGCTGAGCTTTGCTTCCGGATGCTATTATATCATAAAACCACGACGCTGACACGATGAAAAGTCTAAAATCTGAAAGTAATGCCTGGGCAGGCTCACAATCCTTGTTGAGCAGATTTGGGGAAGATTTAAACAGAAGGAGATTCCAAACATCTAAAATTTGGAGGGAAGATCATTCCTAGAGCTAGGTGGCTGCCCTCTCCAGGTGTGCTGTTCCCAGGAAAACTGAGGGGAGTGGGGGAAGAAGAAGGAAAAGAGTAAGGCAGAGGCTTCCTCCTTGAATTCCTGTATCACCAGCTTCTGTGTCTTCCTGCAAGTTGATAATGGGGAGAGGACATGATGAAAACCCACCGCGAGGTCGGAGAAGTTTCCGGCACTGAGCAGGGATGCACTAGTTGCCGAAGGGCAGGATCTTAGCTTTCTTATTGTCTCCTGGAAGTCTAGAAAAATGTCAGGCGCATTCTGGTGGTTGATTCTCTTATAAACATCTCTTGAATTTGATTATTCAGGAGGAAGAGGGCGCTTAGAAGAGATGACTTTGTGATGTTGACGCGCCTTGTGGAAAGACCCACCAGTTCTTCAGAGGTTTGGCAATTAAAGTTATATAAAAATATTTTATAACCACTGCTTTGTTGAACTTTGTCAGCTTTCTGGCTTGCTAACCTAGTAGTGACAAGGCTACCATGGTTTTACAATTAGACTTATGACTTCCCGCCTCCTTAGAAGATTGTAAGGAGATTCCGGAAACTGCAGGTGCTATCATATCAAGCATTCCCGAAAGCAAAGCAAAACAAAAAAATGGAGTCTGCCATTATTCATTAAGATGCCACTTACTGTCCGGAGTAGAAGGGCAAGACGTTTTTCCATTAAATGGAGCTTATTATTCTGTGGAAAAATAACTAACCCAAAAGACTCTCGGGAGGCATACTTAGGAACCTTCCAGTAACAACTTTCTGCCTTACCCCATTGTTTCTATCAACCTGGCTGCTTCTTGATCTTTAGTCATGAAATGTCATTTCATTTTTGGAATCTCAAGAAAGATGTAGGTGATAAGCCCCAAAGATAGGAGATTTCTTGCAAAAATGTGAAATCATCATCGTCTGCACAGGAAATGTAGAAGTTCACTTTCTGCTCTTTATTCAGCATGTTGGAGCAGCTTACAAACTATCAATCTTCAGGCTTTGGGGATCTTTGGCTTTATATCCCTTTCAAAGGAAAACGATTTGCCAGGCTTAGTAGGCAGCCTAAGGAAGACCTCCAATGATCTCCATTTCCAAGTGTTCAACCCCCTGTGTCATTCCCTCCCACACTGAATAGAGAGGACTTGTGATACCAATGGTGATACTGTGGAAAGGACAGCATGTGACTTTTGAGGTAGGTCATGGGGGATGTGGAGGCTTCCACCTCGTTCTCTCTTGGATCACTCATCCTGAGGGAAGCCAGCTGCCATGTTGTGAGGACACTCAAGCAGTCCTTTTACGGAGAGGACCACGTGCTGAGAAAGTGAGTTTCCCTGCAGCACTTAGCACTGAGTCACCCGCCATGTGAGTGAGCCAACTTGGAGGTGGATCCTGTGATCAGTCAAGTCTTCAGATGACGGCAGCCCCAGCCGACACCCTGGCAGTAAAACCCCATATGAAATCTGCGGTCCCTCAGCTGATCATCCCGCGATTTCTGACTAACATAAACGGGGTCAGAAAATAAATGTTTATTGCTTCTCCAAACTGTTCAATTTTACAGGATTTGTTACACAGCAATAGATAACAGGTACCAAGCAATGATTATTAACTAGGAATTAGAATTAGTCATTAAGAATGATCAGAAGAGGACCCGAGATGAGGCACAAGCTCAGGTAAAAGTGTTTTTTGGTTGCGTACTTTTTACCAGGATTTTAAAAATCAAGGCAATGCGAGGCCTTTTAGTTTGAGGAGTCCACTTTGTAAGCAGTACATGAGTTACAGCACTCACTTGAATGAGTGAAGGATGAGATAAGAAATGGGGTAGGGAGAGAAGATATTTGTTTTTCAAATTCCTACAATCTTATTAACGAGCAGGGCTCTGAGGGTAGATCTAGGTAATCAAGGACTAATCCCTGAAGAGTGAAATACCAAGAAACATACATTCATCTGAAAAATGCAGAGGTTGGAACTTGGGCTGTCCAGGCTAAGTTCTTGTTAGGCTGTCCCTCATCGCATGCCTACTCACAGTAGAAGTTGAGCATGCATTCCTGAAGAGTTTAGAAAAAAAATCTCAAGGCCTTCAAGACAGAATGTCAGGTAACCACTATCAACTATTTGAAACTGTTGTAGATAATAAAACTCTTAAGGGGTAGTAGCATTTGAAATAGGATTTGTTGTAATCCTTCCTTATAGTATAGCAAGGAAGAGTGATACTATCACAAGACCAGAGGCTAGAATTATGAAACCACAGACTTCTACTCAGAGTAGTTTGGCCTGCTAGCTACTATGAGGAACCCTCCTGCTACACTACAAATAAATCTTGCATTCATCACCGTGAAGATATTTTATAAGGCATTGCTGGATTTGTAAATGCACGGGACCTCTACCAGTGAGCTCAGAATGACGGCGAGGGACACGAAAGTGTTCCTGAGGGCAAACTCTTACATCAGTCCTGAGAGGTGGAGCCTAAGCCTTGTCCAAATAATACAGAGTCTGACCAGTAGGACTCATAGGAGGCAAAGGTGGCCCAGTAGTCACCCAACTCTCAGCAAATGCAAACACACATCCTCTTTGGCAGAGGCAAGAAGGAAAGAAAGGAGACAGATAGGATCAAGCAAGAACACACAGGTAGCTTCAAGGATATCGTGATAGTCTAGTTCTTAAATTGCAGCATGCATTGTGTTTGTATTTGCATCATTAGTTACATAGAATTTGCATATATATATGTAGCATTTTTTATTTAAACCAAATATAGGAAAATGAATAAATAAGACAACACAATCTCCCTTCCTTACCTGTCCCCACAAACCAAGAACCCAGAAGATAGATTTAGGAGTTCAGCAGAGTGAGATCAGGGATAGGAGGCCAGCCATGCAGTTCAAATTGCCAAGCTTTAAAGTGCTGCTGCCCTGACTAGGTCCCTCCCAAGGAAAATGAGGACTCCAGGGTCTGGGAGGAGAAGGGACGAGGATGACAGCGCTCCCTCATCGAGGGTGAAGACCTTGAAAACTTCTAGGACAGAAAACGTTTGTAGTTGTTAGATTCACTTGATAGAAAAATGGAGTTGGGGAACGGAGGAAGGTTGGATTAATAATAATGGGTAATGTCTATTAATTCCTTCCACTAGCTCTCGCTTGATAGATAGGTTATCACTTCCCCGTGGTTTTCAGGGCAGTTTGGGTATTTGTTTTGTTCTTTTGCAGGACAAAGGGTAGTCAGAAGCCTTGTTTATTCTTCTGCATCTTGTTTCCATTTAAATAAACCTTCTGATTTTATGATTCAGCCTCCACAGCTCTGACTTCCCAGTGTTTTTCAGTTTTTAACTCTGCCCTTTCCCATGGAGGCTGCTAGAGTACAGTTCTGAGACCAGAATTTTTACATCACCTTTAAAAATATCTTTCTATGAATCGCCTTTTGGTCTCATACATTGCTAAAGAGAATGCAACATGACACAACCCCCATGCGTTTATTTGGCAATATTGAGCATAATTACACCTGCATTCACCCTTTGGTCCAGCAATCGCACTTCTTTTTTTTTTTTTGAAATTTATTTATTTATTTATGGCTGCGTTGGGTCTTCGTTGCTGCGCGCGGGCTTCCTCTAGTTGCGGCGAGCGGGGGCTACTCTTTGAGGTGGTGCGCGGGCTTCTCCTTGCGGTGGCTTCTCTTGTTGCGGAGCACGGGCTCCAGGTGCGCGGGCTTCAGTAGTTGTGGCTCCCGGGCTCTAGAGTGCAGGCTCAGTAGTTGTGGCGCACGGGCTTAGTTGCTCTGCGGCATGTGGGATCTTCCGGGACCAGGGCTCGAACCCGTGTCTCCTGCATTGGCAGGAGGATTCGTAACCACTGCGCCACCAGGGAAGCCCAGCAATCGCACTTCTAAGAATTGATTCCAAAGTTACAATGGGTAAAAACACAAAAAGCAGCAAATAGATACCGCGCCATTCATTGCAACATTATTTATGATAGCAGATAACAGAAGTAGAAATGTCATTAATGCCCATCAGCAGAGGGCTGGTTGAACAAGCTACAGTGCGTCCACATAATGGAGTGCTCCCAAGCTGTAAGAAGTGGTGAGGTTCTCTCTCCGCTGCTCGGGTGTCATCTCCTGGTGTATTAAGTATCCTGATATATTAAGTTTATGAAAACAGAGTATGCCTCGCCCCCTTCCCTCTTCACCTTTCTTTGGTGGGTGGATTCTTATGCATCCTTAAGAGAGTACAAGCAATTGCCTTCTCAGGAAAAAACCTTTCTTTCCCATTCATTCTCAAGATGGATTAGGTGCCCCTCCCCTCTGCTTTTAAAATACCCTGTGCACATCTCTGCCACCGCACTCCCTGCATTGTGCCATAATGATCTGTTTGTGTATCTGTCAGTGCAAACAGCTGACTCTGAGAACAGCGCCCTTAACCTGTTCGTAACACACCCAAGGATTAATATATCCTCGTTGAGTGAAAGAATGGAATAAATGAACGTCAGTGAAGGAGTTTGAACTTTATCTGAGATACTGAGGACACAGGAGAGGTTTGTTTTCTTTAAAGAAGGGCAATGATTGCAACTTACTTTTGAAAGATAACAAAGCGTTGTTGAGAACAAAGATAGGGAAGTATGAGCTGCAGAGGTGAGGGGCCTGGTCCGAGGTCCACATGGTAGAGGAGGGGAAGGCTTCTTAAAGGAGATGTTGTCTGAGGTGAGACTTGAGGATTCAGTCATTCATTCATTTATTCAAAACTGATTTTACTGAGCACCTACTATTTGATAGGCTGTGGCAGAGACTAAGGCTATAAACATAAACAGGTCACTGAGTTAGGCAGTCAGACACTGGGGGGGTGGGGCAGGCATTCTAGAGGGGAAATGACTCTGTGAATATCAGGGCTGCCAGAGAAGGAGGCTTTCTAGTGAGTAGCTGGTAATTCAGGATAGAAGTAGAATATGTGCAAAATGTAATATGTGAGACTAGACTGAGGGGAGAAACTCCTGCATATCCCTTGTTTTGAGGCTGAAAACTGGCCTGAAGATGGCAACTACGCTCCAGGTACACTCAGCTTTTTATGGGGAAAGATGCTTGGTGTGGGGAGAACCCAAGGTTTCAGAAATCTGTCTTTGAATTGCCAAGATCACCAAGGGGGTGGTTACTGAAATAGTTTTCTTTATATGTGAAATAAGAATGATGATCCCTGAAAAACAGCACTGATTTTCAGTTTAATAGTGTGTATGTTAATCTGGAGGAAGGGTGATGACCATTTATTTTCTCTTTTTGGGGGGACGCATGGCAATGCATGGTAGGCAGGAGGTGATGTCGCCTTGGGAATTCTCATCAAGAGCATGCATGTCAGTGTCTTGAGTAAAAAGCGGAATTTACGTTCCCATTTAAAATAGAGTAGACAGTTCTTGCTTTGCACAGTAGTGCAGGACCATGAGTACGATCATGCAGACCGACACCTTGCAAAGTGATCTTAATAATCAATGGGCAAAGGTACAATTCTTCTGTGACTTTTAAACTTTTTTGTCAAAACCTCAAACGCTCCCTTTCTGTCAGTTATAAATGTATAGGGAAATGAAACACTAGTAAAACTGATATATATATTTAGTACCTGGTAATTTCAAATGTTAGAAAGATTGAGACTGAAAGCATTTTCTTTCTTTGTAAAAGACTTTATCAGGAATAGTTGCTTGCCTTCTTTGGCCCTAACCCATTTACATTTGGTTGGAAATTGACTTCCAGCGTTATTACTTTTTATTTCTTTGCTGCACTTTTTGCTATTACACGTTTGTCCATCTTTGGACACTGATCTTGATGTGCGCCTGCTATTTACGTAGTGATTAGGGGACTGAAAGGCTAGCAGCGAAGTTTATACTTTATGCAGTTGCTCACAGTTAATACACTTCGGTAACTGCCGTTTGCACCACGTTGTTGCATGTCTGGTGTTGTTTAAACCATAGTAACTGAAATGCATGCATACTGGAACTATGCAAAGTGTGGACTATCTGTATATAAGGTTGCAATATTTGGATGTGTTTTATTTCTTAATTTTTGATAAGGACAATCATACAATAAAGCCACCTATATTATCGTAATATAAAATTTTAAGTTTATTTGCAAAATGCTATCACTGCTAATAAGTTAATTAATCTCTGACACCATTTCTCCCCAGTCTTCTTCTTTCTCTTTCTCTGGGTCAAAAATGATCCCAATAGCATTTCCCGCCCCCCATGCTCTTAATTTCAAAAACGGAGGTGAAGCTTACTGATGTGATCTCGAATTCCACATTCAACTTCGTGTTAACTTATCCCTAAATGCATTTTGCTTCCAGTCACGGCCTTTTAGTTATAATCTTAGTTTGGACTCAGTCTTTCAAACAGAGCCAGGGTTTTCAGGCTTTGTTTTCCTTCTCCCAGTGCCTGCAAGGGCTCTCTGTAAACTCCCGTCAGAAGCAAGACATGAGGATTCCAGTGAGAGATGCTTGGACCACCCTGCAGGCGGGCCGTTTGCCGTTGGCCTCACAGATCTGGGGAGCTCGCACAGCCTTTGGTGGAAACAGTTCAGTCTCTTGCTCAGTGGTGATGCTTGGGGTGTGTTTTATGAGCTTAACCATGCATCTGGTTCCTCCTCCCTCCCTTTTTGCTCTCTGGAAGGATGTCAGAGCAGCACAGCCCAGGGGTCGTGTAAGGCTAAGAGCAGTGAGCCTTCAGGAAGGTGCTCTGGAATTCTTTTCTCCTTGAAATGCAGAGCTTAGAGCCACAGGCAACTCTGTAGGAAAACAGGGTTAGATCTGTCCCATAGCAAGGCTGTTGATGATAAACGGAGGAACTTTTCTACGGGGGATTTCATTGTAGAAATTGCTGACAATGAACTTGAGAGTTGAATGACGTTAGGTCCTGGGTGTTCTTCTGCCCCACTTGTAGGGGAAAATAGTCTTTCCAGAGTCCAGCCTCTTTGGGATTTCTCCTGCTTCTCTGCTCTCTGGCTGGTGCAGCCTTGGCCCTAAATCTTCCTGGTTTGGCTCTGATGTTCATTTTTTCCCCCCGATTATTATCAACATGTGAAAATCTTCTCCACTTTACTTGGGTCTGCAAAAATTTAAATCCGAAATGCCACATCAAAAAAAAAAAAACAAAAAACAAACTCAGCTATATTTTAGTTCGTTTCAAGTTTTGCGGCTACCTAGATTTCCTTGCTGCTTGCGCACCCATTTAGGACATATTTGAGGCCGTAACAGCATAATCATTGAGAGGTCATTGGTGAATAATTTGGGCTTCAGATATGTCCTGAGTTACCAGCTCTGTCTCAAACAAAACTGAGGGCTGGCATTTTACCAAGAATTATAATCTAAATACACCACAATATTATTATAAATATTTAAAAAATCTCTAAATAGACCCAAATAAGAGAAAGGCAAAAGGCAAAAGATAATGGACAGTGCCTGCATAAAAGGGAAAATGAACCATGTTGTGATTCCGATACTAGGGCCCTTTAGTACATCATTAGCAGCCCTTTGCATCAGATCCTTCCAAGTAGCTTCGAGAGGCTATTCCAGAACTATTTTTTTCAAGAATCACATTTTCCATCCTGTAATTTTAAATGTCAGAAGTATTTGATATAAACCTAGGAGTTAGAATGTGGAATCAGAATTATTTAAAGTTTTCTCAACAGGATCCCTAACCACATCCTAAGAAACATTTGGCATACCAATTTTAGGGGTGAAAACATAATAAGACCAATTAGTTTATATCCATCATAATTAGATATAATTTAGCTCCAAAGACTGTTGTTTAGATTTGGTGCCAGTGACTACAACCAATGAAAAACAGAAAAGAGATGGTCAGAAATCCACACATCAAATACAGATCTTATTTTTTAGTTCCTCATTACTGCCTCGTTAATTCATGACTGCAAATCTCAGCTCATATATTCAGAGCACAGGAATAGATTCTAGGAGACCTGGCTACGAGTTTGACTCTGCCACTAATTCTGTGAATTTAGTTGAGATGCTGCTTCTTCTTTCTTTGGCCACACAGCTTGTGGAATCTCTGTTCCCAGACCAGGGATTGAAACACAGCCATGGCAGTGGAAGCCCAGAATCCTAACCACTAGGCCACCAGGGAACTCCCCGAGATGCTGCTTCTTTATTTGCATTTTCCCATCTGTTAATAACGCACCGTCTTTATCAACTCCTTGGTTGCATGAGTCACATTTCAACAGTCATGGTGTATCTAGTGGCTGCCATATTGGACAGTGCAAATCATGAAACATTTCTATCTCTGCAGGAAATTCTGTTGGACAGTGCTGGGCCTAGAGGTATACTTTTCAAATATAGCTGAATTTGGGTGTTTGAACAAAGCCTTCGGGACTCTTGCTTCTTTCTGTCTTTCAACTATTTTTTCTATTGTGTTGGCTCCATTCTCAGTCCAGCAAGATGGCCATAGCAGCTGTAATCTCACCTCTTAACAAGTTTAAGTTCAACATGAAAGAGATTCTCTGCCCAAGAGATCCTGTACAAATGCTGGAATCGGGCTGATTGGACCAGCTCAGATCACAAGGAAGTCTCTGATTGGCTCAGGCTTAGCCATGTGCTCTAGTCCTGGACCCTGCAGCATCAATGAAACACAAATGAGCGGAAAGCATAAAACAAGCTGACAGAGGAGCGGATATAGCAGTTTTGAGAAACACAAGCAAATACAAAGTCTTAAAATATGTTTCTACAAAGTACCAAACAATATACTACAAACAACAAAAAACACCAAAAATGAAATTACTTAAAGGTGTAAGAAAAAAAAGATGGGCAAAGATTAGTCATGCGGACAAAAGAAAACAGGGAGTGGCAATATTAATTTCAGATAAGATAAATTTCAAGGCAAAAGCATTAGATAAGACAGAGTGTCATTTTAGATAAAAGATACAATCTACAAGGAAGATGTAGCAGTCAAAAACCTGGGTAAGGGCTTCCCTGGTGGCGCAGTGGTTGAGAGTCCGCCTGCCGATGCAGGGGACACGGGTTCGTGCCCCGGTCCGGGAGGATCCCACATGCCGCGGAGCGGCTAGGCCCGTGAGCCATGGCCGCTGAGCCTGCGCGTCCAGGGCCTGTGCTCTGCGATGGGAGAGGCCACAACAGTGAGAGGCCCACGTACCGAAAAAAAAAACCTGGGTAAGCCCAAGTACATGAATGTAAAACATATAAAACAACTCCCACTGGAAACATAAGGAGAAATTGACAAATACCCAAATATCATAGAGGTTAACAAACCTCTGTCAGTCTTTGACAGATCAAGTAGACAAAGTAAATAAGGATTTAAAGAGCAGGGATATAATTTGAAAGTTGAATTAATAGATATAAATTATTTACAATACAGAGAATTGACTTTTTTTTTTTGCGGTACGCGGGCCTCTCACTGCTGTGGCCTCTCCCGCTGCGGAGCACAGGCTCCGGACGCGCAGGCCCAGCGGCCATGGCTCACGGGCCCAGCCGCTCCGCGGCATGTGGGATCTTCCCGGATCGGGGCACGAACCCGTGTCCCCTGCATCGGCAGGCGGACTCTCAACCACTGCGCCACCAGGGAAGCCCGACTTTTTTTTTTTAAAAGGTGTTCATAGAACAAATACAGTAATCAATCATATATTTGGATAATAAGAATATGCAAATCTATTTTACAAAGCATAAATTATACACCTTACATTCTCTTATATTTTGTAACAGAAATAGAAACGAATAGCAAAACTTTAAACAATGATAAAAGACAATCAAATGCTCCAAACTCAAAAACAAACAAAAAAGCAAATCAAAACATCATCCTTAATGACTTTCAGGTTTAATAGTATTTTTAGCTCATTCTTTTGTTCTCAAGGAACAGAGAGTCATGTAATTTATCTCAGGAAAAGGGGAGCATGTTGCTAAGCTACAGGAACTAGAATAGGAGCAGAAATGCCATCAGAACCCAGCTCCCTGCTTCTCTCTCTTAGGGGACATCTATGTCTCCCCCACCTCTTTCCTCCTGCCCTTGACTCCAACTCCTGTTATAGGTACTGAAGAGAGTAATCAGGTTAATGTCAAAATATAATGTGCTGCATTTCTTATCTCAAATGCATACATAAATCTGCTTTCAGGTTTTTGTGTGTGACTAGGTTAGGGTAAATCAGCATCCTTGTGTCCAGGAAACCCCAAGGCAGGGACAAAGTGGAGTTTCTGTGCCTTCAGGAATGAGCCCGACCCTGGACAGCAGGAGCCAACCCTCTAGGCAACTACTGGCCTTTTATGGCTGCACCAAGAGAAACAGGCACACCATGCAGTTCTAACTTCTATCACAGGGAAGTTTAATTATAGATGGTTAAGTTGTAAAAATAAGTTTTAATCCTTAAAGACAAAAACTTGAGTTACCTTGAAAATAACCTTCCAGGTTGTCGTATTCCCTTTAATGTCAAGTAAACGATGTACTATTGTGTTTTGCAAGGTTGAATGTGGAAAGTAGAAGGAAAAAATAACTGATTTCTATGGTGACGCTCACAAGAATTTTTACCTCTTCTTTCCTGTTGTGATATAAAAATCCTGCAACTTGCTATTCTAATTCTCAGCTCATCCCTGGGCCAATGAAGGTCTGAGATATATTTCATCGCCTTCCTTACACGTCTAAGGCTTAATGGGAAGAGTGAGAGGGTGCTGTCTGGGTTCCCTCATTCCAATGACAGCATTTGCCACTGGGTGGCAGTGATCAGTGTAGACCTGCCGAAGGAATCAATCACAAACTCCTGTGATTTACCTTCTGAATCGTGGAAATCTAATGTTATAAATATGCGGTATCCACTCGTGTGAGTTACGGATGGACGAATGGACCAGTAATGGGCCTCCTTACAAAACTGAAATACGTGAAATCTAATCAAAATAATCAGGAAGCAGCAGATCCTAGATTATAGGATCTGCTTTTCAAATAATTTGTTTTTTTCAAATCAATATCCATTATCACCAGTTATGTTTCAGCAAATATTTCTTGAGGGGTTATGTGCAGCTCCTGAGGAGTGACAGATCTGTGTGTTTTCGGGATTACTCGGAATCACGGAGGATGACTTGGTGAGATCTATTGGAGGTGAGGGGATTGGCCGGAAAAGTATTGCAGTTCTGCTGAGGATGAGACCTGCAGGTGGAGTAAGGTTGCAGGTAGGGTTGGAAGAAAGTTAAAGTGATAAAATTTGGTGCTTTACTCATAAGGGTAGATAGGGGTCTGGAAAAAACCTAATGTCTCTCTTGCTTTGGCTTAGTTAGTTTCATTAACCGAGCTAGGGCTTGGAAGGAAATTATAATAGCTCACGTTCTAAGTGAGATCTAGCCACTCACGGAATACACAAGCAGTGTGTATTATAAACTACTAGAATTAAGTGAAGGAAAAAGTCTACCCCAGTAGACTGTTGGTAGGCTGAATAATGGCCCCCCAATTATGTCCCTGTGCTAATCCCCAGAATCTGTCATTTCACATGGCAAAGGGACATTGCAGATGTGATTAAAGATCTTGAGACTGAGAGAGTATTTTGGATTATCCTAGTGGGTCCGGTGCAATCACAGGGTCCTTATAAGAGGGAGGTAGGAAGGTCAGAGTAAGAGAAGGTGATGTGACAACAGAAGCTGAGATTGGAGTGATGTGGGGCAATGGGCCAAGCAATTCAGGTAACCTTTAGAGGTTGGAAAAGCAAAGAAGTCGTTCTCCCTTAGATTCTCTGAAGGAATACAGCCCTGACAGCCCATTTTGAAATTTTGACCTTCAAAACCGTAAGATAATAGGTCTGTGATGCCAGATTTGTGGTGATTTGTTACAAGAGCAGTGGGAAACCGGCGCATCCACTTACGTTGTTCCTCTACTTCTTCCATCTTTCCTTCACTTTCTCAACAAATATTCATGGAGTGCCTACCATGTGCTGACCTGTGTGAGGTTCATCGATGAACAAGATACTGGCCCTGGCTTATAGGAATTTATAGTGTAGAGGGAATTATGATCATAGAAGTACTCCAATTTATAGTACCATGAATTTCTGGACCTGTAGACGTTGAAGAAACTATCAGTCCTTACTTATAGATGAATCCTTGTTCTACAACACTTCTGTCTTCATTCTTTACTGACTCTAGTTGCTAGTAACATCTTGAAAATTCAACAAATATAGTAAGTCCCCTACCTACAAATGAGTTCTGTTCTAAGATCGCGTTTGGAAGTCCAATCGCGTTTGGAAGTCCAATTAAGTTAGCCTAGGTACCCAAGTAACACAAGCGGCTATATAGTACTATATGTAATAGGTTGATAATATTTTTCACACAAATAATACATAAAAAACAAACACAAAAAAATAAAGAAAACATTTTAAATCTTACAGTACAGTGCCTTGAAAAGTACAGTACAACAGCTGGCACACAGGGGCTGGCATCGAGGGAACAGGCAAGAAGAGTTACTGACTGGAGGAGGGAGGGGAGGTGGGAGATGGTAGAGCTGAAGGATCGCCAGCAACAGGAGACGGAGGGCAAGATGCAGTTTCACGCACGCCTGATGTTGATGGAACGCATGTTCGCATCTTTGAAAGTTTGCAACTTGAAGGTTTGTATGTAGGGGACTTACTGTAATGTATACTAGAAACCTTATGGCAGATATATATTTAAAAGTATTTCCAGCAACTACCCCATTACTTGTGTGTCCAATTCTTTGATCATCTATTTTGTGAGAGTCTCTTATTTTGCCTCCACCATGATCCATCGTTTCAGGCTCCATAGTGTCTGCTGATGGACGATGCTCATAGATGGCAGGTGTGGAAGATCCAGGGTTGCTGAGCCTCTGCCTGGGCCAGGGCCATGGATACAGTCATGGCTGGAAATGTAGGAGATGGGGAAAGAGTGCTCAAGAGTGCTAGAAGGAGTACTTTGTGGCTGAGAGATGAGACCTTCACTTGCCAAAGGCCTGCTTCGTGAAACCAGCTACAGTCTGGCTGGGGGCTCACCTGCCTTGGGTGGGCCCTGGCCTTACCTACAGAATGTTGGTTTAGTCCTGTCCTCAAGACCGAGTGAGGTAAGTAAGGCTGAGATGCTGTGTCCCACCTGGGTGTGGTCTTCCTATTATTATTATTGATTAAGGCTTGATTCAGAGATGGTAAAACAAGGTTCTCAACCCACAGCATTGCAGACTCCATGGGATTTGTCAGCAGGTTGCTATTAAGAAACAATCCAGGCTAAAATTGCCCCAGTTACTAGCTCATTTACTGAAACAGGGAATGATTATTTTAAACTTTGCAATTCTTAGGCATAGGGGTTTCTTAAAGTGATAAAATAACCCATTGGTGAGACTAATACGGGGATCTTTGCTTGTTAAGAGGAAGACCCAAAGGTATCAGGTTGGAGCTATTGATTTTCCTAATTAAGCAAGTGACTGAAGGGTGGAGAGGAAAGAGAGAGAGAGAGACAGAGAGAAGCCAAGCACCAAGCTTTTACATTCTAGTCTTTAATACTGGAAAATTTAATTAATTCAACAAACATTACTTGACCATCATGTGCCAGACGCTGTACCTTGGGGTTTACAGTTTTAAAAAAATCCCTGTCTTTGGAAATCTTGCTTCTTTTAACAAGGAGAAGATTTCTGCAAAGAAAAATGATAGAATGTTAGGAAACTACATTATATCCAGGATGCTTTTTGTTTTTGTTTCTTTTTCTGCGGTACGTGGGCCTCTCACTGTTGTGGCCTCTCCCGTTGCGGAGCACAGGCTCCGGACGCGCAGGCTCTTTGGCCATGGCTCACGGGCCCAGCCGCTCCGCGGCATGTGGAATCTTCCCGAACCGGGGCACGAACCCGTGTCCCCTGCATCGGCAGGCGGACTCTCAACCACTGCGCCACCAGGGAAGCCCCAAGATGCTTTTTATTCAAGGGGGCTGGGGTCCTTCTATACAACTCATTCCACACTCCTTGGCTTGGCAGGTGAGATGTGCCTTAGTCCCAGCCTCAGACATCCTTTCATTTTTATTTCTTGCTACTCCTCCCTCCCATAGCTTCATTTCTCAGCTACACCAATGATTCTCATCCTCATCCAACTCCATGCTTCCCTTTTCTTGATAAAATATATATTGAAATGCCCTCTTTACTATCTCGAAATGAGATTCACAAATAATATAACCTACTTATAAACTTAAAAAACCCTACTTACATTTAAACTTAAAGAAAAAACCCCAATATCATGCAGTACAGTAATTTGGCTGAGGGCGTGAGGCCTGGAGCCAGCTTGCCCAGGTTTGAAACCGGGCTCTGCCATGGTACCTTGGGCAAGTTACTTGACCTCTCTGTGCCTTAGTTTCTCATCTCTGAGATGGGGGTAAGAATACCTGTCTCAAGGAGTTATTGTGAGGATAGAGAGGGTCGCCTGCACAGCTCATAGAATATGTCTGGCACACAATAAGCTCTCTATTAATTCTTCATGTCCTAAATGAGATATGAGGAAGAAATAAAAGTGGTTTACAATAAAATAATATGTATTTTAATCTATAAATGCTCAGACATGATCATACTAGGAAAACAAAAGAAATAGTCAGATCCTTGCTCCAATTTATAAGGGATCAGTTTTTTTTTTTACATCTTTATTGGGGTATAATTGCTTTACAATGGTGTGTTAGTTTCTGCTTTATAACAAAGTGGATCAGTTATACATATACATATGTTCCCATATCTCTTCCCTCTTGCGTCTCCCAAGGAATAAGTTTTGATTTAGTTTAGTAAGATGGTACTCAACTAAATACTGTTGATACTTTAAAAGGATATTTAGCTTTTGAAGAATACCTAGCTAACCATATTCACATACATATGTCAAAACACTGTGAATGTCACAGCTACCAATACAGGTGGATATAAGACTGATTCCATAAGCAGGGCTTCCAGTGCTATTTTGGTTTTTTGAAATGGTGAATGGTTCTTCATAAAGTTCCAAACAAAACAAATTTACAAGATAAATTTGGAAGTAATGACATTTTAATGTTAAATATTAATATACAAATATTAATATTAAATATTAATATAATGTTAAATATTTAATATTTTAATATTAAAGCCATGCAAAAAATTCTTTGCTTCTAGACTCAGGAAGGTAAAACTTGTATACTACTCATATTTACGAATATCTGGCAGGACACGAAGTTGGGTGGGACATAGGATAATTCGTTGTTATGAGGCTTCGCTTTGGTTTTGAGCAGCATCAAACTCTTGCCATGAAACCCACCCCCAGCCCAACTCAATGCCAGAAACAACTCTCAATCCCTGTAACAAACAAAAGCCCTTATAAATCTCCAAAATGTCCCTTAGGCAGCTGTACGAGCTCAGTGAGAACCACCAAGCTGGTCGTCAACGTGCCAACCTCCTGAACCTTCTCTCTCGGCATAGATGGTCATCCCCTGCCCCATCTCTCCTGTTGATACTTCATCTGTGCCTCAAGGAGCAGAGACTATGCTGTGTCCTGTGCGAATTTGGCTCAGGGAGATCCAACCAGATTGTTTTCCTCCGTCTCTGACCTTTCATAGTCCTTCTATTTGGCCCCAGTCCTATGCTGTCTCCTGTCCTCCTTTTCCTCCTAAGTCTCTGAGTTCTCCTCCTGACCAGGCTTCAGAACCCTCAGATTCTAGCACTCAAGAAACATATTCCAGGGCTTCCCTGGTGGCGCAGTGGTTGAGAGTCCGCCTGCTGATGCAGGGGACACGGGTTCGTGCCCCGGTCCGGGAAGATCCCACACGCCGCGGAGCGGCTGGGCCCGTGAGCCATGGCCGCTGAGCCTGCGCGTCCGGAGCCTGTGCTCCGCAGCGGGAGAGGCCACAACAGTGAGAGGCCCACGTACCGCAAAAAAAAAAAGAAACATATTCCATAAATACATTGAATAGTATTTAATATTAATAATAGTAATAAATAGTAAATAAGGTGAAGGTTATTATATTGATTAGTGGAAAATATTGAAAAGATGCTTCAGGTCAGGCAAAAATTAGAGAGGATGTCGTATGTTTTGGACATATGTATATTCTTTTTTAAAAAAAATCTTGAGTATTGATGTACTTTCATGTATAACTAACGTTTTCACTTCACTGATTTGCAATGGGTGAGGCTCAGGAAGCTGAGTTACTTGTATGTATGTTTTACCAATACCGTCCCAAATCAGGAACACAGCTGTGTGCTGTGTTCAAAGTGTGAGCTTGAAACGATTCGCCCGCTTTTGGGATAGGGTTGATTCTGTCTGAACTGAAGGGATCTGACAAGCTCATATTGGTGATGGTTCACTAGTGAAACTTAAAGGCTGCCTCTCCCAGAGGGATTGACAGCACAAGAGAAGGAGACGGCTTAAAAAGAAAGGAATAAAACTGTAATTATGTCATTTCGAATCAGAGAAAGAGTCAGAGATGCTTTATGGATGTGTTAGGGTGACTCCTGGCATAGCACAAATCGTAGTTTTCCTGAAAGATGGATTATGTGTTTGGATCTTAGAGTGTAAAATTATAGCCCTCACAAGTAAAATATATGTAAGTATCAGTTAGGCAAATGGTAATTTACTGAGGGGCCTATGGGGATACAAATTTAAAAAACAATCTGTCCCTGCTTTCAAAGAGCTGACCGTCCAGTTAGCAGCGAAACTTCCAAGCAGGACAGCTGCATAATTTGCAGGTCCCAGTTAAAAATGAAAATAGGGGAACCCTTGTCCATGGATTATTAGGAATTTTGAAAGGGTGATATTAGAGCATTAAACAAAGTTCAGGGCCTTTTTTTTTTTTTTTTTTTTTTTGCGGTATGCGGGCCTCTTACTGTTGTGGCCTCTCCCGTTGCGGAGCACAGGCTCCTGACGCGCAGGCTCAGCGGCCACGGCTCACGGGCCCAGCCGCTCCGCGGCATGTGGGATCTTCCCGGACCGGGGCACGAACCCGTGTCCCCTGCATCGGCAGGCGGACTCTCAACCACTGTGCCACCAGGGAAGCCCAGTTCAGGGCCTTTCTAAGGACAGGGACTTGAGAAGACACATGTCACATAACATAATCATAATAAAACAGAATTTGAGATTTTGTAGATAATACTTTGGGAGCAAAGAGGAGGAAATAGCATAGTCTGAAGGATGGGGAATGCTTTCCCGAGGAAGTGACTCATGGGCTGCACCTTGAAGGACAGACAGCTGGGGTAGCTGGGGTGATCCCGGCAAGGGGAGCTAAGGGAAAAGCATCTTCCCGCTGCTGCAACCTTCTTCCCTCCAACCTACTCACAGGCTTTCCACTTAGCTCTTCTGTTTTGAATCCTTCTTGTGATTTCTTTACACTGTATTCATGGTCTTCTTGTTTTGTCAATTTCGGACATTATCTACTGACCTCAGAGAACAAGCAATGAGAGTGTGGCTCACTTGAGAACAAACACCCTCATCATCTCTTTCCTCCTCCCATTATAATTAAATTTCTATTTTTAGTGCTTCTGTTAGTTACTTGGGTGATTTTCTGAACAATATGCTTACACTTTGTTTCTTGCCTATACAGCATCTCCTGACTTTTCACATTGTCAGTTAGCACCTCAAACTGTGTCCCCCCCCAGCACCATCCACTTCCCCACTTCTCCAGTGCTCTCCAATAGAAATTTCTGCATTAGTAGAGATGTTCCATGTCCAATATGGTAGCCACTGGACACAAGTGGTCTTGAGCACTTGAAATGCAGCTAGTGTGACCTAGGAACTGGAGTTTTAAATTTCATTTCACCTTAATTAACTAACATTTAAATTTCAATGGTTAGTGGCTATCGTGTTTTACAGCCCAGCATATATATTTTTTAAATTAATTAATTAATTATACAGCAGGTTCTTATTAGTTGTCTATTTTACACATATTAGTGTATATATGTCAATCCCAATCTCCCAATTCATCACACCACCACCACCCCACCCCCGCTTTCCTCCCTTGGTGTCCATACGTTTGTTCTCTACACCTGTGTCTCTATTACTGCCTTGCAAACCAGTTCATCTGTACCATTTTTCTAGATTCCACATATATGCGTTAATATACGATATTTGTTTTTCTCTTTCTGACTTACTTCACTTTGTATGACAGTCTCTAGGTCCATCCACGTCTCAATTTCATTCCTTTTTATGGCTGAGTAATATTCCATTGTATATATGTACCACATCTTCTTCATCCCTTCATCTGTCAATGGATAGCGCAGCATATTTTAACTTTTATATTGTCAAGGCTTATTTACAGTCTTTTCTAATTTTATATTTTCTCTATACCTTGATTCTTAAAGTTGGAAATCAGTTGTGAGTATTGCATTGTCGTGCCTATATAAGTATTACTTACTTTACCACCAAGTAATATAGAATAATTGAGTTTTAGTTTTTTTACTGTTTTTATTTTTATTTTGGGGTATTCTAACTACTTTTTCAATTTGTTTTTTTTTTAAGATTTTTTTTTTGATGTGGACGATTTTCAAAGTCTTTATTGAATTTGTTACAATATTGCTTCTGTTTTCTGTTTCGGTTTTTTTGGCCACAAGGCATGTGGGATCTTAGCTCCTTCACCAGGGATTGAACCCACACCCCCTGCAGTGGAAGGCGACGTCTTAACCACTGGACTGCCAGGAAGTCCCTCAATTTACTTTTTAAATTCTCTACCGACCCTTAGCTTACTCCATGTTTTCAAGGATAGTACCACACTCTGTGATCCCATGTTTCTCCCCCAAACTTTGCTTTTGGAGCCATTTCCCCTCATGCTTCAGTCTGCGGCATTGCTGTCTCTGCCAGCAGCTTTATTACACCTTTTCATTCCATCCCTAAGCTGGGTCTTCTATTTCCTGGATTCTACCTCCTCCGTTATCTGGTTTACTCCCTTTTTTGCAAGTAAATTTCTAAGACAGGGTGTGTGGGAGGTCATCTTTCTGCATCAGCTCTTTTGTGTCTGAAAATAGGCATGTTCTGCCTTCATACTTCATTGATAGCTTAGTTCAGGATCAACGAGCTACTGCCCATGGGCCAAATCTAGCTGCTGACTGTTTTCTGTACAGTTCATAAGTTAAGATAGTTTTGACATTTTTAAATGGATGAAACAAAGTCAGAAGAAGAAGAATATTTTGTGACGCACAAAAATCATACACAATTCAAATTCTGGTGACCATAAATAAAGTTTTAATGGAACACAGTCTTGTTCATTCACTGACATATTGTCTGTGGCTGTTTTCAGATTGCAACAGCAGAGGTGAATAGCTGATCTGTGACTACTTATTATTTAAATATTTACTATCTAACCCTTTACAGAAAAAGCTTGGCAACTCCTGGTTTAGGTGATCAGAGCCAAAACCCAGGTTTCATGACCCCATGTAACCCAACCGTAACTCTGTATGGCTTCCCTTTACCCTCCTGAATACTTCTCCTCTCCTCTGGCCAGACCCGCCACCTTGCTGTTCTTCTGCCCTACCAGTCAGGCTCTGGAGCCTCCGGGCTTTTGCATTTGCTCATCCCTCTTCTGATCACGCTCTTTCCTCTGATGTCTGCTGGCTCACTCCACTTCTTTCAGATATTTTCTCTGGGATCACCTTCTTTATGAGTTCTTCCCTGGATACCCCATCTAATTTTTAGCCTAATTTTCTCCCTATCCTCTGTGCATTTCTTACACTGCTTTATTTTTTTTCCTCCTTAGCACTTATTACTACCTAACACATTAGCTGTGGCTTATTTTGTGTAGAGAGCACACCATCCTGATTGGGGCAAGAACAGAAGGCTCCTGAGGGCAGGGCTTGCCTTATTGTTCATCCTCTGCTGTATCCCCAGGGCCTGAAATGGTGCTCCAAGATGTTTGCTGAATGAATGAATGTTGTACTCTAGTGTGAAATCAAGGTCCTGCAGAACTTGGGAGGTTTTGCTCACTTGCCTTCTAACCCTCAATTCTACTTCCAGAGAAATCTGGAAACTTTCAGTTTCTTGTTTCTGTGGAAGTGACTTGTTTTCTCTATTTGGGAGATTTTAGGATTTTCTCTTTGTCTTTGGTGTTTGGGAATTTGACCATAACTTGAAATTCTTTTTCCTGGGTACTCAGTGAGACTTTTTTTTTTTTTGCAGTACGTGGGCCTCTCACTGTTGCGGCCCCTCCTGTTGCGGAGCACAGGCTCCGGACGCGCAGGCTCACCAGCCATGGCTCATGGGCCCAGCCGCTCCGCGGCATGTGGGATCTTCCCGGACCGGGGCACGAACCCGTGTCCCCTGCATCGGCAGGCGGACTCTCAACCACTGCGCCACCAGGGAAGCCCCACAGTGAGACTTTTTAATCCAAATACTCTTGAACCTCGCTTAACGGAAACCTGTCATGTTATTTCTTTGATGAGATCATTGAGTAACATTTCCTGAAAGATTTACTTGAATTTATCACCCAAGCTTCCATTAGCATCTTTAACTGGCGATCATATTTATAATATCCAAGGGTTCTTTCTTGTTCTCAGATTTTTATCTTTCTTAGCACCCTGTTCTTTTTTTATGGATACAATATCTTCATAAATATCTGTAAGGACACTGATTAGAAGGTTGTTTTCCCGCTTTTCTACATTTCGTGGTTACCCAAAAAGGAGATGATGTCATGCCCCAGCATGTGCTGAGTGACACTCTCATACCAGAATTCGGAGTTCTTACTCTGAAGTACCCATATGCACATACATTGCCTGTATTCTCTGTATAATTTCAAACTTTTTAGAGGAGAATCCCCCGTAATATTGCCCAGGGTGGGGTGAAATGGCTGCCTGCAGGATTGTGGGTGTTTGCTGTGTAAAGGCTGGGCTGATAGAGATGTTTGACAGAGGGGTATGGGAGGAGGGCTAGGTTCTTACAGACTTTCAGTGAATCTTCCAATTTTCAGCCCCCTCACTTATTTAGATTTTCAAGCTTCTCTTGGCTTTCTGAGTCCTGATTTGCTCAGGGATTCCTCATCACAGGCAGTCCATTTCTCCCATAGTGTCCTCCTTATGGGTGGGATGCTGTGATTCCCCTGCCCTCCTTCATCTCTTACCCCTCCTCTGTCATCCCATCTGCCAGAAATCTGTTGAGATCTCTCAAGCTCTAATGCGCTTCCTCCATTTTTACTTTTGCTATTGTCGGTTTATATATTTTTTATACTTTTCCTATCATTTTAATGAAGTCTTGGGAGGGAGGGAAAGGGGAAAAAAAAATCTGTGATCAGCCCATCTTGAACTGGAGGGACTTGAAGAGGATTCCACTTCTATAAATCAGGTGATTATGCTCAGAGAATTTAAGTGGCTCCAATTCTAGCCCTACAATTGTAAATTATGTGCCCTTTGAGGATGTCTTTGAAGATGACATCTAAAAGCCTGATGAGAAACGAGGCCCTGCTACTGATATCACTAAATACTTTTCATATCATCTATTACTTTTGGGGGCTACCTAACGCAAACCACTAGAGGACAACTCAACACAGGGATAAGAGGAGGCAGAACTGCCCAGAAAGTTTCTACAAACAAGAAGCCACTGGGAGAACTTTCATTTTATCCCTGGTCAAAATGTATAGCATTTTGGGCTTCCCTGGTGGCGCAGTGGTTGAGAGTCCACCTGCTGATGCAGGGGACGCGGGTTCGTGCCCCGCTCCGGGAGGATCCCACATGCTGCGGAGCGGCTGGGCCCATGAGCCATGGCCGCTGAGCCTGCGCGTCTGGAGCCTGTGCTCCGCAACGGGAGAGGCCACAAAAACAGTGAAAGGCCCGCGTACCGAAAAAAAAAAAATGTCTAGTATTTTATAATCCTGTCACTCCTCCACAGATTTGGTTTAATTTTTATCTTCTCATGAAACTAACATAAAGAAATCAAAGATGTCTGAGACCAGAGACTGAACTAGTTTTCAAAGCATTATTTAATCCCCAAAGGCAAAGCTTTGACAAGATAGCAACTTTGTTATACATTCTCTTTCTTTGCTCCCTCAACAGTTATTTATTTTTAACACAGTTTTTATTGACATTTGGATTGTGAGGTATGGGGGATGTCATGTTTAATCTATAAATTCAAAAACTTCTGAAAAAGCAGAAACGTAAACCATGCCTTACAGAGGGTTTCCACTTTGCTTTTGAAAATGTTGCCCTTAATCTATTGCCAGTTAAACTGCAAGTCAAGTGACACTGGTTTCTGTCACCTGTTATCAGTACCTGTTCAAATTAGGAAGATCTAAAGTCAATTTAGATCTTAGAATTATTTACTCCTCCACCCAGAATGACCCTTTTCTCCTTATCTCCAGTGGTTGTGGGCCAGGAAACAGACCCTCTATTTGCCCTGATCTAAGCAGCTCCTGCTTAGAAAGGAAGACGGAAGGAGTGATCTGCTTTTGTACTTGGTAGGGTTGGGGGAGCCCCATGCAGTGAAGCTCTGCCTTGTCATCCTTAGGAAGGAGCAGATTCATTGACCATTAAGAGCAGAAAGGCCAGGTCTCAGGGATTTCTGATCCTCATGGGGTAAGTGATTAAGGTGACTGTATAAACCTATATAAGCTTATAGAAGAGTCCAACTCTGGGCTTGCTTTGAGGTTTTTCTCATTCCTGTGGTTAGGTGAAAAGGTATTCTTTTTACTGAAATTGCTTCAGCCACCTTCCAGATTCTAGGCTAGTTTTATAGTGTCATTTAGGTTTTTGCTTGTGTGTCACTTTGTTTCTTAGAGATAGAATGATGAGGGTCGTTAGGTTTTCAGGTCTGAGCGGTGTGATCTTGGTAATGACTAGAGTGGGCTGCAGGCTAATTTACCGCTTGGATGAAAGGCTCAGATTTCCCCTTAGTACTATGACTATATTGATGATTTTATCCTTAGATGAGTCTTCCCTCTTGTTAATATTTGAATGGACAGGGACAACTTCCGTTTGGATAAAATTTTATATATTTTATTTAAATAAAACTGTAGGGTAACCCCCTGTGATCCCCACCTCCTAGAATGCACACTTTTTAGAGTCCTCTCCTCCGGAGTGTAGACTGGACCAAGTAACTCGCTTCTAACAAACAGAATGACGCAAAAGTGTTAGGATATCACTTCTGAGAGTAGGTTACAAAAGACCGTGACTTCTCTCTTTTTTTTACGCAGGCCCCTCGCTGCCGTGACCCCTCCCGTCGCGGAGCACAGACTCCGGACGCGCAGGCTCAGCCGCTGTGGCCCCTCCCCTCGCGGAGCACAGGCTCCGGATGCGCAGGCTCAGCGGCCATGGCTCACGGCCCCAGCCGCTCCGCGGCATGTGGGATCTTCCCAGATCGGGGCACGAACCCGTGTCCCCTGTATCGGCAGGCGGACTCTCAACCACTGCGCCACCAGGGAAGCCCTGTGAGTTCTCTCTTGCTCACACTCGCTTTCTGTCAGGAGGTCAGCTGAGCTGGGCAGGAGAGCTGAACTGTTGGTGGCGGAGCAGCCGATTAAAGCCATAAGGCGACAGTGAGAGATCACTGCCCGTGAGCGCACAGGCAAGTCTATAGCTGGAGGAAGGGCCCGCTCCCCCTGTCCCATTTTCCCCAGGGCAAGGTGCATTGTTGGGGGTCAGGACCAAGGTGGGGATCTTCTCACTGGGCAGGGAACCCCAAATAAAAGGCTCCAGCGGTGTGAGGGCCCCCGAGGTGTGTGTACGTGTGTGAGAGGGGGCCGGGAATGGACTAGTCCTGGCTGAGTAACGGGGGTTCTCACACCTCCCTTTATAAGGGGGTCTCAGCAGAGACACCAGAAGAGGACCTTGTCCAAGGTCTCAGATAAAATGACTCTGGGATATAAATATGCAAAAGAGCAAGACTGACCCGGGAGGGCCAAGAGCTTGCCTCAGACGCTGCCGTGCCCTGCTGTCACCAAGTCTGCTGCGGGGAGGGCAGTGTCCCTGTGAGACCTGCCAGGGAAAGCCCTCGCAATTACCTATGGTCAGGCCTGAAAGATGACACGTGGGAGTGTAACCAGGAGCTGGACTCCTTGCTCCCATTCTCTTTCACTCTCGCTTATTTGCTCTGATGAGGCCAGACGCCATGTTGTGAGCTGCCCGAGGGGAGACCCACGGGGTGAGGAACAGAGAGTGGCTTCCAGGCAACAGCCAGCATTGAACTGAGGCCCTCGGTCCCGTAGCCCTTGAGAAGCTGAATCCTGCCAAGGACTACGTGGGTGAGCTTGGAGGAATTTCCTTTCCCAGCCGAGCCTTGAGATGATTAAAGTCTCCGCTGGCACCTTGGCAGTAACCTTGGGGGAGACCTTAGCTGGAGAACCAGCTAACGTGGGCCCGGAGTCCTGACACTCAGAGACTAAGAGGTAATAGGTGTGTGTCGTTTTCAGCCTCTAAGTCCTGGGGTCTTCTGTTACGTAGTGATAGATAACTAAATACACGTGCTAGCGATCTAGCGACCACATCTTGGGAAACTGAATGGTCATGAGCCTGTTTCTAATGATTTGATTCCTTTTCTTTGAAAGTGGAGTATAAATATAATGAGATTGTGTTCTTTCCCCAGCAAGGTATAAAGGAAACTGGTATTGAAAAGGAGAAGTGGGAGGACTGGAATTTTATATACTTTATTTAAATAAACCTGTAGGGTAACCCCCTGTGAACCCCCTGGGTGATGCATTCAAATCTGACTTTTCCCTGTCATTTTCCTTTTCTAGTGCGTGAAGGAAAAGTTTTGAAGTTAGTCCGTTCAGTATGCTACAAAAGAATGGCAGGCTATGCCTTGTTCTTATCCTAAGATGCTTTTTTATGAATTTATCTGTGCCCTCTATTTATAAGTAATATGAACCGTTAAGAGAGGAGAAAGAAGGGAAATGTGAAAGAACAGTCAGCCAAAAAAGACTGATGATAAAAAAGCGGCATTTCAACTCAACACACCCGGAACAGTTCTGCAGGTGACCTTGCACTCCGTGCCTGCAGATGACCTCGCCCTCCATGCCGGCAGATAAACATCTTTGCCTCCAAATCAGCACAGCCAAACCATGCAATGTTTCACACACGTGTCCTGGAAATGAACACACCGAGTAGTGTTTAATGATCAGTGGAGCCAGACAGATGAGACACGACTGATTTGCCTGAACCGTGTCCTGGGTTTCAGAATTGAGGAAGGGTTCATTAAATGACAAGAAGGAAGAACAATGACATTGGGGAAGTAGAGATAACACTTCCTCTTCTTTCAAAAGAGCCTTACCCTCTGGTCAGCCTCTAATGGTCATCCTGTGTAGCCAGAGCCGCCAGAGCTGTGGCCGCTTACAGTGGAATCCTCAACCTTGGCCTCAGAGTATTATGAATTTTCTGAATTCAGGGATAAAGAGCCAGTGCTTGGATTTACTCTCTTTTTATTGCATGTAAGTAAAACCACTCCTTGGCTGATATATGAAGTCGTTGCTTGGCATCGCAAGATGGTAAAGCAGTGGATACCCTAGTGCTCTCTCTAACATAGTGAGTTGTAACTAAGATGTGACTCTTGGGATGTACCGTTTGCTCAGCTCTTCATAAACTTGCTGCTGTCAAGTCCAGTGCTAAAGACACTCTTTAGCTTTGAAGGAGAGAGCTGTGTACTCACTCTGCTTTCCTCTGTTTCTTAAATGGATGTTGTATTGATAGCTGCTGGGACCTCAGACCGTGGCTTTGATTTAGAAAAGCACAATTCAGCATGTGTGTGGGTCCTGAGGAGTTCATTTGGGGAAACACTCTGTGGCCACCCTCTTTTGAGAAGGTGTGTTCTTTGTGGAGAATCCCCCTTTGTATGCAGGCAGCTGGAGGGGATCTTACTTTTAGATAAAATCACAGGCTTGACAAGATATCGCTGTGTGAAAACGAGAACTTAGGTGATGTTGGTTCAGAGGTTTTTACCCAGGGCATCTGAAGCATTTGGTTTTCTTTGCTTGTGTATGTGTGAAGGAAATTTAACTGTAAGAGACAGGGTTATAACCCACCAAGGCATCTTTGACTATGGTAGTGGAATTTATTAGTCTGTAGGGGCCTGTGTGTTCTTAGTACTGTCCTAGGCATTGTATAGTCATACACAGAGTCTGATTCCTCTCCAGATAATTAAAATTTTATGTGGAAATGGAAACAGAAAGAACACAGGTTTCTTTCTGATCACATCATGCAAGTGAGAAGAAAAAGGACTTCAGTTCGTGTATTTCATGGTGTTCTCATTCTTTATTTTTTAAACGTCCCTTTCCTCTCTTTATATATCAAGTGTCTTTTCTGGAGAGGGTCCATGTGTGAACTCTTGCAGGTAAGCTGCATTAAGCAAATACACATCATCTGAGTACGGAAATAGGAAGTTCTTTCCCGCGGTAGCTTGCTGTGGCAATAAGAGATAAGAAATTACTTCATGACTGTTGCCTGAGACTTTCCTTTTTACTCTCATATCCTTCTTAAGCAGCTCACTTCTGCTTTCTATCCGGCATGGAGGCCAGGCGATGTGAGCTGGGAACCCAAGCACAGGCTGATAACTTTGCAAGCAGGTTTAATAGGGTAAATGGTGTGTGAGAGTGCAGAAAAATCCTTAAAAATAAGCTCTTTGGTATTGAAGAAAATCCTACAAATGGGACAATTACTGGACTCTTCAGTGCTCCGGACAGTGCCTGACCCATAAAATTCTCTCAGTCAATGTTCGTTGAATGACTGAATGACTGATTGGGATTGTTCATAAAATGAGTGTGGTAGGGTAGCCTTTGCCCTGTTTCCATTACCCAGGCACATAAGGAACTGCAGGTTGGAAAAGGTCAGAGTGAAGCAGGAGAGGAGGAGAATATGAAGGTGGGAAGAGAAGAAAGCGTATGAAGAAAGGAGATGATAAGAAGCCTTAAAGGTGGCAATATGGTGGTGAAGGTGGAGGTGGAGGAGCGGTAGAGTGGTGGTGATGGAGGTGGTGGTGGAGATACTGGGGGCGGGGGTGGAGGTGATGATGGAGATACTGGAGGTGGTGATAGAGGTGATGGCGGAGGTGGAGGTGGACTTGGTGGTGGAGGGGACTGTGGAGGTGATAGTGGTAGTGATGGAGGTGATAGAGATAGTAGTGATGGAGGTGATGGAGATACTGCAGGTGGTGATAGAGGTGGTGGCGGAGGTGGAGGTGGAGTTGGTGGTGGACGGGGGGACTGTGGAGGTGATGGTGGTGATGGAGGTGATGATGGAGATACTGGAGGTGGTGATTGAGGTGATGGTGGAGGTGGAGGTGGAGTTGGTGGTGGAGGGGACCATGGAGGTGATAGTGGTGGTGATGGAGATGGTGGTGGAGATACTGGGGGTGGGGGTGGAGGTGATGGCAGAGGAGGTGGGAGAGGTAGTGATAGAATGGGATTGGAAGTGGTGGTGATACAAGTGGTGGTGGAGGTGGCGGTAGTGGTGGAAGAAGTGGTGAAGTGGAGGTGATGATGGGCGGGCAGTGTGACATAGTCGGGAAAAATAGTTTTGGGATTAGACACAGCTGTTCAAAATCCGTATGCACCACTTACTAGCTCTATGACCTCTGAACCTGCAAAATGGTGACTATAATAAACTGACCTTTTTGTGTTTTTCGATAAGGATTAGAAATACGGTTGCACGGTGCCTGCCACCTCGTGGATCTTCACCAAATGGCAGTTACCAGTATATTTTCTTCAGTTTTTAAATCGCTATAGCCGCACTTACAGATTTAACCACCAATTTATCTTTTCTTCATGTTTTTTTGCTGTTTTCTAAATTTCATAAATTGAGCATGATTCTTTTAAAGAATTATTTATTAAAAATAAATGTTATATACCTAGTTATCAAGATGGTTAAGCACATGGTGGTATATCTATATAAAAATACTATCAATAAAATGATGTTTATGTCATATATTAAGGCTAAGTTAAAAAAAAGGAGAAACATAACTCAGCTATGTAAAAACACTGCAGAGAAGCAAGATTGAGGTAAATATGTTAAAACGTGAACATACAATTAAGTTGGTTTATAGCTGATAGTTATATTTGTCTTTGTGCTTTTCTATTTTTTTTCAAAAGTTTCGTTAGTGGAGCATATCGAGACTACCTTAAAAATCTGAAAACAAAATAAATGTTGAATTAAAATAAATCAGCAAAATTTTAACTCTTAACCTTCCACCAAAAGTGAAACAAAAGTAGTTTTTTAGTTACAGTGTGCTGAAGTTTGTGGTTCATTGCAATGGATGAAATAACACAATGTATGTTATTTAATTTTCATAGGGGGGTCTCCTTTGAGATTAAGACTGGTGCAGAATCGTGTGACAGTTCTAAAGTGGGAACAGTGAAAAAGGTCCTCTCTGGGACTGACTGGTCTACTTAGTTCCTAGAATGGCATGAAAAAGGGCAATTTTGTCTATATGATTTACAGCTGCCTCTAAACCTGTATTGGGTGCTTTTCTAGCAAGTTCAACGTCAATTTGATAGTTCTAAATTAAGTTTAGATTTGCCACCATAAGAGTAATTAGTTTTTAAGGGAATGTTGACTTGTGTTTTTCATCTTGGTGTACCTGGGGAGAGATCAGAAAAATGTTTTTGTGCAGTAAGAAATATTTCTTGTTAGGATCTCGGCCATCCCACCTCCCAGTGCTGGCCTGTCACTGTGGAGGAGGCCCTTATCAGAGACTTAACCGAAATCCAGTATTTTGGCTTATAGGTATTGGAATAAATCTCCTGTCCTTGACTTAGAAATGATCGAGTGAGAGATAATCGGCAGACAGAGAGGCAAAAAAGTGAACAAAGGTGAGCAAAAGACAGATTTCCTAAACTGACACGGGTGTTGAAATAAAAGGACTTGAAAGGTGAACAGTTAGCCAGTTTAAACTCACCCCAAAATGACTAGAGTGTGGATGAACTCTTAAAAAAATTCTGACTAAAAAATGACCAGATCTTCAGTGAGAACTGAAATTTAGATTAGAGATGAAAGAATTAATCAAACAGACAATGGACCTTATGACCAGCTGTAAAAGCCAGAAAGCCCAGTATGGAATATGAATTGAACTAGAGGCAGCAGCATGGTAGACTTTGGAACAGTTGGTCCATAGCATTTGCTCATGTGTGGAGCATTGAATACAAACCAATGATATTATTGACCACTTGCCATATTCAGGGCACTGTAATCAACACTTTCATTTTTACACGAACACTCGTCAAAGCAATCACTTTTCAAAACAATCCTGGGAAATAGCACTACTGTTATCTCCACGAAGCTGAAGTTTCGAGAGGTAAAGTACCCTAACACCACTCCGCTAGGCAGGGGCAGAGATAGGATTCAAACCCAGATCTTTGTGTGTCTCTGAGCCTGTGGCCTAACTACCATCGTACGTGACACTACATTGATTTCATTTGCATTAAAGATTTTCTTATACAGGATAGTTATCTGAGGCCAAGAATTGGGAGACCAAGGGGGAGTGTGAACAGATTCATGCTCTACTTTGAAATCTCCTTAAGGGACATTCCTTTCCATTTCTTGGTTGAAGAGTTTGGAAAGGAATTTTTCTTTTCTTTTCAGGGAGCTACCTGTGCCCTGACATGACTGCACATATGTGGTTGTCAATGTAGCTGCTTCTTAGGCAGCCCTAAAGTATTATGTAAGGAACCAGCAGGAACCAAAGGGGTCTGGAGAGCCAGGGGGGTTCCATGACTTTCAGAGCCATCCCTGGTTAGTCCACAACCTTAGTCAAGATATATAACATTCTCCCTTCACAAGGGTCCCTCCTGTTGCCCTTTTATAACAACATCCTGTTTAATTTGAAAACATCCAGTGCCTTTCTTGAGCGTCACTGCACCCTTAGTGATAATGCTACACATTAGGCTCTATTTATTAGTGGGAGCAGCACAGATGGAGAGGTTAGGAGGCCTAAGTGCCCTGCCTGTGGCATATAAAGGTTGTGTGCTAGGCCTTCAACGTCTCCATGCTTCAGTTTTCTCATCCATAAAAGCTGAGATAAAAATACCTAACCAGTCTGTTTTGTTGTGTGGACCAAATGCAATTAAGTGGAAATGCTTTGAAGAAAGTAAAAACGTTATAAACCAATGGGGCCTTCTGTCTTGGCTCGGATTTTATTTTCTTACCATGTAGAGACTCAGTTGACATACAAGAGCTTTACTGGCATAAGAGGATTAGGTGAAAGGTAGTAGGGGGTGTTATGGGTTAAACTGTGCCTCCTCCCCCAAGAAAAAGTATGCTGAAGTCCTAACCACCAGTACTTCAGAGTGTGACCGTATTTGGAAATGGAGGTGTTGTGGATGTGATTAAATTAAGGTTAATGATCCAATGAGACTGATGTCCTTATAAGAAGAAAGCCCTGTGAAGACAGAGATACCCAGGGAGAAGACCACGTGACGTGGAGAACAGAGACTGGAGTGATGCAGCTGTAGGTCAGTGGACACCAAGGGATCGCCGGCCCTCCAGACGCCTAGGAAAAGTCAAGGAGGGATTCTCCCCTATGGGTTTCAGAGGGGGCATGGCCCTGACAACACCTTGATTTCAGATTTCTGGTCTCCAGAGCTATGAGAGAGTACATTTCTGTTGTTTTAAGCCACTCAACTTGAGGTCTTTTGTTACTATAGCCCTAGGAAACGAATACAGGGACCAAAGAATAAAAGCCATTGTAAATGCTAGTAATAAACTCATCTAATTGCTGGCAAGCACTTCTAGGGACCAAATCCAATATGACTCATTTCTCTGACTTTAACCTGTGGCATTGGGCCTCAGACAGTAGATTTACTACATCATTGAATGGGAATGAACACAGACACTAAACAATGGAACACATTTACAAAATGGAAATCAGGCTATGGTGAAATCTATAAAAGGGCATTCTTTCATAAATTGAGTCTAGCTGGGGATTTCAGACTATTATACTGATGTGGTCATTTACTAGATATGGAACAGTAGTGTCTGTTTGGGAGGATATTTACTTCTCCAAGTTGTATAGTGAAAGAAAAGTTCAAATATTTGGAATTGGAAAATGATGTAATGTGATAGCACTTTGGTCCAAACATAAAACCTAAGGCTCCAATCTAAACCTATAGCAAATGGAAACTCCCCAATTAATGGATGTTGGGTCATTTTAGTGGTTTCATCTGTAATTGTTGATCCCTTTGTTACATAAAGTTAGTTTGGTACCTGCATGGCTATTTTAATGACAGCGTAAATAGCCAGGATTTCAAGCATATTCTGTGTTTCTCTGCAACATAAGAATCCCTTACTTTCTCTTTTCAGTCGAGTTTAAATTACTCTAATTCCTGTTACCATAATTATCCCTAGCAGAGCAACATTCTTTTAGCAGGAAAACATCATTGTAAGCGGCTAATTCATTTAATCTACTCAAAACTAAAAATATCTTTTTGCTTCTCCCCTTACTTGATTTATATTCAATTTTCTTTAGACTTGTTATTAATTTTATATAATTTCTTTCAAAATGCTCAATGGAAAGTTGTGACTGGTTAGATTCTTTCACATTTGAACAAGGTAGAATTTCTTTATTTTCCTGACTTTCACGAAAGGAAATACTTTCTTAGGAGTCTTGTGTACTAACCTCTAATATCACATAAGACGAGAACATTTAACCATTTATAGGCAAATTTATATATTGATACCAAACACTGGTCTAAAATGGGAAAATACAAGACGTCTCAGAAAAAAGGAAAGAAATGGAGCTGACTCAACATTCTTTCCAGGAGTCTCCATTTAACATTATCCACTCCTACAGGATATAATTCGTTATGAGGTGTCAGGACTCAGCCAGAAGACACTTGGCTGCACTTATACGAAGTCACATTTTAAGGAAGAAACCTTTAATTCTTTTCAAAAACTGAGAAAATGGCTGCAGACGTGAAAACCATACTTTTCAGGCTACTTGTTTATGATTATTCTGTTTGGATAGCTCAGAGTATAACACAATATGGGGGAAGTTTGCACTCTTTTTCTGGTCCGATGACCACATGTTGTCTCATTAATTTCTTGAACGTGTTGAAGATTCTGCTAGTTTAGCAAACTAATGGTCGCAACAGGAACATTTTATTAATTCACTTGAAGTACAGGTCAGCTATAACATCTTTGTTCTTTCCACCTGTTAAAAGCCCGAAGCAAATTATGCTAAAGGCCTTATTTGCTGGTTCCTTATTGAACCATAAATCCCAACCTCTCTTACGATCCTGACAAATAGGCAAAGAATTGTTCTCACTTGTGAGAGTGAATATTAATCATACAGTAGGATGAATACCCGTTATTGAACATTTAATAGTCACCAAACGCCTATTGGATACCTCATGTTTTCCATGTGTTTTATTGTAAGAGAACAGGCAAGGTCACCTTTTAAGTTCCCTTATAATCGTGTGAATTAACACTACCTTTTCTTGGTTAGATTCAGTTACAGCCATTCTGTCAAAGAGAAGGTTCTGAACTTGAACTGTCTTGGTGAAATATGTCCAGGGTTTTCCAGCTAGAGCTGGATTTCACCCTGGAAGCTACCAAGCTCTCCTGCACTTGAATTTTCAACTTGATTAATCAGCTGGAGCCGTTTTGCGTAGGTCACAGGGACTTAGAGGGAATTGTCGAGCAAGGTTTGAGGTAGGCACTAGAGCGCAATTGTTTTATTTTGTAGACGCTCATCAACATTCCAAAGTGATGTACAAATCAGTTGCCTTGAGAGGAACGCCAGACCCCTAGCTCTCCTGGGCCGAGAAGCCAGCGCGAGATGAGAGACCCCAGAGCATTCATCAAAGCAGAGTAAGTGACCAGAGCGTGATAGGTTTGGCTATTTCTTCCGAAGTGACTTTGCTTTTCACTTTGGTGTTCCCGGTAACAGCAGAGTCCTAGACTCAGGGTCATTTCCACTTTGCATTAAATACTTTGTGAGCTCTGCACTGGGAGCAAATTAGCAAGATTCTCCTCTCAATCCTGAACTGAGTTCAGACACTGAGCATTGCTGCCTGGCCCCCACAGCCTCATGTTTCTTACCAAGGACGTGCACCTTTTGCCAGTGGATGGAGGCCCCTGGCTAGTGAGGTGTTCTCTGTATTGCTTGGAACTTTCTGGGCAGTGAGCACCACTGAGGCAAGCCTTTGAATGAAGGCAGAAAACAGCATTCAAGAGGGCTCCTTGTTTACGATTGTAGTTTCTCAAACAGGCTGCATTTGTTTCCATGTGCCCAGCGGCTGTATGTCTTGTGTAGTCGGTGCTACTGTTATTGCTAAGAGTTAACGTGTACTGTCCACTTGCTGTCTGCCAGGGAAGGGGTTAAAGGCTGTATATTCATTGTCTAATTTTCTTAACCAGATGACTCTAGGAAGCGCTGTTATTAACTAGCTTCCCTTTTCCTGATGAAGAAACAGGCTCAGAGAGGTTAAGAACCTGGCTCAAGGTCACACAGTAAGTGGTATAGTCAGGATCCCAACCTCAACAATTTGCTTCTGGAGTCAGAAGTTGAACTGGGTCTGCTGGACCTGAGAGTCCAGTAACATATGGCCGCTTTGAGGGCAGAGGGAAAAGGATGCCACGTGATTTCTTATTTTTAGATAAGGCTGCTTTGTGCTTGTTCACCTTTCCATTCATTCCCCAGGCTGGGAATGTATGTAATCTGACCCCATTTGGGCCAGAGGAAATGCGTTTGGGTGAAGAATATAATGCTAAGAGCGCTTGTCACAGATTTGCCTGAGCCGTAAGGAAAATCTCCTTCCTAAAGACATTTCCAGATCACAGCTGAGGACGCTTGGGACACAGAGACAGGACATTTGTTTCTAAGAATTCAGAATGAACAGGGGAAGAAAAATGGATATTAAAAGTTAGGAAGGCAGGATTTTGAGAAGATGTGTTTGAATAGTTTCCATTCATGATTTCTATTTATTATAAGACCAGGAAAATTTCTTCAGAAAAAGAAAAGATTAGTAAATAGCAAATTAGATAAAAGGAGAGGAAAGAAGGAGCTCTTCAGGCAAGTACTTTGCATTCAACCTCGTACTAAATTTATGTTATCAACTATCTTGCTATTTACTTCTTAAGTTTTTAAAATAATTTTTTTTCTGTAGCACGCATGTAATGTATGTTTATTGCCAAAAATGCACACAAACAAGATAAATATTTCCCATGATCCTACCATATTGAACTAATCATAGCTAATATTTTGGTGCAAAACCTTCAATATTTTGTCTTTTTTTCTTTATATATGAGTGTATTTGACAAAAATGAGATATAACTGTACTCTGACATATTAAAATCATATTCCTATCACATTACATATTTTAGATATAATAATTTACCAAATAGGAGTGCAGTTACCAAACTTTTTGAATGGGTCATGATGGATAAGTGAAGAGGTTTTTCTTCATGATAACTGACCATAGAAAAGTTCAGATATTGAGAATTTGCAAATACTGCAAAGAAGTGGCAAGTTTAACACGTTTTAATCCAAAAAGTGGCTAATTGTCATATAAAACAAAACAGAAAATAACAGAAGAGCAAAATGCAGTAGAGGGAAGACCCCAGCATGAATCTGAATAGGCAAGTTTTGGGGTGTCATAGCAGGTGGCAGCGGCTGTCTTTTGGAAAGAGGGTTTTCCTCAGCTGACTTGTCTTTTTGCAATCTTGTTGTGGTGTCTGGTGGTCCTGAAGACTGGTGTAGTACCCTAGTCTCCATGTGTTTTTAAGTCTGTGAGCATCATCAATCATGTGAATTTTTGAGTTGCTTGGCCACAAATGTTATTGAAAAATTATTTCTTAAACATAGAAATTCTCTTATGGTCCCTGAGAAATTCACCAAAAATTTGTTGAGAATTTTCTCTGTATCAGGCATTGTGGAAAATATAAACAAAATATTTTTTAAAAGTTAGTCCCTAGAATATCTTACTAATTTACTGGGGCAACAAAACTAACACATGAGACATTAAATGAAAAGACGAAAGTGATACATGAGTGTCATAATGAACAGTGTAGAGAGTTAGTACTGTAAAAGGTGAATGAACCAGGAGAATTTAATGGTGGAGGAAGAAGTTGAGCAGGATATGAAAGGAAGGGTAAGTTTCAGGCGGATGGAAAGAAGAGAGATGACCATGGAATCAGGGGGAAAAAATACAGAGCTTTTCCGCTGGAGCCAAGACAAGATGGCGCTCATGCCGCTGTATATCAGGCAGCTACACAATGGGAAGAATCTTGGACCACAAGTCACATGCTTTGTTCTGCCAGTTGCTATGTCGGTGAACTTTGGGTTGTTACTTTTTCATGTCTCAGTTTCTCCATTTGTGAAATGGGTAGCATCATAGGGCTACATGCCTCAAAGAGTTTTTGGGGTCTTGCACGAGATGATGTGTATACACATGCTGTAGGTGTCACTTGTGATGGGGATTGACTAGAAATACAGACAGAAGAAGAACACAAAAGGACAACAAAGTAGTTATAACATACCCCAAGCCAAAGTTGAGTGTTTTGAAGACAGAGGGAGTATATCGTTGGGTCAAACGTAGCAAGAGCAAAGGGGAAGTCAGAGGGTTGATAGGTTGATGGCATTGATAATTCCCCTCTGGAGATGTGGAGAAATGAGGGGAAATGAGAAGATGAGGAGGAAAGTGGTTGATGGGGAAATGGAGTGCTTTGGAGAAAGTTTGATGATAAGGATGGGTTTTCATACATTTGTATTTTTTCTAATAAAACGGCACTTTCTTGAGTATTGTGGTCAATGCATCATGTCAAGTCTTTTCATATGCTCTTCCCACTAATTGAATGAGAGGAAAAGGAAATTTCTTCTTTTCTCCTTATTTCACTTATTTTCCCTTTGTATCCCTAGAAGCATATGACACACTTCTCAACAAATAGCTGAAATAGTTATGAAAAAATATTATCATCAATCCAACTGGGTAGTCGTTAGATCTTGGGCAGCAGTTCTAGGCTTATGCATCACATTTTTAAATCAAGTCATAGAGCTATTATAAATTATTAAGGATAAATATTGTATAATTAACTCATAATGAGTTATAACCATGAGAATCAGATAAAGCATGAATGAATCCATACAGTCCGTAAAGGTACATTTCAACGTTTGTGCTTGTGTCATTCCTTTATTAAATATTTAATAGATTTTAACAATTCATGTCATCTTCCTTGTGCATTGAACCTTCTGGTGGACACAAAGCAAAAACCAAAGATGTGTAGCAAGTCAGAGAAGAAAAAACAGAGGTTGGAGAATTCACACACTCTAGAAGAGGCTCCTGAGCGGACCTAATCTGGCAAATTGCCTGCCTAGTTTTGTTCATTATACTCTATTTACACTGTTATTATGGTCAAATCTAGGGCCTTTCTCAGCTCTCATCCTCCTGGATTCAGCATCTGTAGACTTCAAGACTCACGTAGACCTTGTCTGCCTTAAGGACATATACTCCATCTCTCAAATTTCTCCTTAAGCCATTCAACTGTAGCATCTTATTTGATTTACGTCTTGGTTCCCTGTCTTGTTATCTGTGGAGGTTCTCGGGAAGTTCTCTGATCTCAATTCTCTTCAACTATTATTCCACAATATTATTTGAAACCCCCATCTTTCCATTCTTGATCCAACTCTGGTTCCCCACTCAGTTTTCTCTTACTAGCAGGGTTTTTTGCTCATATGCACTGGCGTTGTTGCAACTCACATATGTTTAGAATTGAACTATTGCCCAATATTCTCTGGTTGTTCTCCTTATACTCTCCTGAGTATAGAGAGAGTTCTTGGAGCGTTTCTTGGCGAGTCGAGCAAAACAGAGGAACTTGGGTATAATTTTAGAAAATCATAAGCCCTCTTACTCCCTCATTTAAGGGTTAATTTTGCTTTATCCAATCACACTTGCATTGATATTGTTTACTTGTTCCAGGATCAAGGTAGCTTTGCTGTCTAATACTTCTCTTCCTAGATGACCTAGTCATTCGGGGAAGAAAAGTTGTCTTCTTTTTCCCTACCTGTTCACCCCAATCAATAGCCCCCAGGGAATCTTGGTTGTGGCCAAATCTCTTTTCTCTACCTCTACCCCCAGGTTTCTGTACCTCTTCTTCACGATTACCTGGGCATGTTGGACTAATCCCTCCGCTGAGCCCTATCCTTGGCCTTCCCTCTCAGCATGTGTCCCGTTCCCTGGTGTAAAGCAGAGATTCTCCGATTCTTTTTCTTTCTTGAATGTCTTACATGGTCCGGGGCTTTGAGTAAGTATGACAAAGACTTGGGTTTAGCAGTCTTTCCATTATCCAGTCATTTCCATTGAAAGCCTGCTTTCTGTTCTTCTGGAGAGCCTAGAGAAGTTTCATGTATTGACATTTCAGTGTCTATATTTTCGGAGTGGGCAAATAGAAAGCTGTTTACTCAGAAGTTTTCTTTTCTCCAGCCTTTGTCTGTTTTCGTCTTATTCTTTGGGAAGGAGCCGTCCCTCTAAATCCTGAATGCCTGTTGTGTGGCGCCTCTGAACTATGACTACTTTACAGTCCCCCGAAAATGTGCGTTCGTGCACATTTCCTTAGACTGACTTTTGCTGTCTGTGTGCAGGGCAGATAGTAACGCCCCCATGGAAGAAACCGAGGCTCAGAATGGTGAAGTGACTTGTCCGAGGTTGTAGTACTAATGAATGGCTGATCTGAGGCTCGACTCTAGTTTGCTGTTTCCTACAGGAGGTTTCCCGCTCTGGAGCATTCTATTGCCTGACCTTTATCAGTGAGCTGTCTCTACTGATTTATCATCTAGGTAAAGTTTGAGTTCAAGCCTAATCACCTTCTCCTCCTCAGGGTGTCCCAGCCTGGATCATCCCGTCGGGCATGTATTCTTAGCCTTATACTTGGGTGGGTAGACGCCTCTACCCACCTGTGTTGGATGCCTGATGTCGGTGCTTACCGCATAGAATCAGGCACCAAACTTATTTTAGCTCAGAGGCACTATGGACTCCATTTACTCTCCATTTACCAGTTTATGGATAAGGAACTGAGGTCCAAAGAGATTTTGTGATTTCCCAAACGTGAACCGCTTTGTAGAGGTAATGCTCACTTCACTGCCCAGATTTCCTAGACTCCTAGACTCTCCACTGTTAAGTCTGGGTTAAAATGAACACGTTCTTGGAAAGGAAAGGTCTTTTAGTTGTTATGAGTCACTATCACCACTGCGTGAATTAGCTAATCAGATCCTTCTGACTGGGAGCTAATTTGGGTTGCCAGACCACCTGGCTCACCTGTCCCACAACTCTGAGCTGATAAAAGCCTAGTCTAAATGTCAACTACCCAACAACAAAGACTGCACCATTTATTTTTGAAGATTCTTTCAGCTTTTCTCATTTAAAATGTCTTTCAATATAATGCAGTATTGTCCTTTGTGTGTGAAGATGGTAGATTTCCTTCATTTCATCCTTCCTCTCTCCTAATAATCATTTCTGTCAAGGCTTTGCATGTATAAGGCACTAGGGTTGAGTCTGTGACTGAGGAAGCATCTAAACAAGTTGGCTTATTTGAGGATCCAACCTATGACTTCAGTTTCAATAACACTCCAAGGACCATCAGAAAATGAAGTCGACATAGCTTTGGGGGCTTTGGATAAGAGACAAGCCTGTATTTCCACAAGGCAGGAGCTAATGCTGGCTTTTCCATTAGATGAAATTTCTTTCAAGTCTCTCCAACCACGATCCCCTCCAGGGTCCCCACCAGACCTGCTTTAAGATCAGCTGAGCATCGAGATACTTGTAAGGTCTTTGGGGAACCTCCTGATTACACGTATCTTTACTGATAATTTTTCTTTACCTTGTGATGTGCTTATTTTAAACAGAGCCCCTACCCAGTCTCCCTTTCCCTCCTGAGCCTCTCTCATTAAATGAAAACTTCCTTGGGCTTGGAAGGCATTTGTGCTGACTTTCTGCCTGGTGGTTTCTCCAGTGATTTAGAAATCTGCACAGATGGGGCTGGGGGAGGGAGGGTACCCAGTTGGCATAGAGGACGTGGAAATTCAAGCAGAACTGGACACAAAATACTTGAGTCTCCAATTCCATTTGCCGAAGGAAAGAAGCTCTTCAAAGTTTGCAAGATTTTTTTTTTAATCAAAACGTTTTTAAACGCACAGTAAAACAAACTGACGAGTTTTAGCTTCTTGGTATATTAAGCTTAGATTGTCAGATAAGTATTTGTCACTCACAGGCTTTCACCAGAAGGTGAATTTTCCTCATAAAAAGTTATCAATAGGTCAAATGTCTCATGGGGTATAAAGATGAAAATGTCATGGTCCCTGATTTCTCAGTTGTGTTTGTCCTACATGTGAATTAATGAAATTGTAGCAGGGTTTTCTTGGTGGGAACTGCACCTTTAAAAAATGGAAACAAATGATTCCTTTATTAAGGTTCACCTTTAACTCATAGACTATTTTGGCCCAGGAAGCTTTGGAAGCAAGGTGTACTGATAAAAGTCAAGAGCTAATCAGAACTTAGGAAGGCCCGGTTTCATGTCTGAACATACTTGGGAGAGACACTGTAAGAGAAAATTCTTGGGTTGGTTTTAACATTTCATCCAATAAAACTTTCTTGGGCAGAGTGTTAGTTGAAAGAGAGGCTATAATTTTAGAAGTCCTGGGACTTCCCTGGTGGTCCAGTGGTTAAGAATCTGCCTTCCAGTGCAGGGGACGCGGGTTCGAACCCTAGTCGGGGAACTAAGATCCCACATGCCATGGGGCAACTACTCCCATGTGCTACAACTAGAGAGTCCACGCAACCAAAAAAAAAAAGAAGTTCTGTTGGTATTCTGTTAACAAGAAGGTTGTTTCCCATCACATTTTGTTTCGGGGGAGTGGCTTAAACTGGATCTCTTTTGTTCTATACTTAAAAAAAATGGATTTTGCATTTGTTGTTATTGGTTATTGCTGTGTTCTCTCAGAGAGGATTATCCTCATGAGGAAGCCATTTGGTAGGTAATATTGAATTTCATTTGTTCTAAGCCCACACATATTTAGTCTTTTCACTTTCTTCTTGCCAGGGAACCAAGAGTGCGCTGCTTGTGACAGAGGTGTGCTGTGCTGTATTTGTTACAGATGGAAGATTCAGGTTAGCTGTGAGCTAATAAGAAATTTGACAGCATGGATTTCAGAGTAGGACCAGGAAGTACTCTGGTGGAGTTTGCTGAGAGAAAAGCAAAGATTCAAAACTGAGACTAGTCCTGATTTGAGGTTAGATGAAAATTTCCTCTGATGTCAAGAGATCTCTTAATTAGCACAGAGAAGGGAGAAAGAAACAGAGGCTCAAAGTTAAGCAAACTTCTTCACTGAAGGATTCTTTTAGGGGGCTAATATGCTAACATAGTTGTCAGTCTGCAGTATGGGGAAAATTTTGAATTGTGGGGAAACTTAATAAGCATCTTTTTCCAATTTATTGGCCAAGAAATCCCTTTATGACGGAGCACTGAGAAAGTCTTGTGTTCATCCACTATACTTTAGAATATTGTTTTTTAGCTTACCCCATCCTTTAACCAAAATATAAATTTTTTTAATAGATGAAACAAAGTCTTAACAGCTGTAATTTTACATTTGTTGGCATAGTTGTTCTATATCCAGAGAAAAAGATGTAGAGATGCAATGGAAATGAGAACTTAGGACACGGATGGGAATTTTATGTGTATGGGTGACAGTAAAAGTCTTTGGGATTGTTTTTGTCCTGAATCTTCAGGACATAACTGAGATTTGAATTCTAAAATAATGAATTAAGTAGTAAGGGAGTGAGAGGCTTCTAAACTCTCCATAGATAAACCATAAAATGAAGGCAGAGATTAGAAATGCTGTGTTGCAAGGACAATGAGGTTTTTAAGTGGTATGGATACACATGGAGTCATGAACGATAAATCTCTTCTTGCTTCTTCTAACTTGACAAAGCCTATCCAAATTATGAAGAAGACAATTGTGTCAGTTCCAAAGAATGCGTTTCTATAGTTACTATTGTAGGTAAGACTCAATATATTCACTTACATTAAAAAGGACACATATCCAAAGAAAACATTTGTACAGTTGCAGTCAAAAAATTACTATACTGAACACAATTCATTAGAGACTTTTATTATTCTTCCCCCAGGAGCAATGTAGAGCTGGAGACAGAAAATTATGTTGGTTTTCCATCACCTGTATTCTCAGTACTTCAACAGTGATTTGCACAAAGAAATGCTTGTTGAACACATTAACTTAGTTTTTTTTATCAACTAGTTATTTTTCATTGAAAAGGTAAGGCAGACATACATTTAAAAATTTAAATGTTATAAGAAGCACACAGGATGGAGAGTGGTGTTTACCACTCAAGACTTCCAGGCTCCCACTATAGAAGCAACCACTGTAACCAGCTTATACAGTGTTCTTCTAGGATGTTCTACGTGTATTGAAGCATAATGCATATATGCGTATATATAGATATGCATGTAGATAGGTACACAGTTATTTTTACACAGGTAGAGGCGTACCATATAGATTGTTCTACATCTTGATTTTTTTCATTTAAATATTCTTAATGACATATATTTTAAGAAATGCGTTCCAATAAATGAATAGTCATATAACATTGACATTTTACTTTTCATTTCTTTATGATTGAGGTTGACTGTCTTTTCATATGTTACAAACCATTAGTGTTTGTTTTCTATGAACTGCCTCTAAGTTCTTTGTCAATTTTTCTATTGGTTTAATGGTCTTTTATAACTGATTTGTAAGAGGTCTTTTTATATTAAGAAAATGAGCTCATTGTCATATGTGTTGAAATATTTTTCCCAGTTGATCATTTGTCTTTTGACTTTGTTGGTATTTTTTTCTGTGCAGAAAAAAACTTTTATGTCATCACATTCACTAATCTTTTTGGAATCTGGGTTTTGAGTATTGTTTAGAAAAGCTTTCTTATCTCCAAAAAGAAATAAATTCTCCTATATATACTTCTAACAGATTGGTTATTTTATTTTATATATTCAAACTTTTAATTTACCTTCAAGTTAATTTAGTGAAACATATCTTTTTAGATGTTTTCTACACGGCTAGTTAGTTGACAATGCCACATTGCTAAATTTCAGGGTATGTAACATTCATTAAAAAAAAATTAACTTTTTTATTATGGAAAATTCCCAACATATAAAAGTATAGGACCTTGAAGATGGCAGAGGAGTAAGACGTGGAGATCACCTTCCTCCTCATAAATACATCAAAGATACATCTACATGTGGAACAACTCCTACAGAACACCTACTGAACATTGGTAGAAGATCTCAGACTTCCCAAAAGGCAAGAAACTCCCCCACGTACCTGGGTAGGGCAAAAGAAAAAAGAAAAAACAAGGACAAAAGAATAGGGATGAGACCCGTACTTCTGGGAGGGAGCTGCGAAGGAGGAAAAGTTTCCACACACTAGGAAGCCCCTTCACTGGTGGAGACGGGGTTGGTGGGTGGAGGGGAAGCTTCGGAGCCACGGAGGAGAGCACAGCAACAGGTGTGCAGAGGGCAAAGCGGAGAGATTCCCGCACAGAGGACTGGTGCCGACCAGCACTCACCAGCCCGAGAGGCTTGTCTGCTCACCCGCCGGGGCGGGCGGGGCTGGGAGCTGAGGCTCGGGCTTCGGAGGTCAGACCCCAGGGAGAGGACAGGGGTTGGCTGCATGAAGACAGACTGAAGGGGGCTAGTGCGCCACAGCTAGCTGGGACAGAGTCCAGGAAAATGTCTGGACCTGCCGGAGAGGCAAGATACCTTTTCTTCGGGGTGCGCAAGGAGAGAGTATTCCTTCCATGTGTGCCCACAGAAGGCAGAACACCACCTAAGTGAGCTCCAGAGATGGGTGCAAACCACGGCTATCATCTTGGACCCCAGAGATGGGCATGAAACGCTAAGGCTGCTGCTGTTGCCACCAAGAAGCCTGTGTGCAAGCACAGGTCACTCTCCACACCTCCCCTCCCTGAGCCTGTGCAGCCCGCCACTGCCAGGGTTCTGAGATCCAGGGACAGCTTCCCTGGGAGAACACATGGCACGCCTCAGGCGTGCTGGCCTGTCATGTTGGCCTCTGCTGCCGCAGGCGCACCTCGCATTCCAATTATGATAACTGTACCCCTCCCTCCTCTGGCCTGAGTGAGCAAGAGAGCCCTAATCAGCCGCTGCTTTAACCCCCTCCTGTCTGGGCAGGGAACAGACACCTGAGGGCAACCTACAGGCAGAGACGGGGCCAAAACTAAAGCTGAACCCCAGGGGCTGTGCGAACAAAGAAGAGAAAGGGAAATTTCTCTGTGCAGCCTCAAGAGCAGCAGATTAAATCCCCACAATCAACTTGATAAACCCTGCATCTGAAGGATACCCGAATAGTTAACGAATGTTCCCAAAATTGAGGTGGTGGACTTTGGGAGCAACAGTAGACTTGGGGTTTGCCTTCTGTGTCTAATATGTTTCTGGTTTCGTTTTTATCTTAGTATAGTATTTAGTGCATATTGTCATTGGTGGATTTGCTTATTGGCTTGGTTGCTATCTTCCTTTTATATATATATATATTTTTTTCTTTTTCTCTTTTTGTGAGTGTGTATATATATGCTTCTTTGTGAGATTTTGTCTGTATAGGTTTGCTTTTACCATTTGTCCTAGGGTTCTGTCTGTTTGTTTTTTCTCTCTTCCTTTTCTTCTCAGCTGTGTGGCGGGCAGGGTCTTTGTGCTCTGACCAGGTGTTGGGCCTGAGCCTTTGAGGTGGGAGGGCTGAGTCCAGGAAATTGGACCACCAGAAACCTGGCCCCACATAATATCAATCAGCAAGAGATCTCCCAGAGATCTTCGTCTCAACACCAAGACCCAGCTCCACCCAACGGCCAGCAAGCTCCAGTGCTGGACTCCCCATGCCAAGCAACTAGCAAGACAGGAACACAAACCCACCCATTAGCAGAGAGGCTGTCTAACATCATACTAAGTTCACTGACACTCCAAAACACACCACCGGATGCGGCACTGCCCACCAAAAGGACAAGATCCAGCCCCACCCACCAGAACACAGGCACCAATCCCCTCCACCAGAAAGCTGACACAAGCCACTGAACCAACCTCACCCACTGTGGGCAGATACCAAAAATAATGGGAGCTATGAATCTGCAGCCAGTGAAAAGGAGACCCCCCAAAACAGTAAGATAAACAAAATGAGAAAACAGAGAAAGAAAAATACACAGCATATGAAGGAGCAAGGTAAAAATCCACCAGAACAAACAAATGAAGAGGAAATAGGCAGTCTACCTGAAAAAAGAATTCAGATTAATGATAGTAAAGATGATCCAAAATCTTGGAAATAGAATGGAGAAGATACAAAAAACATTTAACAAGGACCTAGAAGAACTAAAGAGCAAAGAAACCACGGTGAACAACATAAAAAATGAAATTAAAAATACTCTGGAAGGAATCAATAGCAGAATAACTGAGGCAGAGGTATTGATAAGTGACCTGGAAGATAAAATAGTGGAAATAACTGCTGCAGAACAGAATAAGAAGAAAGAATGAAAAGAATTAAGGACAGTCTCAGAGAACTCTGGGACAATATTAAATGCACCAACATTCGAATTATAGGAGTCCAAGAAAGGAAGAGAAAAAGAAAGGGTCTGAGAAAATATTTGAAGAGATTATAGTTGAAAACTTCACTAAAATGGGAAAGGAAACAGTCAATCAAGTCCAGGAAGCACAGAGAGTTGCATACAGGGTAAATCCAAGGAGAAACATGCCAAGACACATATTAATCAAGCTATCAAAGAGTAAATTCAAATAAAAAATATTAAAAGCAGCAAGGGAAAAGCAACAAATAACATACAAGGGAAACCCCATACGGTTAACAGCTGATCTTTCAGCAGAAACTCTGCAAGCCAGAAGGGACTGGCAGGACATATGTAAAGTGATGAAAGGGAAAAACCTACAACCAAGATTACTCTAAGCAGTAAGGATCTCATTCAGATTTGACAGAGAAATTTAAACCTTTACAGACAAGCAAAAGTTAAGAGAATTCAGCACCACCAAACCAGCTCTGCAACAAATGCTAAAGGAACTTCTCTAGGCAGGAAACACAGGAGAAGGAAAAGACCTACAATAACAAACCCAAAACAATTAAGAAAATAGTAATCGGAACATACATAGCGACACTTACCTTAAATGTAAATGGATTAAATGCTCCAACCAAAAGATATAGACTGGCTGGATGGATACAAAAACAAGACCCATATATATGCTGTCTACAAGAGACCCACTTCAGACCTAGAGACACATACAGACTGAAACTGAGGGAATGGAAAAAGATATTCCATGCAAATGGAAATCAAAATAAAGCTGGAGTAGCAATTCTCATATCACACAAAATAGACTTAAAAAAAAAACTATTACAAGAGACAAAGAAGGACACTACCTAATGATCAAGGGGGATCAATCCAAGAAGAAGCTATAACAATTGTAAATATTTATGCACCCAACATACGAGTACCTCAATACGTAAGGCAAATGCTAACAGCCATAAAATGGGAAATTGACAGTAACACAATAATAGTAGGGGGCTTTAACACCCCACTTTCACCAATGGACAGATCATCCAAAATGAAAATAAATAAGCAAACACAAGCTTTAAAAGGCACATTAGACCGGATGGACTTAATTGATATTTATAGGACATTCCATCCAAAAATAACAGAATACACTTTCTTCTCAAGAGCTCATGGAACATTCTCCAGGATAGATCATATCTTGGGTCACAAATCAAGCCTTGGTAAATTTAAGAAAGTTGAAATCGTATCAAGTATCCTTTCTGACCACAATACTATGAGGCTAGATAGCAATTACAGGAAAAAAAAATTGTAAAAAATACAAACACATGGAGGCTAAACAATACACTACTAAATAACCAAGAGATCACTGAAGAAATCAAAGAGAAAATGAAAAAATACCTAGAAACAAATGACAATGAAAACGTGATGGCCCAAAACCTATCTGATGCAGCAAAAGCAGTTCTAAGAGGGAAGTTGATAGCAATACAGTCCTACCTCAAGAAACAAGAAACATCTCAAATAAACAGCCTAACCTTACACCTAAAACAATTAGAGAAAGAAGAAGAAGAACAACAAAAAAGCCCCAAAGTTAGCAGAAGGAAAGAAATCATAAAGATCAGATCAGAAATAAATGAAAAAGAAATGAAGGAAAAAATAGCAATGATCAATAAACCTAAAAGCATGTTCTTTGAGAAGATAAACAAAATTGATAAACCATTAGACTCATTGAGAAAAAAAGGGAGAAGACTCAAATCAACAGAATTATAATTAAAAAAGAAGTAACAACTGACACTGCAGAAATACAAAGGATCATGGGAGACTAATACAAGCAACTATATGCCAATAAAATGGACAACATGGAAGAAATGGACGAATTCTTGGAAAAGTACAAACTTCCAAGACTGAGTCAGGAAGAAATAGAAAATATAAACAGACCAATCACAAGCACTGAAATTGAAACTGTGATTAAAAATCTTCCAACAATAAAAAGCCCAGGACCAGATGGTTTCACAGTGAATTCTATCAAACATTTAGAGAAGAGCTAACAGCTATCCTTCTCAAACTCGTCCAAAATATAGCAGAGGGTGTTACACTCCCAAATTCATTCTAAGAGGCCACCATCACCCTGATACTAAAACCAGACAAAGATGTCACAAAAAAAGAAAACTATAGGCCAACATCACTGATGAACATAGATGCAAAAATCCTCAACAAAATATTAGCAAACAGAATCCAGCAACACATTAAAAAGATCATACACCGTGATAAGTAGGGTTTATCCCAGGAATGCATGGATTCTTCAATGTATGCAAATCAATCAATGTGATACAACATATTAACAAACTGAAGGATAAAAACCATATGATCATTTCAATAGATGCAGAAAAAGCTTTCAGCAAAATTCAACACCCATTTATGATAAAAACTCTCCAGAGAATAGGCATAGAGGGAACTTATCTCAACATAATAAAAGCCATGTATGACAAACCCACAGCCAACATCATTCTCAATGGTGAAAACCTGAAACCATTTTCTCTAAAATCAGGTACAAGACAAGGATGCCCACTCTCACCACTATTATTCAACATAGTTTTGGAAGTTTTAGCCACAGATATCAGAGAAGTAATAAATAAAAGGAATCCAAATAGGAAAAGAAGAAGTAAAGCTGTCACTGTTTGCAGATGACATGATACTATACATAGAGACTCCTAAGGATGCTACCAGAAAACTACTAGAGCTAATCAATGAATTTAGTGGAGTAGCAGGATACAAAATTAATGCATGGAAATCTCTTGCATTCCTATACACTAATGATGAGAAACCTGAAAGTGAAATTAAGAAAACACTCCCATTTACCATTGCAACAACAACAAAAAAATACCTAGGAATAAACCTACCTCAGGAGACAAAAGACCTCTATGCAGAAAACTGTAAGAAGCTGATGAAAGAAATTAAAGATGATACAAACAGATGGAGAGATATACCATGTTCTTGTATTGGAAGAATCAACATTGTGAAAATGACTATACTACCCAAAGCAATGTACAGATTCAATGCAATCCCTATCAAACAACCAATGGCATTCTTCACAGAACTAGAACAAAAAATTTTACAATTTGTATGGAAACACAAAAGACTCCGAATAACCAAAGCAATCTTGAGGAAGAAAAACGGAGCTGGAGGAATCAGGCTCCCAGACTTCAGACTATACTACAAAGCTACAGTAATCAAGACAGTATGGTACTGGCACAAAAACAGAAATATAGATCAATGGAACAGGATAGAAAGCCCAGAGATAAACCCACACACATATGGTCACCTTATATTTGACAAAGGATGTGAGAATATACAATGGAGAAAAGACAGCCTCTTCAATAAGTGGTGCTTGGAAAACTGTACCGCTATATGTAAAGAATGAAATTAGAACACTTCTTAACACCACAGACAAAAATAAACTCAAAATGGATTAAAGCCCTAAATGTAAGGCCAGACATTATGAAACTCTTAGAGGAAAACTTAGGCAGAACACTCTGACATAAATCACAGCAGGATCCTTTTTGACCCACCTCCTAGAGAAATGAAAATAAAAACAAAAATAAACAAATGGGACCTAATGAAAATTAAAAGCTTTTGCACAAAAAAGGAAACCATAAACAAGACGAAAAGACAACCCTCAGAATGGGAGAAAATATTTGCAAACTAAGCAACTAACAAGGGATTAATCTCCAAAATATACAAGCAGCTCAGTATCAAAAAAATAAACAACCCAATCCAAAAATGGGTGGAAGACCTAAATAGACATTTCTCCAAAGAGGACATACAGATGGCCAACAAACACATGAAAGGATGCTCAACATCACTAATCATTAGAGAAATGCAAATCAAAACTACAGTGAGGTATCACCTCACACCTGTCAGAATGGCCATCATCAAAAAATCTACAAACAATAAATGCTGGAGAGGGTATGGAGAAAAGGGTACCCTCTTGCACTGTTGGTGGGAATGTAAATTGATACAGCCACTATGGAGAACAGTATGGAGGTTTCTTAAAAAACTAAAAATAGAACTACCATATGACCCAGCAATCCCACTACTGGTCATATACCCTGAGAAAACCATAATTCAGAAAGGGACATGTAGCACAATGTTCATCGCAGCACTATTTACAATAGCCAGGACATGGAAGCAACCTAAGTGTCCATCGACAGATGAATGGATAAAGAAGATGTGGCACATAGATACAATGGAATATTGCTCGGTCATAAAAAGAAACGAAATTGAGTTATTTGTAGTGAGGTGGATGGACCTAGAGTCTCTCATATAGAGTGAAGTTAGTCAGAAAGAGAAAAACATACACTGTACACTAACACATATATATGGAATCTAAAAAAAAAAAAAGGTGGTTCTAATGAACCTAGGGGCAGGGCAGCCATAAAGACACAGAGGTAGAGAATGGACTTGAGGACATGGGGAGGGGGAAGGGTAAGCTGGGACGAAGTGAGAGAGTAGCATTGACATATATACACTACTAAATGTAAAATAGATAGCTAGTGGGAAGCAGCTGCAAAGCACAGGGAGATCAGCTTGGTGCTTTGTGACCACCTAGAGGGGTGGGATAAGGAGTTTGGGAGGGAGACGCAAGAGGGAGGAGATATGGGCATACATGTATACATATAGCTAATTCACTTTGTTATAAAGCAGAAAGTAACACAACATTGTAGAGCAGTTATACTCCAATAAAGATGTTAAAAAAAAGAAAAAGCATATAGTGAATAGTAAAGATGATGACTTGATAGGCAAGATTTTGACACTTTTGGCCATATCTAAGACTGGAAATGTTTCTTTCTTTCCTCTAACCACTTCAGCTGTATACATTGGAAGTAACAAAGATGTTTTATTTAAACTGATTCCCCACATTTTTGACAAGAAAATAAAACAAAAAACAACCATCTCCATTAGGAAGAAATTAGGAAAATTTTTCATAATTTTAAAATGCTGAAACAGGATGGTTGCAGGGAACAAAATCTCAAACCATACTGTATTATTTTATTTCCATGCTCACTATCTTTCTGTTACTCTGTGCTACATGATTTTGGGGATGCCTACAATCACCTGGAAAAATCTGACTTACTAATGAATAGCACCAGTTTTCTAAGAGTTTAAATGGATTTCTAATCTTTCTTCAGTATATTTATGAATAGAAGCTATTACTTGGGAGACAGTACACATTAGCATATTTTGCTATTTTGTGTTTCTGGCAATATTTTGATTTTTATCTCATCCATTTTTCTGTATACACCTAGCTAGATTTGATGGACTGAAGGCATAGCCAGTATCAAATATGTTGCATTAAAATATAATCATTGTCAGAGAATGAGAAGACAAGCCACAGACTTGGGGAAAATATTCGCAAAAGGCATATCTGATAAAGTACTGCAACCCAAAATATACAAGGAACTCTTAAAACTCAACAAAAAGAAAACAAACAACATGATCAAAAAAACGGGCAAAAGATCTGAACATTTACCTTACCAAAGATATAGATGACACATAAGTGTATGAAGAGTCTCGACATTTTATGTTGTTAGGGAAGTGCAAATTAAAACAAGGAGGTACGGCTACATACCCATCAGAATTGTCAAAATCCAGAAACACTGCCGATACCAAATGCCAGTGAGTACGTGGAGCAAGAGGAATACATCGCTAGTGGGAGTGCAAAATAACACAGCCATTTTTGGAAGTCCGTTTGTCAGTTTCTTACAAAACTAAACACATTCTTACCATACTATCCTTCAATTGCACTCCTTGGTTTTTACCCAAAGGAGTTGAAAACTTACATCCACATAAAAACCTGCACAACAGATGTTTATAGCAACTTTACTGCCAACTGCCAAAACTTGGAATTGACCAAGATGTCTTTAGCAGGGGAATGGATACATAAACTGTGGTTCAACCAGACAATGGAATAGTATTCCGCACTAAGAAGAAATGAGCTATCAAGCTGTGAAAAGACATGGAGGATTCTTAAGTGAATATTACTAAGTGAAAGAAGTCAACCGGAGAAGGTTACATGCCATACGGTTCCAGCTACATGACGTTCTGGAAAAGCCTCAAGGAGCATTTCACATAAATGAGATCATGTTACTGCTCTGTTTATAATCCTCCACTTGAATACATTTCACACACCTGACTGAGCCTATAAAGACACATGTGGTCTGGCTCCGCTTACCTCTGACTTGGCCTTTTAACTCCTTCTCACTCATCTTGTTCTAGCCACACTGGCCTTCTTTCTTAAATTTATGGACACTAATTCCATACTAGGATGTTAGGAAAAACCCCAGCTCTATTGGGGTATAATTGATGTTTAATAAATGGCACAATTTAAAGTGTACAGTTTGATAAGTTTTGACGTTTATCTATATCCATGAAACTGTCATGACAATCAAGAAAATGTAATCCCTCTTGCCAACACTTCCCTGTTTTCCATATCCTCAGGTAACCACTGAACTGCTTTATACTACTATAGATTATTTCACATTTTCTAGGATTTTATACACCTTTTTTTGTCTGACTTATTTCACTCATCATAATTATTTTGAGATTCATCCCTGTTGTTACCATGTATTGATATTCTATTTTATTTATTTTTACAATGGCATAATATTTCATTGTATGGGTATACCACGATTTGTTTATCCATTCGCTTATTGATAGATACTTAGGTTGTTTCCAGTTTTTGGCTATTTCAAATAAAGCTGCTATATACATTTGTGTACAAATCTTTGACCATACGTATGCTTTCATTTCTCTTGGATAAATATCCAGGAATAGAATAGCTGGATTCTAACAGGTGTATGTTTAACTTTTTAAGAAACTACCAAATTGTTTTCCAAAGTGATTGGACCATTTTATATTCCCACCAGTAACACATGAGCATTCCATTTGCTCCATATCTACATCAAGGCTTGGTGAGATCAATATTTTTAACTTAAGCCATTTTAATAGGTATGTAGGGGTAACACTGTGGTTTTAATTTTCATTTCCCTAATGACTAATAGCACTGAACACCTTTTCAAATGCTTAGTTGACATCTGTCTTCTTTCGTGAAGTTTCTATTCACATCTTTTGCCCATATTTTATTGGGTTGTTTGTTTCCTTATTATTGAGTATTGAGAGGTCTTTAGATATTCTGGATATGAGCACTTTATCATCTATATATATGATTCCCAGAATGTAGCTTGCCATTTCATTCTTTTAAAAATGTCTTTCAAGGAATAGAAGTTCTTAATTTTAATAAAATCTCCTATATTTTCTTCTAGAACTTGTATAGTTTCAGGTTTTACATTTAGGTCTATGATACATTTTGAGTTAATTTTGTATCGAAGTATGGATCAATTGCGGGTTTTTTCTTTCTTTCTTTTTTTTTGTGCATAGTTATTCAATTGTTCCATCACCATTTGTTGAAAAGATTATCTTTTCTCTACTGAGAGAAACTGCTTTTGCAGTTTTGTCAAAAATCAATTGACCATATATCTGTGGGTTTATTTTTGGACACTCTTCATGTCAAACCATATCGTCTTGATTACTTTAGCTTTATGATGAGTGCAGAATTCGGTGTGTAATTCCATTGCTTGTTATTGCTTTTAAGTTGTTTTGTCTATACTAGCTCCTTTGTATTTAATAAAAATATTAGAGTCAGTTTGTCAATTTAAAAAATCCTGCTGGAATTTTGATTGAGAGTGATTTGAATTGATAGATCAATTTGGAGAGAATTAACATCTTAACAGTATTGAGTCTTCTGACTCGTGGAAAAGGTATATCTTTCCATTTCTTTAGGTCTTTAATTCTGTCAGCAATGTTTTTCACATTTTACTCTGTAGGGTCTTTCACATCTCTTGTTAGATTTATCCCTGTTTTGTATTTTTGATGCTATTATAAATAACTTTATTTTATAATTTATTTCAATTTCCAGTTGTTCATTGTTAGAACATAGATATAAAACTTATATGTTGTACTTATCTTGTATCTCACCCTTTGATAACTCACTTATTCTAGAAGTTTTTGTTTGTTTGTTTTAGTTTCCCCAGGATTTTCTTTTAAACTGATCACGTCATCTGCAAATGACGAGTTTTTCTTCTTCCTTTACATTCTGTAGGACTTCTTTAAAATTTTTTCTTGCCCCATTGCACTGGCTAGATGAGGAGAAGTGGTGAGAGTGTATTTACTCTCACCTTGTCCCTGATCTTTCCACGATGTGAGCTGGAGGTCCTGGCACATACACTTTCTGCATCTATTGAAATGATCATGTGATTTTCTCCCTTTATTCTGTTAATATGGTGATTTATATTGATTGTTTTTCAAATGTTAAGCCTGGGATAAACTTCCCATAGTCATAATATAGTATCCTTTCTGTATATAAATGAATTCAACTCTCTAGTATTTTGTTAAGAATTTTTACACCTATGTTCATGATGGATACTGGTCTACAATTTTCTTTTCCTATAATGTCTTTGTCAGGTTTTGGTATCAGGGTTCTGTTGTCATAAAAAAGAGTTGGGAAATAGTCCCTCTTCTACCTCCTGAAAGATTTTATAAGGTTCCTTGGGTCTTTTTGATGCTTATTATGTTTCAATTCTCCAAAAGTTAAGAAAAAAAATTTAAATGTCCGTGGTATCCTTTTTCCTGAAACGTTTATCTACTATGTAATGAAAGTTCATAGATAAAAAAATTTGGATCATCTGTAGGTCTTATTTATCCACATATTGTAATTATTTACCTTCTTCTAAAATTAGCATAGACATTTGAAGTGTCAGAAGAGCAAACCAAAGCTAACACTTACATATATATTTGTTTATATGTATTATTTTATTAATATATATTCTGTAAATATATATGTTTGTTTGAGAAAATACATAGTATCCTAGGAGGTGCTTCTCTGAGTATATAGTGTGATTTCTGGATTTGAGCAATTTTTCGTATTATTTCATAACAGAATGTCTAAAAATAGTATGTCTAAAAATCTACTGTTATGCTTTTTAATCAGTGTGACAGGAATTAAGAATATTAAGGATTATTTAAATTCTCAGATGCACCAAAAGCTTTATTAGAGCCGGATGTTCCAGGCTTCTTGAAAGTAAAGCTTTTCCTCAGGTCTGTTGAAGTCAATTACACTCATTTTAGTCTCATCTCCTTTTTTTAATCCAATCACTTTCTCTCCAGAGTGAAATGAGCTATGAAATGGCCAAAAGATAATCAGGGAAAAGAAAAGAAAAAAATCAAGATCTTGAGTTAGACACAAATTGGAAAAATAGGTCTCAAAAAAATAATAGAAGATATTAATTGAAAATAATCATTCCTTTTATTTTTGCTTCGTGACTACGTATGAACTATGGTCCGCTTCCAGGATTTATAATGCACCCAGGAGTTTTTGTTTTCATTCTTTTTTATTGCTTATGATAACATATGAATAAAAACGAGCAAACAGATTTCTGGATTAAAACCCAAAACAATAGAATGAAAGTCAGATAGGATCGATTTATTCTAAATTAGTGTTCTGAGGAATATACTCTCATAATTTAACTCTGCTTTATATTTCTGGAAAAGCATATGAACTTAAAATAGGATTGATTTTGTTAAGCAAACAGGGGAAGAATTAGAACAGATGTTTTTTTTGCGATTTGAAATTTTGGGGACCTAGGAATGATTACCTCCTGAAGGCCAAGAATTTTCTTTCTTTCTTTCTTTCTTTTTCTGAATTTGGAGAACTCATGCTTGAAGTTGTGCACTGTGAGCAAGAAACAGACTTCAGGCATGTTTGTATCATCAGGGACTTTATTCAGATGAAGTCTTGCTAACCTTGGAGTTAGCAATGAAGCCAGTTGTTCTGGGGGGGCTTTTTATTTAAATAAGATATTTTTGCCTTCACATCTCAACTTAATTTTATGCTTCTCACCCACTGATTAAAAAAAAGACATGATACGTTGTTTGATTAGGCTTGGGAAGTAATGACTGGTAGCAAGAGAGGACCCCAAAGCCAGAGGAAGAAAATTAAGGAAACAGAGAGAGGCCATCTTATCTTCTGTTTTCTTTACAAAGAAATGTCTCAAGATGAGAGTAGAAACAATGTTTTGGGCAAATATATTTAAAAAATGTTTAGTAGGCACATTTTCCAGTTATGTTATGATGAGAAACAGATGTAGTGCTGTTAAATCATGTCAAATATGAACTGCCTGTGTACCCTGTGTATATGTGTAAATATTTAACTAGAAAAACAGTCACATGAGAACGACTCTGGAGAAATCTTGGAAGCAGGAAGCCACAAATTATAGGTCTGAAATTTACCATGCATGGCTTAGGAGTCCAGATAAGTAAAACCAAATGAAGAGACAGAAAGTTTTATAAATAGTTCGTGTTTTTTGGTAGGGGAAGGGAAGAGAAAGGATTAGGGAGAATTTTAATATACTTCAAGTAAATCAGTACATTTAATTATAACCAGAGCACTAAGAATCATATGATAGGAATTCAGCTATGTATCTGAATCTAGGGTATATTACTTACCAACTTACATAGGAAAAATTACAGTGGGCTCAGCTTATCCTCTGTTAGTTTCTAAAGTCAGCGTGTAAGGCAAAAATCATATATGTTCAGACTTATCCTTTGTCGACAGTCTCCCTGGAAGGCATCCTGTTGGAAACAGATAGTTCTACTAACACAGCTAGTAGATCTTTTGGAACAGATCCCCATATTTCTGTAGGTTCTAGGTGATGAGGTTGGCTTTAGTTTATGGGCCAAATTGTAGGGGTAGGGTTGGAGGGAAGGTAATTACTGACTTCAGAAGCATGTTGTATGGAAAAGCAGAAATGAAAACAGATTTGCAGTTTCCATGCCACCCATAATCTGGGACTTATACTCCTTGAGTGGAAGAGTGAAATGAATTTGCCCTATTTTATTACTTTGTTTTCAGATTTAATTTTCGTCTCATCAAAATAATATTGTCTAATTACCTCCTGAGCTTTAAGTTATTTGATGGAAGTATGGTCTCCACGTAGTGAAATGCACAGGTCATAAGTGTTAGAGTTCTGTGAATTTTAACAGATGCATGTTTTCATGTAACTCACACTGTTACCAAGACACGGAATATTTCCATTGTACCCCATTACAGTCAATCCCGCCACCCTCTCCTCTCCCCAGAGGCAGCCATTGCTCTGATTTATTTCTGCATCGATTAGTTTTGTCTGGTCCAGAACTTTTTATCAATGGCATCATGACATGTTCTCTTAGGAATCTGGCTTCTTTTGTTCAGCATGAAGTGTGTGAGATTAATTTTTGCCATTGTATGTACAAGAGTTCATTTCCGTTTACTGCTGTCTATTCTATCATATGAATATATCACAATTTGTTTACCTCTTTTTCTGTTTTTGGACATTTGGGTTGTTTCTAGGTTGAAGCTATTACAAATAAAGTCACCATAAATATTCATGTACGAGTCTTTGTGTGGATATATGTTTTCCTTTCTCTTGGGGAAATACAAAAGAGTTAAACTGGTGATCATAGGTCATGTTTTGTTTAACTTCATAAGAAACTGCCGAACATTTATATAAAATGGCTGTAGCTTTTGACACTCCCGTCAGTAATGTCTGAGAGTTCTAGTGGTTCCCATTACACCAACTTGTTTTTATTTTCTGCCGTTATAGGAGTATCTCATTGTGGTTTTGTCGCACTTCCCTTATGATTCATTATGTTGAGCGCTGTTTCACGTGCTTGTTGGCCATTTGTAGATCTTTTGTGAAGTGTCTGTTCAGGTCATTTGCCAATTAAAAAAAAATTAGAGTTGATTTACAATGTTCTGTTAGTTTCAGGTGTATAGCAATGTGATTCATATATATATATATATATAATCTTTTACACATTTTTTCCATTATAGGTTATTACAAGCTATTGGATATAGTTCCCTGTGCTATACAATAGGTCCTTGTTGTTTACCCCTTTTATATATAGCAGTGTGTATCTGTTAGTCCCAACATTTGCCCATTTTTAATTGGTCTATTTTTCATTTTATTATTGAGTTGGAAGAATTTTTTATACATTCTGAATATAGGTCCTTTGACTGATTAATGTTTTGTGAATTTTTTTCTTCCAGTGTGACTTGCTTATTTTATTAATGTCATTTTTAAGGAGCAGAAAATTTTAATTTTTTTTATAATTAGTGCTTTCGGTATCATGGGTAAGAAATCTTTGCCTAACTCAAGATTTTGAATATATTCCATTATATTTTCTTCTGGAAGCTTTATAATTTTAACTTTTTTGTTTAGGCTTATGAGGTAGGAATTGAAGGTTTTTTGGGGTTTTTTCTTCACACAGATATCCACTTGTTCCAGCAGTATTATTGAAAAGTCTTTTTTTTCCTGCATTGCTTTGGTGCTTTTCTTGAAAATCAATTGACCATAAAAATGTGCATCTGTTTCTTAACTTTCATTTTTGTTCTACTGTCAATTTGTATATACTTTTACCAGAGTCATGCTGTCTTGATTGCTGTAGCTTCATCATAGATCTCTTTTAATTCTTATTAACTATGTTTTGTAGTTTTTAGTGCAGAGACTTTAGATATCTCTTGCTAGATTCATCTATAAATATTTTTTGCTTTTTGATGCTTTTGTAATGGGTAGTATTTTTAAATATAATGTCCATTTGTTCATTACTATTATATAGAAATACTATTACTTTGTATATTGACTTTGTTTCCTAAGGCCTTGCTAAACTCACTTATCAGTTGAATAGTTTTTTTTTTTATAGATTTCTTTGGATTTTTCTGTGTACATAATCACACCATTTGTGAATAAAGATAGTTTTATTTCTTCTTTTTTAAGTTCTATAATTTCTGTTTAATCTTCTTGCATTACAACACTGGCTAAACCTACCAGAATGATTTTGAATAGAAATATTGAGTGAATATTCCAGTGTTATTTCTGATCTTAATTGGTGAGTGGTGAGTCTTTCACCATTAATTATGATATTAGCTGTAGCTTTTTGTACATGTCATTTTGCAGATTGAAAAAATTTTCTATTAATAATTTGCTGATAGTCTTTTTAAAAATTTTATTATGAATGGGTGTTGAGTTTCATCAAATGGTATTTCTGAGTCTACTAATGTGATCATGCAATTATTCGCTTTTATTTTGTCAGTATGAATAATTATATTGACGAGTTTTCAAAAGTGAAAAAAAACCTTGTATTCCCAGGATATGCTATACTTTCTATATATTGCTGGATATTATGTGCTAATGTTTTAAACAGACTTTTGTGTCTGCGTTCATTAGAAATATTTGTGTATAATATTCTTTTCTCAATTTCCTTCTCTGTTTTGGTAACAGAGTTATTCTAACCTCATAAAATTAGTTTAAAAGTGTTTCCTCTACTCTTCTCTGGAAAATAGAGTTAGTAACCCTCTCTACATCACAGGGTTATTTTGAGAATTGATTGCATAAATGTATATTAAAAATTTAAAAACTTATATGTGATATATTGTACACACAAACATTTTATCATTTTTGTTAATATTATACTAATATACCATGTAAGCATTCTAGTAAACAAAATTATATATTCTGACATTTCTAAGCTAGTGGCAACATCATTTATTTAGTTATTTGGTATGCTTAATTGGAAGACAGTATATTTGGTTCCATGGGAATAAAAAAATAAATCAGATATGGTCTACTTTTTATAGAGCTTCTTCATAATAATGAGTAGACTCATTATGAAATCCAAAGTTCATTCTTAAATATCAAATATATCTCCAATATGGATTTTTATTAATATTTACATGTATTCTAATTCTTCAAATTGGTGGTCCATGTATGGGGGAATTTATGGTAATTATCCACCAACATATTATTATACTGCCTTATACTCCTCCCCTCCTTCAATCTTGTTGTAAATTTGAGTTTATTGTAGTTGTATGGCTAGAATATATATATTTGATTATATACATATCTTCTGAAAATATTCTGGGATCATACTTATTATTTCAAACAGTGATGCTTAAAATCAAACTTACTCGAAAGCCAATATATCTATCCATTTTGACATGCAATACACCCTAGTTTCAATGGAGTAAAAATTATTTTGTTAGCGATTGTGGAGTAGCTTTCACAGAGGGTGACTAGGTGGGGGGAGGAGAGGATTGTGTTTTTACATAGGCATCTGAAATGCAAATATATATTTATTAATCTGAAATTATTTCCTTCTGTATGTAGAGACACTTTTGAATCAGTTAACAGTGTTTGCTCACCTGACTAAGGCTACAGCTGTCCAAAAGCGGAAAAGGAGGAGGAAGTGACCTGCCAAAGAGCAAATGGGTGATGCTTCCCTCCAAGCACAGGAGAGGGCAACCCAATCAGTATTTTACTGAGTGTTACCTAAAGCAAATGTTAAGAATTTACACACTTTTATCTTGATTCTATTTCTGTATTTTGATTTTCATTAATTTCCCAATAAGTATTTATTTTAGACTTTATATTGACTTTGTCTTCACTATCTGAAGACAGATAAGAGAATCATGGGCTTCCCCGGTGGCGCAGTGGTTGAGATTCTGCCTGCCAATGCAGGAGACGCGGGTTCGTGCCCTGGTCCGGGAGGATCCCACATGCCGCGGAGCGGCTGGGCCCGTGAGCCATGGCCGCTGGGCCTGCGCGTCCGGAGCCTGTGCTCCGCAACGGGAGAGGCCACAGCAGTGAGAGGCTTGCGTACCAAAAAAAAAAAAAAAAAAAAGAGAATCAGTATCCCATGGCCAAATACAGGGGCACTAGTGGGCCTAGACTATCATCTCCCATGCTTGTTTTGGATCTGTAAGACTGAGACAGATTAAATAGGGGACTTAGGACACTATCATAACCAGTGGTGGATACTGGCAATTCCCTTCTGTGATCCTTGCCACAAAGGAAATTGACTTAAGCTCTGACCCTCATTCTTCACTTTGCCTTGTACCTTTTTTTTTAATATGATAAATCTATGTTTAAATTTTTTTAACATCTTTATTGGGGTATAATTGCTTTACAATGGTGTGTTAGTTTCTGCTTTATAACAAAGTGAATCAGTTATACATATACATATGTTCCCATATCTCTTCCCTCTTGCGTCTCCCTCCCTCCCACCTTATACCTTACATTATGACTATGTATGAAGCAAGGATCTTATTGATCTTCACACTGGGGATCTGGGCTACTTGTAACTCCGTTTATTCATGTTAATAAAAAGCTGTTATTAGAGAAAATCTTGGCTTTACAGTGTTTAGAAGATCTTCAGATTTTTAAATACTCCCACTCTTCCTACTTTATATCTGTGCTTTTCATGGGCCCTCTCTTTCCCTATAGAAATGTCATATGCACAAAATGCTTGGTCCTGTGTCCCACGGAAGTGACTTATAAATATTGACTGAACACCAAAACTAGGGTGCAAGGGTAAACAAAAACATTCACTGCTCCTTTTCTCCTGAGGCTTTCAGTCTGATGTGGAGACAGATATTAATCAAATAATCACTCTAATAAATGCATAATTACAAAGTCCATGGGACCCTGATGGGAAAGGAACCCTGTTCAATGAGAGCTTATCCTTGAGACCATTAGGGATAAAACGTATTTTCAAGAACTCCTTCTTTTGTGGTCTTGATCTTACTTCATTTTATCTTTTACAAACCTGAGAACTTTTCAGAATGTTTTATTTTTCATGTAAAGACTTGAGATCAACTGATGAGATGATCAAAGCATATGAGATTTCAATTAGAACCACAGCAATTAATACTTTTTTGAGCTTTCCTTTAATGCTCAAAGAGGCAAAAGAATTCTTAGGATACTAAGACTAGAGAAAGAAATACCAGAGAAAGGAGAGGTTTAAAAAAGTGAGAAGATGTTGAAATGCTTTCCAGGTAGATAGATCTGATCTTTGGTTAGTTTGTCTTTAGTATCTTTGTGGATAATGTGTATATATGTATATTTATATATACCTTTGTATTTCTATTGATTGGATCAAACTTGTATATACATTATCATCCCATTCATCTTTTCAATATGCTGGGCATTTTTTTTGAAAGTTGTTTGGGCTCAACATCATAATGTCTCATTTGATTCTTCTGCTGTCATTTACCTTAGGCAAGTTCCCCTGACTCTGCTCAGTTTCTCCATCTAAAACAAGCTGTTACTACTCCAGGGATTTTTATTTCATTTTATTTTTGGCTGTGTTGGGTCTTCGTTGCTGCGTGCGGGCTTTCTCTAGTTGCTGCGAGCAGGGGCTACTCTTCATTGTGGTGCGCGGGCTTCTCATCGCAGTGGCTTCTCTTGTTGTGAAGCATGGGCTCTAGGTGCGTGGGCTTCAGCAGTTGCAGCATGCGGGATCAGTAGTTGTGGCATGAGGGCCCTAGCGCACAGGCTCAGTAGTTGTGGCGCATGGGGCTTAGTTGCTCCACGGCATGTGGGATCGTCCCCGTCCAGGGATCGAACCTGTGTCCCCTGCACTGGCAGGTGGATTCTTAACCACTGCGCCACAAGGGAAGCCCCTCCAAGGATTTGTTTTTATGGTCAAAATGAAATTGGATTAACATTTTAAAGAGTATAAAAATGTAAGTGATATGTTTATTAGCCAAAGAGCAGGCTTAACTTCTTTGTTAATGTCAGAGGAAATATCAAGGTGATGTAGCAGAGGCCATCTTGTGTAGCAGAGGCAGAAACAGGAACAGAAGATGAAGTTCTGCCTCCTTAGGGCTTTCTGTTTCTTTTATAAGTGCATACATACAACTACACATCATTTTGGAATTTATTTGTTTACATAATAACACAGAAAAACCTTATTAACTGGAATAAGGATTCAGCTTAACAGGGACTGGATTTAACTCAAAATGCCTACCCTGAATAGATATAATAGTATAGACAAATAATAAAGGTAAATGTTTCAAATATTAAATAGGACAGTCTTTTATAGCCCCTGAAGACATTTTGGAGGCTAATTATATAGTGGTAATTTAAAAGACCATTTATCTATTCCTTAGATTCTCTAAAACATTAGTATGACATCGATTTGTCATAAGGTAAATAAAAATATGTATGTAAAAGTAATATAAATAATATTTTCATAATTTAATTGAACAATAAGTTATTTTATACTTAGAAATGAATATATCCATTAATTTATTGATAATGTGAAAATAGAGAAAGTAAGAAGATACTAGATTAGGAGACAGGTGCCATTCATCAAGATGAGGGTGAAGATCACATTTTTAGGGAAAGATGATAATTTCTTTCTTTTTTTTACATGTTTAGGAAACTGGTACATGGAAATAGGGGATGGCCAGTGGGCAATCAGATGGATGTCTCTGGATCTCAGAATGTAATTCTAGCTTGAAATATGGTTTTGAGACCCTTTGGCATTGGTGACAGTTAAATAGAATGTAGCATGAGAAGGTAGGGATGTGAAAAGAACCCCAGGGAGCATCAATATTTAAGGGATTAAAGGAGACAAGGGCGAGCAAGGCATCTGAGGAAAGCTAACAGGAAGATGGGAGAAAGTAGAGTCCTGAGAGCCAAGGGAAAGGGAACATCAAGACGGGATCCCATGCTGTAGGGAGGTTTGTAAGCAAGGGATTGAAAAGTGCCTATGGAATTCTGCAGTGAGGAAATGCCTGCCAGTTTTGGCGTGAGCATCCTGATGCAGCTGTAAGCCTGCAGTCCACTTGCAGGTCTTTGAGAACCAAGTGTGTGGTGAGAATTGGAGCAAGAAAAACATCTCTTTCAAGAAGCTTGATGAAGGGAAGTTTAAAAAACAAACAGGGACTAAGTGTGGCTTTAGTGAAAGGGATTTCTTTTTTAGAGATCGGTGGGATTTAAAAATGGTTATGTGGGAATTCCCTGGCGGTCCAGTGGTTAGGACTCTGTGCTTTCACTTCTAGGGGCCTGGGTTCTATCCCTGGTCGGGAACTAAGATCCTGCAAGCCACAGGGCATGGTTAAAAAAAAAGGTTCTGCTTTCTCTGAACTAGGAGGGGTTGGCTCCCCAACATGGTGGAGAAATTCAATAGGAAGAGAAGGACAGCAAGTGTCTAAGAATAGTCTCTAATTCCTCTGAGACATGGGAGGCAAGGTGGTTGAGTGAGAGATGGAAGGAGGAAGGAAGTGTTGAGTATGGAGGTAGAAAAAACTGTTGGTTTCTTCCAACAGTCAGGCAGTCATTAAACACATGTCCTGAGCTCCCGTTACATTTTAGGTACCGTGATGAGGCTTAACTGGTGAAGCAAAACAGATGTGATCGCTGCCACCATAGAGCAGCGGGACAAACATTAATCATTTTCTTGTTTTGTTTTGTGTTTTTCTGGAAGAAGGTCTGTAGCTTCATTGTATTTTCAAAGGCATTCAAGACCCACAACCTGGGTAGCTGAGGATTAGAATCTGAAATTCTAAACATAGTCTATTCTTTTGTTTTTAGGGTTTCATTAAAAAAATTGAGATATAATTGACTTACAGCATTATGTTAGTTTCAGTTGTACAATATAATGATTCAGTAGATGTACATACTGCAAAATGGTCACCACAATAAGTCTAGGTAACATCCATCTCCACACGTAGTTACCATTTTTGTTTTTCTTGTGATGAGAACTTTTAAGATGTACTCTCTTAGGAACTTTCAGATATGCAGTACAGCATTATTACCTACAGTCACCATGCTGTACACTATATCCTCAGGACTTATTTATCTTATAAATGGAGGTTTGTACCTTTTGACCACCTTCACCCATTCCCCCGTCCCCTCCACTGGCGCTGCCTTCCCTGCCCTCCCCTGCCCCCTTCCTGACCCCCCACCTCTGGCAACCATCAATCTGTCCTCTGTATCTATGAGTTTTTTTTATATTCCACATATAAGTGAGACCATACAGTATTTGTCTTTCTCTGTCTAACTTATTTCACTTAGCAAAATGCCCTTGAAGTTCATCCATGTTGTCACAAATGGTAGGATTTTCTTATTTTTTATGGCTGAATAATATTCCATTGTGTATATGTATACACACACACACGAGACGACCCTTGACCAACATGGATTTGAACTGCACAGGTCCACTTATATGCACATTTTTTCAATAAGTACATGCAGTACTACATGATCCAAGGTTGGTTGAACCTGAGGGATGGATATGGAGGGCTGACTACGAGACTTGAGCATCTGGAGATTTTAGTATCCTCGGCAGGTCCTGGAACCAATCCCCCTCGGATACCAAGGGAGAACTGTATACCACATTTTCTTTATCCATTCATCCATCAGTGGACACTAAGTTTGTTTCCATATCTTGGCTCTTATAAATAACGCTGCAATGAACATGGGTGTGCAGATACTTTTTCAAGTTGGTGTCTTCATTTCTTTTGGATAAATACCCAGAAGTGGAATTGTTGGATCATATGGTAGTTCTATTTTTAATATTTTGAGGGACCTTCATACCATTTTCCATAGAGCAGAATTAATCTACATCACAAAAATAAATACAAATTTGTGATACTGATCAGGGCTGTGAACAAGAGGTTTTTGGAATCCTGGGTAGTTCAACTCAGAGAGCTCAGGGAAGAGCTCTACTTGAGAGAGATTTTTGGGGAACGGAAAGGAGATAGCACTAGATACATAATATTTAATAAATGTTAATTTTTCTTTTTTTGAAAATCATATTTAGAAGAAATGGTATGTTTTAGCATACATTAACCTTCTTTCTCATGTATCCCATTAGAAAATTTTTCTCATCTAAGATGTCTTGACATACTTGTAAGGGAGTTCCTTATTTTTTTTAAATAGTTATACATATTTACACTTTAAAAATGGGAACTGTGAAGGACTGTGTAACTCATTTTTTAATGGACTGTGTTCCTGAATTGCAGATATCACAACTAAATATTCTCATCCTGTAAAACTAACGACAAATTAGAACCTTCAGAAGTATTACCACCTATGGATAATCTAGAAATTACAAGCGCATATTACCTTTCCATTGTATTGCAGTAGGGGCTGGTATATTTATAATTCTTTTCCTAATGTCTTTTCTTAGGGAGTCTGAAATTAATATGAAGTATGCTTTATTCTTTGTTATATATAAAAACTGCTTTGGGAAGGAAGACTGACTTCTGAATAAGTTTGGTAAAAAGATGAATTAAGTGGTAAAATTAAAAATTTGAAGCCCTCATTAAAATATTTCAGAAAGGAATATAAGCACATTCATCATACCTTTTGGTCTCTTCTCATTCTGTTCTTATTTCTTTCTATAATTCACTGCCTTTTCTTTTCCTCCCCCCCTAAACATTGCTGAAGCTTCTAGAAAGCTATTTACACTTAAGAAGTGGAACTTTTTGAAGATGTGCAAGATAGATAGATGCAGGAAGAGGAGGAAGGTAGAGAGACAGGGAGAAGCATAGATAGACGGGCCTGGTAATTGTGGAGATGGAAAAATGTCTGGCGAATAGTGCATGGTAGAAAATACCAAGGGGTGGGGGTAATAAGTTAAGGACAAGGGAGCCCAAGGACATGAAAAGCAAGGGTGGTGAACCAGGTTATTTGGTGGCAGCTGTTTTTTTCTCCTAAGAAAGACACCTGTCTTGGTAAATGTTGAGATGGAAAGGGCTGAGTAGACAGCCAGGAAGTATCAGCCTTCTCATTAATTTTCTTATGACTTAAAATAGAAGACTATTTTACGCATAGACTGACTCTGTCTAGAAATGCAAATGAAGGTTTTTAATTTTCTTTTCCAAATTGAAGATACGGTGGGCAAGTTCCCAGGTTAATGTTATAACCTTATGTGGTGCTAGGAGATTAGCAGAGAGCCTTCGGTAAGTAACTGTCTAATGGATTTGGTCAACTTGGCCTCTTGTTTTTCAGGATCTCTGGCTTCATCTCCAGCTACTGACTCTACCAGATTAGGAATCTCCTAATGTAAACAGAACTTCATTCAAGGTATCGAAATGGTTCTTCATTCTTTTTTTTTTTTTTGAAGAAAACTACCTGGGCCTCACTCCAGAAGCACTAACTTAGAATCTCCAGAAACAACGAGGTCCGAGAACCTGTTTTTTTAAAGTTTTTATTTATTTATTTATTTTTGGCTGTGTTGGGTCTTCGTTGCCGCACGCAGGCTTTTCTCTAGTTGCGGCGAGCGGGGGCTGCTCTTCGTTGCGTTGCACGGGCTTCTCATTGCGGTGGCTTCTCTTGTTGCGGAGCACGGGCTCTAGGCGTGCGGGCTTCAGTAGTTGTGGCTCACGGGCTCTA